>NC_064921.1:148588123-148895523 GCF_023897955.1 Schistocerca gregaria | reverse complement strand
ACGGCGTTGTTAGTATTCAGAGCCTGGCAGCCACTACTTCTTACTCAAGTAGTTCCTCAGTTGGCCTCACGGGGCTGATTGCATCCCGTTTTACTCTTCCCACCATGGAATACCGAATCTTAAGACTCGATTCCCCCATACTAGTTAGACACGCTTACATTCCAGCTACGGAGGCGAACCAATATTCCTAAGGAAAATCAATAATTCAAAATGACAGTCACAATCACATTATTTATTTTAGCTTCGAACCAATATTCCTACGGAAAATCAATTATTCAAAATGACAGTCACAATCACATTATTTATTTTGGCGCCAACCGGTTTCGACCCGCGATGGGGTCATCTTCAGGGCAATTTACACCATTTGGTCTCTCGCTGGATCCGTCACCCTGCCGTGCACGGTTGATAACTATAGTTACCAACTATAGTTACCAACAGATTTCACGGGGTTCCCACAACTACATTAACATGGTGGTCCCCAATGTCTAGTTTTCATAAACCTATTTCATGGGGATACAGCTACTTCGGTTACATCGCATTCCCGAATCGGTCTTCATAAATTGATTTCGGGGTTCCTACTACGACGTTTACGTGGGGTTCCCGAATCCAGTCTTGATAAGCCGGCCGGTGTGGCCGAGCGGTTCTAGGCGCTTCAGTCTGGAACCGCGCGACCGCTACGGTCGCAGGTTCGAATCCTGCCTCGGGCATAGATGTGTGTGATGTCCTTAGATTAGTTAGCTTTAAGTAGTTCTAAGTTCTAGGGGACTGATGACCTCAGATGTTAAGTCCCATAGTGCTCAGAGCCATTTGAACCAGCCAGTCTTCATAAACAGGCTTCATGAGAGTTCCTACTTCTACATTAATTTGGGGATCCCGAAACCAGTTTCCGTGAACCGATTTCATGTGGTTTCTACTGCTATGTTTACATGGAATTCCCGAATCTGGTTTTCGTAAACCAGATTCATGGAGTTCCTGCTGCTATGTTTACATGGAGTTCCCGAATCCGGTTTTCACAAACCGATTTTCCAGCAGTGCTTCTGATTCGTCGTGGAAACACTCCATTGATAGTTCTAGAAATGCGAAATCTTATTTTATCGTCGCCCACCTCTATAGCACAGGTCACTAACGCATGCATGTGAAGTGACGTTCATCTTTGGGGTAAGCTGGTTCTAATTCTGGCGGTCGAAAATTTTCGCTGCCCGTATTTAGCTGGCAAGGGGAGGAGAGGTGTTGGGGTAAGGTTCCTAATCACCGTCTTGGGCCAATGTCCTCGGGAAAATTCAGACGTCTTCGAAGAGTTTCGAGAAATGAGGGGATGTGTCGTGATTTGTCCGACACATGGGTACGTTAAAGTCAACATCCCCCTTAGTGCTATTCGGAAGGAGGAGGCTGTGTGCCGGTACCATCTTTCACCATCTCTCTTCCCTTCAACCGCAACAACACGAGTCCAACACTGCTCCGTATAAGCAATCATGACAATCATCCACACTTAACGCTTCAGAATAGGCCGGAGGCAGGCAACGGCAAACCACCTCCACTAGGACCTTGCCTAGAACTGCGACGTAGGTTTCCTGCGTCTGATCCTCTCCAGTCCTTTCTTGAGTATGGGACTACTTAGACTTTATTCCATAAACGATAATCGCTCTCGTCAGTTGGAAACCTGTACTGTGTGCGTCTAGGGCCTACATAAGAACCAATAGACACATGAAAAGGATACAAAATTGAAAACCATTGATGATGGCTTGGATGAACAGGTGAAACGAGTATATCGTTACAAATAAAATAAACATTCAGCGGCAAACGACAGAAGTCTTCTTATCTCAGCGATAAACATAATATAAGTCGCAGCTGAGGAAGAATGGCTAACAACATTAATTAAAGCTAAGAAACAGTATTTATTTCTGTGCAAGCTGTAAGTGATTTTGATTTTGTGTAAGTCCCGACTTATGCAACTTTGGACTGTTACCCATTTTTCTCTTTCTGGAGACTTCCACGAAAGATAAAGGATGCAGTATACTGTTAACGCTGTACATTTCTCCGTCCGGTGGCAGGGTCCTGGAGTCAGTCAAAATGTTCTTACTTGATACTAGCCATTTATTACTGCTGCTAGCGTAGTGACTATTTCAACCCCATTCCGTGTGTCGAATCGATGTTCAGATGGTTCAAATGGCTCTGAGCACTATGGGACTTAACATCTGAGGTCATCAATCCCCTAGAACTTAGAACTACCTAAACCTAGCTAACCTAAGGACATCACACACTTCCATGCCCGAGGCAGGATTCGAACCTGCGACCTCCTAGAACCGCTCAGCCACAGCGTCGGCTCTAATCGATGTTAGCGAGCGTTATTAAAACTGTTTCATTAACTGATTTATATTCGCTAAAATTCAGTGATTGCAAGCAGGGATAAGACAGACAGAAAAAATCAGCGACAATGCAAAGTCAAATCGAGGCGTCCTCAGGTACCCCAATGATCAAAGCAACTACTTGCGGAAAGGAAGAAATCCTGGTTCGTCTACCAATCAGGAACAAATTATCATTAGTCACGACTTACTCATTGCTGTTCTATTACAGAAATGACAAGAACACATTCGGATCCGCTGGTGAACAATGACGGGAAAAAAATCACAACACCAAAAAATAATTAGTGTAGAATAATAAAATTTCGGGGATACATTTGTCTAGGTAAAATATGTAAGTGATTAACATTTCAGAATCGCAGCTTAAAGTAAGAGCGTGATAAGCCATTGGAAATGTGAAATGGTGGCACATTAATAACCATTGTAACGTCCAGAATGTTGAATGTAAGCGTGCGAATGTGTATGCATTGTGTTTTACAAGTGCCGGATGTCAGTTGCTGGGATGGAGTTCTATTCCTGCTACACTTGGTCGGTCAATTCAAGGACGGTTAAAACTGATTGTGGATGACGCTGTAGTTTCCGTCCGATAATGTCCCATATGTGCTCGACTGGAGACAGATATGTTGATCGAACTACCCAATTCAACATGTCGACACTCAGTAGAGTATGTAGGGTTACAACAACGGTATGTGGGCGACCATTATCCGGTTGTAAAACACCACCGAAAATTTGTTCACGAATGGCAGCACAACAGGTTGATGCAGAAATTTGCTGTCACGGTGCGTGAGATAACCACAAGAGTGCTCTTGCTGTCATGCGAAATCGCCCCCCCTCCCCCCCCCCCCCCCCAGACCGTAACTCAGGAGTGGATCCGAAAGGTAACTAACGCTCACGAACGTCGTAACGTGTATTTAAAGCAAACCTGATTTTCATCCACATAATGGGACTACTAGCGCGACAGGCTAGAAATTTTAATATACACTCCTGGAAATGGAAAAAAGAACACATTGACACCGGTGTGTCAGACCCACCATACTTGCTCCGGACACTGCGAGAGGGTTGTACAAGCAATGATCACACGCACGGCACAGCGGACACACCAGAAACCGCGGTGTTGGCCGTCGAATGGCGCTAGCTGCGCAGCATTTGTGCACCGCCGCCGTCAGTGTCAGCCAGTTTGCCGTGGCATACGGAGCTCCATCGCAGTCTTTAACACTGGTAGCATGCCGCGACAGCGTGGACGTGAACCGTATGTGCACTTGACGGACTTTGAGCGAGGGCGTATAGTGGGCATGCGGGAGGCCGGGTGGACGTACCGCCGAATTGCTCAACACGTGGGGCGTGAGGTCTCCACAGTACATCGATGTTGTCGCCAGTGGTCGGCGGAAGGTGCACGTGTCCGTCGACCTGGGACCGGACCGCAGCGACGCACGGATGCACGCCAAGACCGTAGGATCCTACGCAGTGCCGTAGGGGACCGCACCGCCACTTCCCAGCAAATTAGGGACACTGTTGCTCCTGGGGTATCGGCGAGGACCATTCGCAACCGTCTCCATGAAGCTGGGCTACGGTTCCGCACACCGTTAGGCCGTCTTCCGCTCACGCCCCAACATCGTGCAGCCCGCCTCCAGTGGTGTCGCGACAGGCGTGAATGGAGGGACGAATGGAGACGTGTCGTCTTCAGCAATGAGAGTCGCTTCTGCCTTGGTGCCAATGATGATCGTATGCGTGTTTGGCGCCGTGCAGGTGAGCGCCACAATCAGGACTGCATACGACCGAGGCACACAGGGCCAACACCCGGCATCATGGTGTGGGGAGCGATCTCCTACACTGGCCGTACACCTCTGGTGATCGTCGAGGGGATACTGAATAGTGCACCGTACATCCAAACCGTCATCGAACCCATCGTTCTACCATTCCTAGGCCGCCAAGGGAACTTGTTGTTCCAACAGGACAATGCACGTCCGCATGTATCCCGTGCCACCCAACGTGCTCTAGAAGGTGTAAGTCAACTACCCTGGCCAGCAAGATCTCCGGATCTGTCCCCCATTGAGCATGTTTGGGGCTGGATGAAGCGTCGTCTCACGCGGTCTGCACGTCCAGCACGAACGCTGGTCCAACTGAGGCGCCAGGTGGAAATGGCATGGCAAGCCGTTCCACAGGACTACATCCAGCATCTCTACGATCGTCTCCGTGGGAGAATAGCAGCCTGCATTGCTGCGAAAGGTGGATATACACTGTACTAGTGCCGACATTGTGCATGCTCTGTTGCCTGTGTCTATGTGCCTGTGGTTCTGTCAGTGTGATCATGTGATGTATCTGACTCCAGGAATGTGTCAATAAAGTTTCCCCTTCCTGGGACAATGAATTCACGGTGTTCTTATTTCAATTTCCAGGAGTGTACTTCATATTTTTTATGTAGAAACACGCCTGCCAACTTTCTTTTATCCGACAGTGTACATTTCGATGTTAATCAGTAGTGCTATACATAACTTGCTCTATCTGATCGAAAGATTCGAAGGAAAGACCGACGCCAGCCGCAAATCGAAATAATTCGAGGGTGAAGGTCGAAAGTTGTGCCAGACCGGGACTCTAACCCGGATCTCCTGCTTAATACGAGAGGTTGCCTTAACCGCCTCGCCCTACAGGGGACGCTATCCATACAATTTGTAGCTAGTAGCGTCCAGTATCCATTCATCTACTTGCTCTGAGCGAGTCCTGTATTCCAGCAAAAGGTTCGGATCCCGTTGTGCACCTACAATGAATTTATCGAGGCTGTCACGCCTTCATGTATATTACTCGTATATATGGTGTGTGGTGTCTGTTCTGTCGGACATGTCTAATCCGGTTTCGATCCCCAGTCCGGCACAAATTTTCAGCGTTAACCAACGAATTATTTCGATACCCGATTGCGATTGGCTTTGTCTTTCCTTCGAAATTTAATATTTACGACCGCAGCATCAACAAAAGTGTGGTGTTTGTTATGGATGAAAATCATGTCGCCGCTCGGGATTAGGCGAGCAGTCTAAAGCTCTGCAGTCATGGACTGTGCGGCTGCTCCCGGCGGAGCTTCGAGTCCTCCCTGGGGCATGGGTGTGTGTGTTTCTCCTAAGGATAATTTAGGTTAAGGAGTGTGTAAGCTTAGGGACTGATGACCTTAGCAGTCAAGTCCCATAAGATTTCACACACATTTGAGCATTTTGAAAATCATGTCCGACAAAAAGATACCACGCACATGTACATAGTGATCAAAAGTTAGGATATCCTTGGTAATGCGAAATTGGCCACTATATGACACGAGAGACGGACCCGCCATTGCAAAAGGAGGCGAGGAGTTCTGTATCGCCAGTAGAGAAGCAGCAACAGCAGAACAAGTAAGTGACTTCGAACACTGACAATTCACTGGATGTCACCGGAGTAACAAATTCGTCCGGGGCGACATTCCAATGCATCTAAAGCTCCACGAGTCGACTGTTGGTGACGTGATTGTAAAGTGGAAACGCCAAGTAGCGATCACAGCTAAGGCAAGATCAGAACTGACGGATAGGGACTGGCGAGCACTGTAAGTGACTGTTGCGTAAAAAAATAAAAAAAATAAAAACCAGCAAGCATAATGACTGAGCGTAGCGAGATGAAAAGAATGGGGTACAACTGTCGACAGCTCCTCATAAGCAACACATTCCTATAGTGAATCCTAAGCTACGCTTGAAAGAGTGTAAAGAGCGAAGCTATTGGACAGTGGATGACTGGAATCGAGTGATTCGGAATGATGAATCACACTATATTCTGCCTCAGTCCGATGAAATAGTTTGATTTTGGTGAATGACTCGAGAACGTCACCTCCCATCATGTGCATTGCCAACAGAGGTGTTCTTCGTGGTTAAGCTGTGGTCCGTCTATTGCACATAAGAACACGCTAAATGGGGATGGATATGAACACATTTTATTGCATTGTGTGCTGAGTACAGTACAAGAAGAGTTCGGAAACGATGATTCTCTCAGCATGATGATGCACCCTGTCACAAAGCAGCAACTTTAAGACAATAACATACCTGTAATGGACTAACCTGCCCCTGAGTCCCGACATGGACGCAATGGAACACCTCTAGGATGAGCTAGAACGTCGACTGCGCGCCATACCCCAGCGTCCGACATCACTATCTTATCTGGTTTCGACTCTTGAGGAAGACTTGTTAACCAACCTCCACAGACATTCAGAACATCTCCTCTAAAATGTCAACAGGAGAGTTCAAGCCGTTATAAAGGCGAAGGGTAGACAAAACTCAATGTCCTCTAATAGGCGTCCGGATACTTTTGATAAGAGAATGTACTACGATTGCGCCACGAGTTGCCCTCTGTCAGAGGGGCTACATCTACATCTACATCCATACTCCGCATACCACCTGACGGTGTGTGGCGGAGGGTACCCTGAGTACCTCTATCGGTTCTCCCTTCTGTTCCAGTCTCGTATTGTTCGTCGAAAGAAGGATTGTCGGTATGCTTCTGTGTGGGCTCTAATCTCTCTAATTTAATCTTCATGGTCTCTTCGTGAGATATACGTAGAAGGGAGCCATATACTGCTTGACTCTTCGGTGAAGGTATGTTCTCGAAACTTTAACAAAAGCCCGTACCGAGCTACTGAGCGTCTCTCCTGCAGAGTCTTCCACTGGAGTTTATCTATCATCTCCGTAACGCTTTCGCGATTACTAAATGATCCTGTAACGAAGCGCGCTGCTCTCCGTTGGATCTTCTCTATCTCTTCTATCAACCCTATCTGGTACGGATCACACACTGCTGAGCAGTATTCAAGCAGTGGGCGAACAAGCGTACTGTAACCTACTTCCTTTGTTTTCGGATTGCATTTCCTTAGGATTCTTCCAATGAATCTCAGTCTAGCATCTGCTTTACCGACGATCAACTTTACATGATCATTCCATTTTAAATCACTCCTAATGCATACTCCCAGATAATATATGGAATTAACTGCTTCCTGTTGCTGACCTATTTTGTAGCTAAATGATAAGGGATCTATCTTTCTATGTATTCGCAGCACATTACACTTGTCTACATTGAGATTCAATTGCCATTCCCTGCACCATGCGTCAATTCGCTGCAGATCCTCCTGCATTTCAGTACAATTTTTCATTGTTGCAACTTCTCGATACACCACAGCATCATCTGCAAAAAGCCTCAGTGAACTTCCGATGTTATCCACAAGGTCATTTATGTATATTGTGAATAGCAACGGTCCTATGACACTCCCCTGCGGCACACCTGAAATCACTCTTACTTCGGAAGACTTCCCTCCATTGAGAATGACATGCTGCGTTCTGTTATCTAGGAACTCCTCAATCCAATCACACAATTGGTCTGATAGTCCGTATGCTCTTACTTTGTTCATTAAGCGACTGTGGGGAACTGTGTCAAACGCCTTGCGGAAGTCAAGAAACACGACATCTACCTGTGAACCCGTGTCTATGGCCCTCTGAGTCTCGTGGACGAATAGCGCGAGCTGGGTTTCACACTACCGTCTTTTTCGAAACCCATGCTGATTCCTACAGAGTAGATTTCTAGTCTCCAGAAAAGTCATTATACTCGAACATAATACGCGCAAGTGCAAGTTAAGATGAAAGTGCCCACGTGGACGTAGGACACAAGTAGCTAATTCCCAGCGGCAAACATCCACTGTCTCATTGTTGGCGCGGTAACTGGGCGCCTGCACCAGCTGACATGACGACATACTACCGTGACTTTCTCTGGCAAGCGTATAATAATTTGTCACATGCACGATCCAATCACGAATGGGGAGACGTTAGGTCCACCGCGGTGATACCTCTCCTTGACGTCATTGTGATTTGTACGTGTTGAGTTAGTGAAAGTGTTGTGAGCTGAAATATAACACATACACGTGGAAGAACAGGAAGGGTGACGTGCCGAGCGAAGTGGCCACGTAGGCTAGAGGTGCCATTTCACGAATTGCGCGGCTCCTCCCCTCGGAGGTTCAAATGGCTCTGAGCACTATGGGACTTAACATCCATGGTCATCAGTCCCCTAGAACTTAGAACTACTTAAACCTAACTAACCTAAGGACATCACACACATCCACGCCCGAGGCAGGATTCGAACCTGCGAACCTTAGCAGTAGCGCGGTTCCGGACTCAGCGCCTAGAACCGCTAGACCACCGCGGCCGGCTCCTCCCGGAGGTTCGAGTCCTCCTTCGGGCATTTGTGTGTGTGTTGTGCTTAGCGTAAGTTAGATTAAGTTAGTTTAAATAGTGTTTAAGTCTAAGGACCGATGATCTCAGCAGTTCGGTTTCTTAGGAGTTCACACACATTTGAGCATTTTTGGAGGGTGACGTAAACAACAGAAAATCGCGAGGAACCATAAGGATTAATGCTGTCTACAGTAGTACGTTACAGCATGCAAACCGTAGGTGATTCTAGCAAACAAAATTCTGGGAAAAAATCATATTGTTACAGTGAACATCGATGACGTATTAGAGTAAAGCGAAACGCGTTTTGGTCTTAATATCAGTTTCAATACAGTTTGCAAAAGGCGGTATTTAACCTATACGACTTGTACACCTGCAAATGTGAAAAAAAGAGATCGAAAAACAAAGAAGAGAACATGTACGTTGTAAATTGTTCCATATGTTACAATTCACTGCGAGAAAAATAAACTTCTTCCTTTGAGTTGAGAGAAACTGAAACAACGAGAAAAAACAGGAGCATCAACATTGTTGTACTACTACCACAATACACTTCGTCTGCATACCTTCTTTAGTTGAAGATGTTCTTTTTTGGAAACGAAATTCTTAAGAATAATTTTTCTTCTATATTTTATAAGAGGTTGAGCCGAAGTTCCTTTCAATAATTTTTCATTTATGTGTCTTTTCTATGATTTTTATTCTGAGAGGTACCTAGTTTGTTTTACCAGATGATCAAAGTATTTTGAATATTTGCTGGCGATTGCGAGTTTTACGCTTAATTTGGAAACTATTGACAATGACAACACACTACTGAGAGATAGCGCTCTTATATTTTACATAACTTCGTATATTACAGTATATACTTTTATTAGATTATATCAGTTCAGACAGAAGCGAAGGCAAAAAAAAGGAAAGAGACTAGAAGCAAAAGAACGCGAACCAGTACTCCGTATTCCCGCATCTGTAGCCACTAGACCATTGTGCCGGCCGCGGTGGTCTCGCGGTTCTAGGCGCGCAGTCCGGAACCGTGCGACTGCTGCGGTCGCAGGTTCGAATCCTGCCTCGGGCATGGATGTGTGTGATGTCCTTAGGTTAGTTAGGTTTAAGTAGTTCTAAGTTCTAGGGGACTGATAACCACAGCAGTTGAGTCCCATAGTGCTCAGAGCCATTTGAACCACTAGACCATTGTGATTTGCAGCTCTTGATTTTCATTTACACCTCCTGAAGAATTTAACTGGCGGTACATCATTACCTTAAGTTTAATTATAACAAAGAGTACCAGTAACGATATATTTTGGAGAGATCTTCTATATTTAAAGCAGCAAATATTCGTAGGACATACGTTTCAACTTAAAACCCGTAACATACGCGTTTCATCTAAAACGATGAAATTCATTATTGCTTCTCCCACTTCTCAGAACTCAAAGCGACCTCGAAAGTCAATACACATCCCAAACGATCGAAACTGGGCATATACACGTCATAGTGACATCAGAGAGAAGTATCACCGTGGTGAATCTACCGTCTCCTGCCACGAATGCGACAGAGAGAGACAATTTCAGTGACTCCGCGTCAACACACATGTCAACATCAAGAAACGTTTCACAACCACCGTGATTTGAAGACCCATATAGCTGCGTTAAACGCCAAAGATTACTCTTTAGGTTGCTGGTGAAACTGTGACTGCATTCCAGAATCTCGTGAAATCAGTCTCATCACACAAGTAACCAGATGAAAACGTTTGTAGTTGCTCGTGTAAAAAAATTACGTGTTTAATCACTGGAAGTAGCCTATCAAAATGCACTCAAGGTCTCGGAGTAGCGTCGTCTTCTACTAGAACTCAGAAGCTGTTGAGGCCAGCGCATAAGCAAGTTGCGTCAACGTTTCTAGAAAGCTGTTTCGTTCCACTTATTGGACCTTCCTGATTCACTAGAACGAATATTATATAAGAGAAGCGATGTGTAGCCTAGAAACGAATATTTGTCGCTTTCATTTGACGGAGGCGTACGTTTTCATCTTGCCTCAAAGCCGTGATATACATTGCTTTCGTAACTGCTCCATGCTCCATCAGGAACTAAAGCGGTCTGCTACATATCGCAATAGCTAGTTTTTCACGTGGAAAGGTCTTTACGAGTTTGGAGATCAAAGGTGAAATTTCAGCTTTGGAAACAAATTAGCTTTTTGTAGTATCAAAGTCAGCTAAAACAGTTGCCAATTAGCCATGTTTATACGTAACCACACTTCAGGAAAATATTTGTCTGCCGAGTTAATTGACCGATCAGAGAGGCATTACCTTAAGATTCAGAGTATTTCTCTAAAGTAAAAAGTAAATCTGTTGTCATCCCAAATGCTGGTCTAATCACTACAATGTTTTACCAGCCGTATTCCTGTTAAAGGTCGTGTGGTGTTCGCTTCCTCCAGTCTAAGAATTCACTCACCGATTCAGTTATACAGAGTCTCTTAGTTCATCGCAATGATAACATTCAGGCAATTACATAGGGCTACCGCGATAACAAAATTACCAACAGCACGGTAGGATTTATGGTTGTCAAGCGATTCCGATGCAACTTGACGAAACAGTAAGGTGAATGCTACACATTTCCTGGGCTCCATTATTTCTACATTATTTACCAGAGACTTAACCCATTTGTACGGAGAAAACAAAAAGCAAATGTGGATCCTTAAGGGAACGGTGCTAAGTCATACTGTCAGATTCTTGCTACATCTTTGCCAGCACCATGGTCCCATAATTCATGTTATTCCATTTCACAAAATTGTTGTAAAGATTCCTGACGCCATTTCATAAAACTATTACGCTTTTAAACTGAAAAAACTGCGTCACCAGCGTCGCTCCACTGACACACGGAACGTTTTAGAGAAGGACGGGACAGAATTCCCTGGCTCTTCCTCCGGCTCAATTCATTGAAGTAAAAAATTTTATTTGGGCCACCCAGTTGTAGGAGAATCTAAAAATTTGTATGGAATTCGAACCACAGTGCAACATGGCATTTTTCACAGTAAAAAAAAAAGAAAGAAGAATTGCCAGAAAAGGTCCTAGGACAGATCAAGGATCGAACTAGGAATTCATAGCCTGATACTTCCCCACTGAGACGCTGCTCGCAGGTTTTCTCTAAAATTACTTAAAATTCGCCTACTTCAACCTATAACATCTAGAATATCGAAAACAACGACAAAAGTTTTGTCTAAAATTGGTAGAATCTGAAACAAAGTGGTGAGTTTGACGTATGATACAAATCATAAAATACGCGAAGAGAAGCAATCACATTTAGGACACACACAAAACTTTTGGCTCGGTCGCTATAATTTATTTTAAAATTTTCGTCATAAAGATTTTTGGGATCGCTGTTATTATATTAATAACTAAAACAATGAAAAATATAATATAAATACAAATAGATGCAATGTATCTCGTGAAAGTTTACCATGCCGTAAAAAATTCACTTATTTATGTACTATATGATATGCTTGCTGATGATTAGATGGGTAGATCACATAACGAATGAGGAAGTATTGAACAGGATTGGGGAGAAGAGACGTTTGTGGCACAACTTGATCAGAAGAAGGGATCGGTTGGTAGGACATGTTGTGAGGCATCAAGGGATCACCAACTTAGTATTGGAGGGCAGCGTGGAGGGAAAAATCGTAGAGGGAGACCAAGAGATGAATACACTAAGCAGATTCAGAAGGATGTAGGTTGCAGTAGGTACTGGGAGATAAAGAAGCTTGCACAAGATATAGTAGCATGGAGAGGTGCATCAAACCAGTCTCAGGACTGAAGACCACAACAACAACAACATGATATGCTTTGAAGAGGTGCGCTCTACCTATTTGGGTATTTATTTTTCGGATCTGTTCGTTATTCATCTGATGATGCCGAAAAGTGTGGTATGGAGATTTGTAAAGCAAAAGTATTGTTGTCTAGAAAAATAATATGTGCGAAGTAAAGAAGGTAAAAATGTAAGCAGGAAAACAGAAAAGTCTTGAAGCGCTTTTTGTTGATGCAGGATCTCCTCGTGACATTTCAATCAGCAACTTTCTCCTCAGGGTGCGAAAATATTTCGTTGGGAAAATGACTAAGAGGAATCAGGGCTCGCCCGGAAAGATTTAAGTGTCGTTTTCCCCGCGCGCCATTCGAGAGTGGAACGGTAGAGAAGTAGCTTGAAGGTGACTCAATGCCATGCACTTAATTGTGAACTGCACAGTAATCATGTAGCTGTAGACGTAGAAGTGAGTATACACACAAGGGAACCAAAAACATCAAGAAACAGCCAAGGAGGAACAGAGGAATGCAGGCAATACAAACGTGACGTGGAGAGCGGCAGAGAAGAGTGCCAATCTGGAGGAACGTGAGTTCGCAGAGCAGTTCCAAGACGAAGTGGATTCAGATCCTGGGGCAAATGGCGAGTTGACACTCCCAGATGCCTAGTTATCGGCGAAATTTCATTGCTACGATGGCGTTGACAAGTATTTCGGGATGATGTTCCATGATAACACGTTTGTCTTCAAATGTGCGACAGTTTTATTGACATTTCGCTGAAACTGCTTCCTTCTACACCTCTGACGATCGATGACAACGAGGTCATTTGAGGTGCAACACAAGCTCCGACGGGTGAAAAACGGGTAAGGGAGCCGGCCACATCCTTTTCAAAGGAACTATCCCGTTATTCACCCTGATCGTTTAGGGAGACAGGCAAAATGTGGACGGCCGGATGGCGATTTCAACTGTCGTCCTCCGAAATCAGAGTCCGGAGTCTTACAACTACGCCGTATCGCTGCGTATGACTTTCCAAGACGACCCGTTTGGCCTTGGTTGTGCAGTTGTTTTACTGACGATGTTCCATGCATTAAGGTAACAGTAGCGTGCCGCACACACGTAACCTCTCCAGCTCTTAAACCCTCCGCTCCCTTTTCTTTCTTCTTTTTTTCATCACAGCACTGATGATTAATGTCGGAATTGTGTGATAATGCACTGGTCTGCACGGCAGCAACCGACGTTGCATTCCACGATCGATACAAAGAAAATAAGCCTCGCCACAGATGCACGCATAAGCTGTGTGTTTAGTAAGAACTGGTGTTTACGTCTGTGCGGTGGACGAAATACCACTGACGTTGCGTGATGCCCTGACGGCTGCCGGGACGACCTTGCAAGCAAACCGCAGGTGTCGACGCGCACTGTGGCTTGCAGACTTCCAAAGGACAGTTTCCGAGATCTCTGTGCTCTGGGATGTCCCGAGTACTATGCCGCGGTGCCCTCTGCTTGTTCTCCGGCTTCGTAAGTATTTAACAGCGTCCGATAGCTTATCACGCCCCCCCCCCCCCCCCCCCCTTGTAGCCAAGAAAGGAGCCAGCTTTGCTAGAAAATTCTGTAGTAGTAAAACAAATGAGTTTGTTAGCAATAAAATTCCGATGAATTAAAATGTGAGTATTCCGATAGTCAGAACAGGAACACCAAAGCACAAAAACGAAAATAATTTTGGACGCTGTAAAGTAACCCTCAGTAATTATTATTGAAAGGGAAGTTCCTGGCGCGATACGTTACTGCGTCAGCGATGCTAACACCGTAAGTTGTTCAGCTGTTCGCTATGTGAAGTTACTAGTGGGGGGCTGCCTCGTATGAACTCCAAGAGTAAATGCTAAGAGGTCTGCTTACCTCGTTTGTTCTGTAGTTGTCCTGTTGTCCTGATGCTCATTGGTTATCTCTACGTACAATGTGCTAACTGACTGGCTCATCATTGCCCAGACCAAGCCGCTAAGGACAGAAGCTCAAAATTTGGAAACAGTGTAGGCATTATTTAAGATGGGATTTTTTTTTAAAATAGCACCTGTGAAGATGTGAAACAGGGGATGAAAAGTTTTTTTGAAAAATGTGTTTTTACTGCATTTTGAAGCTAGAACCTCGGAAATTGGTTTTTGATTTCTCGGTCAAAAACAAAGAAATACCTGTTTCATCATTTTTAGGAGTTTAGCCCCAACTGGGAGGAAACAATGGGTGACATTTCTTAAAATTATTATTAAAGAACTGCATTTTTAAAGCAACACATACGAAAATATGTATTTGACTTTTCGGCTGGAAATAAAGAATTATGTGTTTTAGTGATTTTCGAAAATTCAAGTCCTATGGGAGTGAAATAAGAGATGAAAGTTTGTATTGAAATATTTCATTATAAAGTATTTTTCATCTAAATCTGTGAAAATTTGAATTTGGCTTCTCGGATGCAAAAACAAAAAATTATTTTAGTATCTTTGGAAATTGGGGGTGTGAAACAAGGGATAAAAATTTTTATGGAAATATTTCATTAAAATAACATTTCTGAAACTAAATCTCTGAAGATTTGTATTTGACTACTCGGTTAGAAATAAAAAAAATACTATCTCTGTGTTTTTTGGAAATTCAACGCCAAAAGAGAGTGAAATAGGGGATGAAAATTTTTATGAAAAAATTTCGTTATTTAAAACATTTTTAAAGCTAAATCTACGAAAATTTGTATTTGACTTCTAAAGAAATATGTGCTAGGCGATGAAAGTTTCTATGAAAAAAGCACTACAAGAACTCAAAGCCAGGGTTAACAATGTTCTCCCAGTCCGGTTATCAGAATCGCTTTTTGATCAGAAGTACATTCGGAAAAGGCAAGGGCCTTAATTAGCGTGTGAAGTTTAGATGTTGCGCTGTATGAGCAACAAAACATTTCGATTTGAAAAACAAAATGTGCAGGCAACAGGTTACGCGAACGAAGCAACGGGCACTAAGCTAGTCTTATCTATTACTCTAATATTCTTAGCTGACAAAAACACTTAAAGCTACTTTTACCTTGACCGATAAACACCAAATCTTTTGATTTAAAAAAAGAATTGCCATCTCATTTTTATTGTTGTAATGAGAAAAGACGTTACAATCTTCAACATATTGCCGATCGAGAGCCTACAAAGTCAAGGACGCAATGTCGATTCACAGCCCCGAGCACCGTATTAAACTTAATATTAATTGCAGTGTTTTCTCATCTTTCTGTATTACTCTGAACAATGTCCAAGGCATTTTTAACGCTTAAATATACACTACAGTGGACAAATTACAAGTGACCTACGCTACTGTCTGTGACGCAAACTCCTTCTAACGGAAGACCATAGCGGACTCTTGTGCTCGGCCAAACCATAGTTCGTCATCTATTGGCGATTACCGCCGATGTTCGTCACATTACCCTTATTCATCATACTAAGTACTTAATATGATTATTTTATTAAAATTATTAGAAAGATGAAATGCTAGTATGATTTAGTTTTCACGATGGTCAGCTGATACGCTGAGGGCACGAAAGTCCTGGGATACCTCCTAATATCGTGTCAGACCTCCTTTTGCCAGGTGTAGTGCAGCAACTCGACTTGGCATGGACTCAACAAGTCGTTGCAAGTCTCCTGCAGAAATAGCCGTCCATAACTGTGAACGTATTGCCGGTACACTTGAGCACCCTGCCTATAGTCCTGATCTGTCTCCATGAAATTATCACGCTTCGATCGCTTAAAAAAGCCGTTCATGGGTCGACGATTTCAGTCGTACGAGGATGTCCAGCAGGCTGTTACGGACTTCTTCACGTAGCAGGAGACGGTGTTTTACCAAACGGGTACTTCAGCCTGGCACGTCTATAGGACGACTGCCTCAATGTTCACGGGGATTTTGCCTGATCGGCATGTCGACTCTGGACTGTACGGCCTTGGAACGGAAACTTTTCGATTGTCCATTGTATAAAGGCTGCTGCGAAAGATACTCATCAAAGAAACACATTATGGACGTCACTTCAGGCATTTCAAATTCAGCCGTATCAGAAGTTCGGAGTATTTCTTCTCAATCTACATAAAATTATTCAACGTACAAAGTTTAAAAGTGTTTTCAGATACAGTAATCCTATTGGTAAACATAATAGTGTGAAGAATAAAAACAGTTCTGTGAGCGCACAGAAAACTAAATAAACAACTTAGAAAATTTGGTTAAAAGAATGAAATCAGATCGCTCTTTTCCAAAAAGCAGGCCATGAGTAAGCAGCTACACATAACGCATCTTCATCTTTCAAAGGTTTTGAACACCACTGCTGTGTTCCCCGTCTTGTTCGCTGTCTGAAATTCACACTTATACAACCATAGAAGATATAGAAAAATACAGGAAAAATTTCTCAAACTGCCTTACGCTTGAGACAGGAAGAAAGTCAAACGAGACACGTAGTATGCGATCTCTTTAATTCATCTTCATCTTTCAAAGGTTTTGAACACCACTGCTGTGTTCCCCGTCTAGTTCGCTGTCTGAAAGTTACACTTATACAACCATAGAAGATATAGAAAAAAAAAACAGGAAAAATTTCTCAAACTGCCTTACGCTTGGGACAGGAAGAAAGTCAAAAGAGACACGTAATATGCGATCTCTTTAATTATTTTTCTAGTCTTACTCCTGCATGAATCATTGTCATGATGCGCTTATTGGTACACTGAGAACAATCTTCAGTTTCACCTTTACTATTTTGTTTTCGTCTTTAAGAAAAAATTTCTAGGTTACGTCTTGCATATGATATCGGTGACTTGCAGTAAGAATAATTTATGAGCATGTCACGTTTTCTTTGCTTTCACCTATTTGAGAAACCAAACAACCTCATCCGAGGAGAATTACTTTCCACTTTGCAATTCAGCACTCTTCACTTGCGTTGCATAGTGTAGGTTGAAACCGTGCAACCTTTCCTTCATGCCTTTATGTGATGTGATGCACAAACCGCTCGTAAATGTAGATAATATTTTAATTTCATCCATAATCCGAAGGCGATGCGCGAATAAACACATCAAGTGAGTGCAAGTGAATGGAATTGGAGAACAGCTTTCTAAACTTACATTTTGTCTGTTTCTGTAAAACCTGTAACCCTCGCTTGCCCCGTCTCCATCTCCGATGCCTGAAAGAACACACTGATAACCTCGCCGATGAGCGCCCTTAAGCTCCTTCCTTCCTTAAATAATCGATTGCTTTACAAAGGAGTTGACGTTAATCGTGTAATACTTTTATGGTTGAAGGCGCAAAACCCTAATTATATCGGTTCTGTTAGTTTCGCATTATTCAGACGGATACTAATGAAAAAGTCAAAACCAGGGCTCGCTGAAAGTCGCTCAGTTCCCACAATATCAAAGACTGGATGAGTACAGTCTGAGTTATTTACATTCCATTTGAAGAAAAGCTAGTTTTTTTCATGCGCCTCAATGTATACGACGCCGTATCTCCTGAACTATGGGTTGTACAATGATGTGCTTTTGCAGATAGACTCAGTGGAATATGTGGGTAGGGACTGAAAAATTTGCTGCGAATAAAGTTAGTAGTATAGAAATAATAAATTACATGTTCATACCTGATGCTGAAGTTTTACTGCAGTAGCAGCGAAAATGAATTAACGATAAACTTTTTTCCCTTCGTTAGTTTGTGAAGGGTGTAAGTGAGAAAAGTTTTCCAAAATGTTTCAGATTACATACAAAGTTTGTTGGAAGTTTGTCACAACATTGTGCAGTCAGGCCAACTGTGGACTGTAGAATTCGTAGCTCTACGAAGCCATTTGGCCTGAGAAGATCCCAGTCCCGGAAGAGGACATCTTTTCGACCTTTTAAATTTCACACTTTTTCCCTTTTCTGTATCGCAGAAAATGGTATCACCTTTTTTTCGACTCATGTATTTTACCTCCAACAGTAAGTACAGATCGGCCTATCCTGCTTGCGATGTAAAATATGACCGTGGATCGCGTGTATGCCTTATGGATTTTTTCTAATTGTATAAGGCTATCTTTCCCGAAGAAGTGAAACTGATACGTAGAAGTGTACAACCGAACCTTCTGATGGAAAGTCTACTAAAAATAAAAATAATTAAACCGAACAGGGCTATAATTTGGAAAATGAAAGTTATTTTGTGCATTCACTCACGAACAACACTGGACAGAAAGGGGTAGCACTGATCATGAATACAAAAGTTACACTAATGAAGGAAAAGGAAGTAAGTAGCGTTCGCCTGCCCACTAGGGCAATTTACATACAAGTTTCACTGCAGTTATCTGTGGTTTACTGTGAAACTTATAAACCAGAGTGCGGAAGGTCGTCACTTTTTTCCACTATTTTAAGTGAGTATGTAATCATAAAGAAAACTGAGAAGCCACTCTTATGTTTGGCATTAAATTTTGAAAAAGGCAATCGAGTAATGATTTGAAAATATGTAATTAAACTGTATGTTAGTACTGAACTTCGTTACGTGAACAATGACTTTCAGTGAACTCAGCATAACGTCGTCAAGGAAATTTAGAAAAAAAGCAAGCACTTTTTACTTTGCCGTTACTTATTTTGCCAATTGGATTTCATATTATTGTCTGAACAACTGAGCCTTTTTTACTGACTTGAACAGAATTAAACACGTACCAAACCAAACAGGCATGTGCGCCAAGCTATATGTAAAATAAATAAAACTTCCGCACTCTCCAGTGATTGATTCTCGAAATTGAAAAATGAAATTGCTTTACTTTCGAACTTGAAAAATGAAATTGCTTTACTTTAGTCATATACTGAAGCCTCTGTTGTACAACAGTTAATTGAAAGTAGACTGAGGCTCAAATTCTTAAAAGAGAAATTATTCATTAATAAACTGGCTGCAGCTATTCAATTTGTTTCTTATGAGACTCAGTTAGCATATTAGGGAAAAAAAGGAACAAGGATCCTGCTTGGTAACAATGTCTCGGGGCAATGAGTAACGGATTATTATTTAAATTTATTTATCAATCAAATCACATTCAGTTGTGCTGCTGGGTTAGCCGTTAACACTTTCTGCCAATGAACAGTCTTACTTCAGTGCTGTGCATACGACGAAACTCGGAGCCGACGACGAAACTGTGTTGCTGGAACTGCTGCTGTTGTTGAAGACGGTAGCATATTGTGGAGCCACAGCTAATTACAGGAACGGGCAGTCGTAATTAATACAGCCTCTTCCGCCCATCCTCTGCCCGTACTCCTGCTCTAGACATGTGGCCGGCGTGCGTACATGATGCCGCCGAAAATGGTACTCTCTACTGCGAGAGCGTTAACACCACACTTCCGCACACTGCAAGTGCTGGAACCCGTCTCCCTATCTCCACGCACTCTGCGCAACAACTCCCTACCCAAAGATTTTACAACGCACAATCACTGCTATTATCGTTGCTAATCGATGCAAATAACAATTCCTTTGGCTTTGTCCCAGAGCTTATAAGTTTCACAGTAAACCACAGGTAAATACAATGAAACGTCAACAGACTTCTACCTAAATGTACACATACAGTGAAGCAATGTCCTTACTTATTAAAAGAAAGCATTTAAATTACAAATATTTACATACAATTAAAAAAAATTATATATCGGTAGAGGTGCCATCCATCCTGCATTTGCGGTGTTACTCACTGATCAGCCAGAACTTTGTGACCACCAAGCTACTGCCGATATAAACCCGTCCGGGCAATAACAGCGTCACCTGGCGAGGAATGACTGCTCGTCAGACACTCGCACGGTGCATGTTCTATCAGTGAGCGAGCTGTCCATGTGTAGAATGAGGAAGGCGCGCGATCTGTCTGAGTTTGACCGAGGGCAGATTGTAATGACCCGGAGGAAACTGCACGGCTCGTCGCGTGTCCGAGGAATACTATGATGAGTATCTTCAACACCTGCTGGAACCACGCCCAGATCTCGTGGCGTTTAGCGACCATCAGCGACATATGCCGAACGTCGTAGGCTGGGCAGACTGGTAAAACAAGACAAGAGGAGGATTTTGGCGGAACTGATATCAGACTTTAATACTGGGCATAGTACAAGTGTGACTGATCACACAGTGCACCGAACTCCCCTAACGATGGGCCTCGGCAGCCGAGACCCGTGCATGTGCCGATGTTGACACTACGACATCGGCATCTACGACCGAAATGGGCACTCGACCATCGGCATTGCACGTTGGCATAGTAGTGGCAGACCGTTGCATGATCCGATGAATCGCGATATCTTCTTCATCGTGCCGATGGGAGAGCGCGAATCCATCGTCTTCCAGGAGAACACCTAACTGACATCCGTAATGCGGGATAGAGGCAAGCTTCATTACGCTCCGCAGAACATTTACGTGTGCATCCATGGATCAAATGAAGCTCGCACAAGGTACCACGACAGCCAAGGAGTATCGAACACTGGTTTCAGACCACGTACACACCGTTTATGAGGATCATGTTTCACGACGGCAGTGGCATTTTTCAGCAAGATAACGCGCCTTGTCACAAGACCAGGAGAGTGTGATGGACAGTCAAGCGTGAGTTCGAGGAACACAGTGGCGAGTTCTAATTGATGTGCTAGCTCCCCAACTGGCCCAGCCTGCACCCGATCGAACACGCCTGGGTTGTGACTGAAAGTGCCGTCAGAGCACATCGCCCCCCCCCCCCCCCCCCTCCTCACCGGAATTTCAGCGAATTGGGTGACTTGTGTGTGCAGATACGATGCCAAGTCCCTCCAGCGACTTATCAAAGCCTCACTGATTCCATACCACGACCACGACCAAGATAGCACATCTTGTGGATATACCAGCTATTAGGTAAGTGGTCTTGATGTTCTGGCTGATCTGTGTACACATGTACAGTATATCATGGCTGTGTTCCTCAGAGAGCCCTGTAGCCATTATGCGTCTTCTTCGTCCACAGAAAACGGTAAATTACCATTGTGATTCTGTTGTGTAGCAAAGGGAGGAGGCGTCCTTATGGGGGGAGGGAGGCGATTGAGGGCCACGTATACTGCCAGTACGAGGGGCGTTTGAGAAGTCTATGCAAAAATAAAAACTACTTACGTGTTTGCGGTATTTTTCGACATAGTCCCCTTTTAAGACTTATACACTTCGTCCAACGCTGTTCTAATTTGTTGATCCCTTCCGAATAATAGGAATTGTCCAAGTCTGCAAAATAGCTATTAGTTGCTGCAATCACCTCCTCATTTGAATAAAATCTTTGTCCCGCCAGCCATGTCGTGAATTTGTGGAACAAATACTAGTCCGAGGAAGCCAAGTCTGGAGAATGGGGGCGATGTGAAACGAGTTGGAATCCTATTTCCATTAATTTGCGACCACATCTGCTGAGGTGTCTGCTGGTGCGTTGTCGTGATGGAAAAGGACATTTATGCGGTAAAATCGCGGGCGTTTTTCTTGCAGCTCGGTTTTCACACAGTCCAATAACAATGAATAATATGTACTTGTAACAGTTTCACCCTTTTCCAGCTAGTCGATGAGGATTATTCCTTTCGAATCCCAAAAGACAGTCGCCATAACCTTTCCCGCCGAAGGAATGGTCTTCGCCTTTTTGGCGCAGATCCTTCCTTGGTAACCCAATGTTTAAATTGTTGTTTGGTCTCAGGAGTGTAGTAAGGTATCCATATTTCATCCACAATAACGAAACGACGCTTAAAGTCCTGCGGATTCTTTCTGAACAGCTGCAAACCATCCTTGCAACACTTCACGTGTTTCCGTGTTTGGTCAAGCGTGAGCAATCGCGGAACCCATCATGCGGATAGCTTTCTCATGTCGGAATGTTTATGGAAAATTTATGTACCCGTTCATTCGAAATGCCCACAGCACTAGCAATCTAACGCACCTTAACTCTTATGTCATCCACCACCATATCATGGATTTTATCAATAATTTCTGGAGTCGTAACCTCCACAGGGCGTCAAGAACGTTCAGCATCACTTGTGCCCATATGGCCACTCCGAAAATTTTGAAATCACTTATAAACGGTTGTAATCGAAGATGCAGAGTCACCGTAATGTTTATCAAGCTTCTCTTTAGTCTCCTGAGGCCTTTTGCCTTTCATAAAGTAATGTTTAATCACCACACGAAATTCTATTTCGTCCATTTTTGACAATCACTCGACTTCCTTGAGTCACACGAATGCCAAACACAAAGAAATAGACGAGTATGGCTGAAACTTGGTGTGCGTTCATTGGGGAGACGCTACTAACTAAACATGGCCTCGATAGGCGCCGGTGATGCCATCTCTCGGACTTTGCACAGACTTTTCAAACACTCCTAGTATGTTAGTGTTGTACTGACAGTTGGCGTCGGTTTCGGTAAGGTCTGTATGAGGAAGTGATAAACGACGTTATTGAAGAGACTAATTCGATGCGGTTCTGTCAAGTTTCACATCCACTTGATTGCAGAACAACGTTGAAATAGATTCCGCGACTGGGTATCGGCGTAAACGGCTGTGACCAGAGTGACAGTCTGAAAAATCCGAGACACATAGTGACTGCCAATGTCGCGGTACAAGAGTTGAACAAAAGCATGGAAACACGGTGAGCGCAACATGGTTGAACATAAACGGAGATACTAGCCAAGCCGGCAGGTTGCGCTGTTGTATATGACCACGAACTAAACTTTTGCTAGGGATAGGAAAAACCCACTGGTTAAATCACACACCGGTATTTTAGATCTGAATAAGCGGTATTTTTCGGTATTTGTTTGGTCTCGGTTATTCTTTACTAACAAAAAGCCGAAGACACTACTGGCCATTAAAATTGCTACACTAAGAAGAAATGCAGATGATAAACGGGTATTCATTGGACAAATATATTATACTAGGACTGAAATGTGATGACATTTTCAAGCAATTTGGGTGCATAGATCCTGAGAAATCAGTACGCAGAACAATCACCTCTGGCCGTAATAATGGCCTTGATACACCTGGGCATTGAGTCAAACAGAGCTTGGATGGCGTGTACAGGTACAGCTGCCCATGCAGCTTCAACACTATACCATAGTTCATCAGGAGTAGTGACTGGCGTATTGTAACGAGCCGGTTGCTCGGCCACTATTGACCAGGCGTTTTCGTATGGAGAGAGATCTGGAGAATGTGCTGGCCGGGGCAGCAGTCAAACATTTTCTGTATCCAGAAAGGCCCATACAGGACCTGCAACATACGGTCCTGCATTATCCTGCTGAAATCTATGGTTTCGCAGGGATCGAATGAATGGTAGAGCCACGGGTCGTAACACATCTGAAATGTAACGTCCACTGTTCAACGGCCTTCAATGCGAACGAGAGGTGTCCGAGACGTGTAACCAGTAGCACCCCATACCATCATGCCGGATGATACGCCAGTATGGCGATGACAAATACACGCTTCCAATGTGCGATCACAGCGATGTCGCCAAACACGTATGTGACCATCATGATGCTGTAAACAGAACATGGATTCATCCGAATAAATGACGTTTTGCCATTCGTGCAGCCAGGTTCGTCGTTGAGTACACCATCGCAGGCGGTCCTGTCTGTGATGCAGCGTCAAGGGTAACCGCAGCCCCGGTCTCCGAGCAGATAGTCCATGCTGCTGCAAACGTCGTCGAAATGTTCGTGCAGATGGTTGTTGTCTTGCAAACGTCCCCATCTGTTGACTCAGGGATCGAGACGTGGCTGCACGATCCATTACAGCCATGCGTATAAGATGCCTGTCATCTCGACTGCTAGTGAGACGAGGCCTTTGGGACCCAGCACAGCGTTCCGTATTACCCTCCTGAACCCACCGATTCCATATTCTGTTAACAGTCATTGGATCTCGACCAACGCGAGCAGCAATGTCGCGATACGATAAACCGCAATCGCGATAGGCTACAATCCGACCTTTATCAAAGTCGGAAACGTGATGGTACGCATTTCTCCTCCTTACACGAGGCATCACAACAACGTTTCACCAGGCAACGCCGGTTAACTGCTGTTTGTGTATGAGAAATCGGTTGGAAACTTTCTTCATGTCAGCACGTTGTATGTGTCGCCACCGGCGCCAACCTTGTGTGAATACTCTGGAAAGTTAATCATTTGCATATCAGTGGATCTTCTTCCTTTCGGTTAAATTTCGCGTGTGTTGCACGTCATCTTCGTGGTGTAGCAATTTTAATGGCCAGTAGTGTATATATTAGTCAAGGAAGCATTGTTTAAGTTTTTCGTTTTTATCTAAACCTTCTTTCAGTCATACAATTTGCATTGGTTTGAAATATAGAAAATGGGGAAACTAATCAGTAGTATTTTAATAATTGTCCCGATAGAAACGAGCAATAAACACATGGCAAATTAGTACAGCATTGGCGAGAGAATAAGCTTGCTGTTGTCCCGTGTCGTCGCTTAAGGTAGGCGTGTACTTGCAATGTGCTACTACTAACGACATCCCCATGAACCATGGACTTTGCCGTTGGTGGGGAGGCTTGCGTGCCTCAGCGATACAGATGGCCGCACCGTATGTGTAATCACAACGGAGAGGCCAGACAAACGCATGGTTCCTGAAGAGGAGCAGCAGCCTTTTCAGTCGTTGCAGGGGCAACAGTCTGGATGATTGACTGACCTGGCCTTGTAACAATATCCAAAACTGTCTTGCTGTGCTGGTACTGCGAACGGCTGAAAGCAAGGGGAAACTACGGCTGTGATTTTTCCCGAGGGCATGCAGCTTTACTGTATGATTAAATGATGATGGCGTCATCTTGGGTAAAATATTCCGGAGGTAAAATGGTCCCCTACTCGGATCTCTGGGAGGGGACTACTCAAGAGGACGTCGTTATCAGGAGAAAGAAAACTGGCGTTCTACGGATCGGAGCGTGGAATGTCAGATCCCTTAACCGGGCAGGTAGATTAGAAAATTTAAAAAGGGAAATGGATAGGTTAAAGTTAGATATAGTGGGTATTAGTGAAGTTCGGTGGCAGGAGGAACAAGACTTTTGGTCAGGTGAATACAGGGTTATAAACACAAAATCAAAAAGGGGTAATGCAGGAGAAGGTTTAATAATGAATAAAAAATAGAAGTGCTGGTAAGCTACTACAAACAGCATAGTGAACGCATTATTGTGGCCAAGATAGACACGAAGCCCACGCCTACTACAGTAGTACAAGTTTATATGCCAAATAGCTCTGCAGATGATGAAGAAATTGAAGAAATGTATGATGAGATAAAAGAAATTATTCAGGTAGTGAAGGGAGACGAAAATTTAATAGTCATAAGTGACTGGAATTCGAAAGTAGGAAAAGAGAGAGAAGGAAACATAGTAGGTGAATATGGATTGGGGGTAAGAAATGAAAGAGGAAGCCGCCTGGTAGAGTTTTGCACAGAGTATAACTTAATCGTAGCTAACACTTGGTTCAAGAATCATGAAAGAAGGTTGTATACATGGAAGAATCCTGGAGATACTAGAAGGTATCAGATTATTTAATGGTAAGACAGAGATTTAGGAACCAGGTTTTAAATTGTAAGACATTTCCAGGGGCAGATGTGGACTCTGACCACAATCTGTTGGTTATGAACAGTAGATTAAAACTGAAGAAAGTGCAAAAATGTGGGAATTTAAGGATATGGGACCTGGATAAACTGAAAGAACCAAAGGTTGTACAGAGTTTCAGGGAGAGCATAAGGGAACAATTGATAGGAATGGAGGAAAGAAATACAGCAGAAAAAGAATGGGTAGCTCTGAGGGATGAAGTAGTGAAGGCAGCAGAGGATCAAGTAGGTAAAAAGACGAGGGCCAGTAGAACTCCTTGAGTAACAGAAGAAATATTGAACTTAATTGATGAAAGGAGAAAATACAAAAATGCAGCAAGTGAAGCAGGCAAAAAGCAATACAGACGCCTCAAAAATGAGATCGACAGGAAGTGCACAATGGCTAAGGAGGGATGGCTAGAGGACAAATGTAAGGATGTAGAGGCTTATCTCACTAGGGGTAAGATAGATACTGCCTTCTGGCCCCGGGAGTAGACAACATTCCATTAGAACTACAGATGGCCTTGGGAGAGCCAGTTCTGACAAAACTCTACCATCTGGTGAGAAAGGTGTTGAGACAGGCGAAATACCCTCAGCCTTCAAGAAGAATATAATAATTCCAATCCCGAAGGAAGCAGGTGTTGACAGATGTGAAAATTACCGAACTATCAGTTTAACAAGTCACAACTGCAAAATACTAACGCGAATTCTTTACAGACGAATGGAAAAACTGGTAGAAGTCGACCTCGGAGAAGATCAGTTTGGATTCCGTAGAAATATTGGAACACGTGAGGAAATACTGACCTTACGACTTATTTTAGAAGAAAGATTAAGGAAAGGCAACCCTACGTTTCCAGCATTTGTAGACTTAGAGAAAGCTTTTGACAATGTCGACTGGAATACTCTCTTTCAAATTCTAAAGGTGGCAGGGGTAAAATAAGGGAGCGAAAGGCTATTTACAATTTGTACAGAAACCAGATGGCAGTTATAATGGTCGAGGGGCATGAAAGGGTAGCAGTGGTGGGGAAGGGAGTGAGACCGGGTTGTAGCGTCTCCCCAATGTTATTCAATCTGTATATTGGGCAAGCAGTAAAGGAAACAAAACAAAAATTAGGAGTAGGTATTAAAATCCATGGAGAAGAAATAAAAACTTTGAGGCTCGCCGATGACATCGTAATTCTATCAGAGACAGCAAAGGACTTGGAAGAGCAGTTGAACGGAATGGATAGTGTCTTGAAAGGAGGATATAAAATGAACATCAACAAAAGCAAAACGAGGATAATGGAATGTAGTCGAATTAAGTCGGGTGATGTTGAGGGTATTAGATTAGGAAATGAGACATTTAACGTAGTAAAGGAGTTTTGCTATTTGGGGAGCAAAATAACTGATGATGTTCGAAGTAGAGAGGATATAAAATGTAGACTGGCAATGGCAAGGAAAGCGTTTCTGAAAAAGAGAAATTTGTTAACATCGAGTATAGATTTAAGTGTCAGGAAGTTGTTTCTGAAAGTATTTGTATGGAGTGTAGCCATGTATGGAAGTGGAACATGGACAGTAAATAGTTTGGACAAGAAGAGAATAGAAGCTTTTGAAATGTGGTGCTACAGAAGAATGCTGAAGATTAGATGGGTAGATCACATAACTAAAGAGGAAGTATTGAATAGGATTGGGGAGAAGAGAAGTTTGTGGCACAACTTGCCCAGAAGAAGGGATCGGTTGGTAGGACATGTTCTGAGGCATCAAGGGATCACCAGTATAGTAATGGAGGGCAGCGTGGAGGGTAAAAATCGTAGAGGGAGACCATGAGATGAATACACTAAACAGATTCAGAAGGATGTGGGTTTCAGTAAGTACTGGGAGATGAAGAAGCTTGCACAGGATAGAGTAGCACGGAGAGCTGTATCAAACCAGTCTCAGGACTGAAGACCACAACAACAACAACAAATGTAATGTTTTGAGTCTGTGTGTCTTGAAACTGAGTGAGACAAATTTTTTCAACCCTTGTTCGATTTACAAGTTCACTACAGGAAATAAGAGGAACTAAAAAAGAGAAAATCGGTTATTTCAGGAACCCGTTATTCTGATCGCTTTTAACACTCAGGTTAAGTTGGCGTGGGAAAAAAACAACACAGCCAACAACCGGTTGTTTCAGTGATAACAGCCATCGCTATACTGTGCAATGTTCGCAATACGTAGCAAGTATCTGTCGCTGTCAGAACACTGTTCTGTGTAGTTGTGAGTGCGGTATGTCGCAGCTCAGTGAATTCTAACGCGTGCAAACTGTCGGCGCTCATACAGTGAGTGGTTCCTTAACGAACGGAGCCGAAGTGTTTGGTGTTTGAGAGGACAACATATCGAAGTTTTTTACCGGATACAGAGAAAGTGGAAAAACATCACCAGCTAAGTCACAACTCGGACGAAAGTGTGTGTTGAGCGATCGTAACAGACGGTAATTGTAGAGGATTGTGACGAAAAATTAGTTAACGACACCAGCAAAAATCACTGCAGAACTGAATGTCGCGCTCGCGAACCTTGTCAGCCGCAAAACAATACGAAGGGAGCTTCATTAGCATAGAATTCCCAGGCGAGATGAAATTCCAAAACCACTCAGCAGCGACCACAGCAGGAACACGTGGTGCCGAAGCCATAAAACCTAAGCTGTGGAGGAGTGGAAGAAGGCCGCGTAATGAAACGTGGTAGGTGGGTGGTGGTTTGTGCGATGATTTGGCCAACCATATCGTGGTACTATATGGGTCCCATGGTTACTCTCTAAGATCGCATTACTGAGAAGGATGATGTCACCATTTTGGCTTATCAGGTCAGTTCCCCAATAGTGATGCTGCGTTCCAAGATCACAGCGCCCCCGTTCGTACAGCTCGGATCGTACGGGACTGGTTTTCTGAGTACGAAGATAAAAGTCGCTTCTCCCTTGGTCCCCACAATCAGATTTCGACATTACTGATCCTTTTTCGTCTACTTTAAAGAGAAGGGTGCGTGATCGCTACCTACCTCCATCATCGTTACCTGAACTTCCCTGTACTTCAAGGATCTAACCGGGTTCGATTCCCGGCGGGGTCAGGGATTTTCTCTGCCTCGTGATGGCTGGGTGTTGTGTGATGTCCTTGGGTTAGTTATGTTTAAGTAGTTCTAAGTTCTAGGGGACTGATGACCTAAGATGTTAAGTCCCATAGTGCTCAGAGCCATTTTTTTCAAGGATCTAAGATTCTGTTGGAAGCTATACAGGGGCTGTATTTATCCATTCCGAGACGAGTTGAAGCTGTTTTGAATGCCAACGGTTTTCCTAGTCCTTTCTTAAGGAAGGTAGTGTGTTGCGTTTTTGCTGTTTCTGTACTTTTGACCCCCACCCTCCCCCCCTGTATCGCCCTCCGTTCGAGCTCTGCGCTGTTGAACCTGCAGTTCAGTAGAGTCGCTGACATTCATTGTTGGAAATGTGTGAGAATTCTGTAATGAAAAAGCGCAGATGACCCCAGTATATACGAAGTGTACACAAACTGACCCGCAAAATTGCAGACCAATATCCTAACTTCGGTTTGCTGCAGAATCCTTGAACATGTTGTGACCTCCCCTCTCTTCCTTTTCTTCTTTCTCTTCTCCTCTTCCTACGTCGTACCGCCGCTATATCTCAGGGTTTTCAACACAAAAAGGAGGCACATGTGTGTGGTTGATCACTATGCTATGTGTGTCACCTTTATCTCCGTTTTGAGAAGATTGATGACTGAAGCTGAAACATTACTCTAAAAGAAAAAGGTAAGTCCGCTCTTTTTGGGAAAAAAAGGTAGATAGTAGTGTAGACTATAATGTCTATCGTTCTACTAAATTGAAAGAACATGACACAGTTTGTAAAGTTTCAACTTCGGATGAAGTTTATTGATCCCAAAGAGCTGAAACAAAACTCATCCGTTCCCAATGTCATTCACACTGAGAGTAGTTAGTTTTCTGGTGTGTGTGTGTGTAGTGGTCACTAATGATTGAAATGATCGTTCCGGTAATTCTATCACAATCTGTTAATGGTTTGCTAAGCAACGTATCAACTAGTTGACTATTCCGTAATTAATATCTATCGTGTTCAAACAGTAAATCAACTCACACTTGCTTTAAGCATCAAGAACACTTACTATCCCTTCCAATAATTCTTTGATAATTATTACCAAATTGATGTCAAGAAATTATGGGGAGTATCAATTAATCCTTCATGGGACTATAACGCACTATAGCCTACCGCGTATCTCAAACTTCTCGCCGATATTTCAAAGTCCGCGTGCGATTAGTTTGTAACAAACTTTGGTCGGGATTCCCTAGAATATTTTCTAAACCAACTCTGGGTTGTGAATTATCAGTTCTAAGTCCATCCATAAAAATGACAGAGGACCCGCACTCGATTACCACTTGTCCGTGCACTCGAGCAACTCAAAAGGCATCATCCTTCTCAAACAGAAAAAATATCACGCATAACGCAGCATTGCGATCTGCTGTGTCAAAACACTTTTATATTCATGTCATAAAGACTCATTACCTATTGATCCTAAAACATATTGTACTTAATAAAATTCTTTACTCCATAAATAGGTAATAAAATTTAGAAACGATTAACATGTATACTGGGTCAGTGACTCAGCAAAGACTCCACAACAACAAAAATCTCGACTTGAGATGACTTCATAAGTTACCACCTGTTTTGAATCTCCTACTCTCACGTGACACAAGGTACACTACAGGCCATTAAAATTGCTACACCTCGAAGATGACATGCTACAGACGCGAAATTTAACCGACAGGAAGAAGATGCTGTGATATGCACATGATTAGCTTTTCAGAGCATACACACAAGGTTGGCGCCGATGGCGACGCCTACAACGTGCTGACATGAGGAAACTTTCCAACCGATTTCTCATACACAAACAGCAGTTGACCGCCGTTGCTTGCTGAGACGTTGTTGTGATGCCTCGTGTAAAGAGAAATGCGTACCATCACGTTTCCGACTTTGATAAAGGTCGGATTGTAGCCTATCGCGATTGCGGTTTATCGTATCGCGACATTTCTGCTCGCGTTGGGCGAAATCCAATGACTGTTAACAGAATATGGAATCGGTGGCTTCAGGAGGGCAATACGGAACGCCGTGCTGGATCCCAACTGCCTCATAACACTAGCAGACAAGATGACAGGCATCTTATCCGCATGGCTGTAACGGATCGTGCAGCCACGTCTCGATCCCTGAGTCAACAGATGGGGACGTTTGCAAGACAATAACCATCTGCACGAACAGTTCGACGACATTTGCAACGGTATGGACTATCAGCTCGGAGACCATGACTGCAGTTACCCTTGACGCTGCATCACAGACAGGAGCGCTTGCGATGGTGTACTCAACGACGAACCTGGCTGCACGAATGGCAAAACGTCATTTTTTCGGATGAATCCAGTTTCTGTTTGCAGCATCATGATGGTCGCATCCGATTGTGGCGATATCGCGGTGAACGCTCTTTGAAAGCGTGTATTCGTCATAGCCATACTGGTTTATCACCCTGCATGATGGTATGGGGTCCCATTGGTTACACGTCTCGGTCATCTCTTGTTCGCATTGACGGCACTTTGAACAGAGGACGTTGCATTTAAGATGTGTTACGATCCGTGGCTCTACCCTTCATTCCATCTCTGCGAAACCCTACATTTCAGCAGGATAATGCACGACCGCATGTTGCAGGTCCTGTACGGGCCTTTCTGGATACAGAAAATGTTCGACTGCTGCCCTGGCCAGCAAATTCTCCAGATCTCTCACCAACGGAAAACGTCTGGTCAATTGCGGCCGAGTAACTGGCTCGTCATAATACGCCAGTCACTACTCTCGATGAACTGTGGTATCGTGTTGAAGCTGCATGGGCAGCTGTACCTGTACAAGCCATCCAAGCTCTGTTTGACTCAATGCCCAGGCGTATGAAGGCCGTTATTACGGCCAGAGCTTGCCCGTTTCTCAGATGTTAAACCATTTGACACGATGCCCCATTGCAGGCTGTTAACAAATGTAACAGCATATGAAATAAGTTCATACATATCTGAGTGGCTCAAAGACTTCTTAATAATAGAACCCAGTATGTTGGCCTCGATGGCGAGTGGTCATCAAAGATTAGGGTATCTTGAGGAGTGCCCCGTACAAGTGTGGCAGTACCGCTGTTGTTCTCTGTATACATAAGTGATTTGGCGGACAGGGTGGGCAGCAGTCCGCGGTTGTTTGCTGATGATGCTGCAGTGTACGGTAAGGTGGCGAATTTGAGTGAGTGAAGGAAGATATGGGACAACTTAGACAAAATTTTTAGTTAGCCCTAAATGCGGAAAGATGCAAGCCAATGCGGGTGAGTAGGAAGATCAGACCTGTAATGGTTCGTAGTGTATATAGTACTACTAGTGTCCCGCCTGACACAGTCAAGTCGTTCAAATAGCTGAGCGTTATGTTACAAAGCCATGTGAGGTGGAACGAGCATGTGAGGATTGTGGTAGGGAAGGTGAATGGTGGTCTTGTGTTTATTTGGAGAATTTTGGGAAAGAATGGTTCCCATGTAAACGAAACCGCATATAGGACGCTGGTACGACCTATTCTCGATTACTGCTCGAGTGTTTGGGATCCGTACCAGGTCTGATTTAAGGAAGACGTCAAAGCAGTTCATAAGCGGGCTGTCAGATTTGTTACCAGTAGATTCGAAGATAACGTAAGTGTTACGAAGATGCTTCGGGAACTCATATGGGAATCCCTAGAGGGAAGCTGACGTTCTTTTCGAGAAACGCTATTGAGAAAATTTAGAGAACCGGTATTTGAGGCTGACTGCAGCACAATTCTACTGCCGCCAATATACTGGGTGATCAAAAAGTCAGTATAAATTTGAAAACTGTATAAATCATGGAATAATGTAGATAAAGAGGTACAAATTGACACACATGCTTGGGATTTTATTAGAACCACAAAAAAAACGTCCGGCAGATGGCGCTTCATCTGATCAGAATAGCAATAATTAGCACAACAAAGTAAGACAAAGCAAAGATGATTTTCTTTACAGGAAATGCTCAATATGTCCACCATCATTCCTCAACAATAGCTGAGGTCCAGGAAGAATGTCGTGAACAGCACTGTAAAGCATGTCCGGAGTTATGGTGAGGCATTGGTGTTGGATGTTGTCTTTGAGCATCACTAGAGATGTCAGTCGATCACGATACACTTTCGACTTCAGGTAACCCTAAAGCCAATAATCGCACGGACTGAGGTCTGGGGACCTGGGAGGTCAAGCATGGGGAAAGTGGCCGCTGAGCACACGATCATCACCAAACGTCGCACGCAAGAGATCTCTCACGCGTCTAGCAATATGAGGTGGGGCGCCATCCTGCATAAACATCGTGCGTTCCAGCAGGTGTTTATCAGCCAGGCTGGGGATGATGCGATTCTGTAACATATCGGCGTACCTCCACCCGTCACGGTAGCAGTTTTGCTGTCCATCTGTCGGATTTTTATTGAACTTCGTTTTTTTTTGTTCTAATAAAACCCCATGTCATTCCAAGCATGTGTGTCAATTTTTATCTCTCTGTCTACATTATTCCGTGCTTTATTAAGTTTTCAAATTTATACTTACTTTTTGATCACCCGGTACATATCGCGTAAGGACCACGAGGATACGGTGCGAGGAATTAGAGCTCATACAGAGGCTTATAGATAGTCGTTTTTGCCTCGCTCTATTTGCGAGTGGAACAGGAAAAGAAATGACCAGTAGTGGTACACGGTGCCCTCCGCCACGCACAGTACGGTGGCTTGCGTAGTATCTATGTAGATGTAGATGTAAAATAAAAGGCCTGTACCCAGATTACAGCAGATATCGAGTGCCCTCTCGTGGCACCCTCCCTTGCGGACGCCAGTGCATGTCACAGTACATCACGCAGGTCATCGCCCAGCTGACTACACGTTTCTCAGATTTCCCTGGACACGTTCGCTCCCACAGCGCTTTGTGTATGGCGTCTGTTACCGGGGAACGGTATAGTCGCCGGTGGCTTTACGCAGTTATGCACGCTGCTGGAGAGTTATGGGCAGCAGGTGCGCTGCAAGCAAGCTACTGGTCGCGTCCTTATTGCTTCCTGGACTACAGTAGATACCTTACTGCCGTATGCCGAGCCTCCGCAAAGGTGAACCCACCGGCTGACGACCGACAGCGCACCGCCGAGCGCCGATAGGTCATTGGGTGTGCCCCGCCGTGACCTGTGACCCAGCACTCCTTCACCGCTCGCTACAATAAAGTCACTGACGATGCTGCCCACTACAGAAGCTTGTCATTCCGAGTTAGCTTTTCCTGCACTTCGTGCCGGGGAGTACGGGTATGTTTCGAATAGTTTTTGGTTTTTGATTCTTCTCTGTTTTTGTGCAGATTTCGGAGAGATTCTGAAGAATGCGACGAATAGCTTAACTTTTCTACAGCAAAGTCATGTATGGCCTATTAATTAAATACGTATTTAAGTGAATCCAAAAACATTTTTCCTAAAAGCTTGAAAACATTTCACGTAACCCCAATGAGGATTTATTCGACGTGTAAATGATAATTAATTGAAACCCTCACCTGCCGACAGGTGTTGTTGATATACCTCGAAGGGGACAGCTGAAAATGTGTGCCCCGCCCGGGACTCGAACCCGGGATCTCCTGCTTACAAGGCAGTCTCTCTGTCCATCTGAGCCACCGAGCACACAGATGAACAACGCGACTGCAGGGACTTATCCCTTGCACGCTTCCCGTGAGACCCACATTCCCAACTGTCCACAATCTACATACGTAATGTGCCTGATAGAAATTTGCCCATCCGGTCATTACTCGCGCACACTAAGACGACAATTCCCGTAAATATAAACTGTTCTCGAAAGAACAGATACTATTATCTGTATCTGTACTTTCGAGAACAGTTCCTATCTTCATATACACTCCTGGAAATTGAAATAAGAACACCGTGAATTCATTGTCCCAGGAAGGGGAAACTTTATTGACACTTTCCTGGGGTCAGGTACATCACATGATCACACTGACAGAACCACAGGCACATAGACACAGGCAACAGAGCATACACAATGTCGGCACTAGTACAGTGTATATCCACCTTTCGCAGCAATGCAGGCTGCTATTCTCCCATGGAGACGATCGTAGAGATGCTGGATGTAGTCCTGTGGAACGGCTTGCCATGCCATTTCCACCTGGCGCCTCAGTTGGAGCAGCGTTCGTGCTGGACGTGCAGACCGCGTGAGATGACGCTTCATCCAGTCCCAAACATGCTCAATGGGGGACAGATCCGGAGATCTTGCTGGCCAGGGTAGTTGACTTACACCTTCTAGAGCACGTTGGGTGGCACGGGATACATGCGGACGTGCATTGTCCTGTTGGAACAGCAAGTTCCCTTGCCGGTCTAGGAATGGTAGAACGATGGGTTCGATGACGGTTTGGATGTACCGTGCACTATTCAGTGTCCCCTCGACGATCACCAGAGGTGTACGGCCAGTGTAGGAGATCGCTCCCCACACCATGATGCCGGGTGTTGGCCCTGTGTGCCTCGGTCGTATGCAGTCCTGATTGTGGCGCTCACCTGCACGGCGCCAAACACGCATACGACCATCATTGGCACCAAGGCAGAAGCGACTCTCATCGCTGAAGACGACACGTCTCCATTCGTCTCTCCATTCACGCCTGTCGCGACACCACTGGAGGCGGGCTGCACGATGTTGGGGCGTGAGCGGAAGACGGCCTAACGGTGTGCGGGACCGTAGCCCAGCTTCATGGAGACGGTTGCGAATGGTCCTCGCTGATACCCCAGGAGCAACAGTGTCCCTAATTTGCTGGGAAGTGGCGGTGCGGTCCCCTACGGCACTGCGTAGGATCCTACGGTCTTGGCGTGCATCCGTCCGTCGCTGCGGTCCGGTCCCAGGTCGACGGGCACGTGCACCTTCCGCCGACCACTGGCGACAACATCGATGTACTGTGGAGACCTCACGCCCCACGTGTTGAGCAATTCGGCGGTACGTCCACCCGGCCTCCCGCATGCCCACTATACGCCCTCGCTCAAAGTCCGTCAACTGCACATACGGTTCACGTCCACGCTATCGCGGTATGCTACCAGTGTTAAAGACTGCGATGGAGCTCCGTATGCCACGGCAAACTAGCTGACACTGACGGCGGCGGTGCTCAAATGCTGCGCAGCTAGCGGCATTCGACGGCCAACACCGCGGTTCCTGGTGTGTCCGCTGTGCCGTGCGTGTGATCATTGCTTGTACAGCCCTCTCGCAGTGTCCGGAGCAAGTATGGTGGGTCTGACACACCGGTGTCAATGTGTTCTTTTTTCAATTTCCAGGAGTGTATATATCTGGCGTATCCCTTGGATTCAAACTGGCTCTGAGCACTCTGATCGGCAGAGGAAGTCATTCACAAGATGAGCACGATGGGGGCGCGAATTGTTGTCCATGAAGACGAATGCCTCGCCAATATGCTGCCGATATGGTTGCACTATCGGTCGGAGGATGGTACTCACGTATCATACAGCCATTACGGCGCCTTCCATGACCACCTGCGGCGTACGTCGGCCCCACATAATGTCACCCCAAAACAGCAGGGAATCTCCACCTTGCTGCAGTCGCTGGACAGTGTATCCAAGGCGTTCAGCCTGAGCGGGTTGCCTCCAAATACGTCTCCGACGATTGTCTGGTTGAAGGCATATGCGATACACATCGGTGAAGAAAACGTGATGCCAATCCTAAGTGGTCCATTCGGCATGTTGTTGGGCTCATCTGTACCACGCTGTATGGTGTCGTCGTTGCAAAGATGGACCTCGCCATGGACATCGGGAGTGAAGTTGCGCATCATGCAGCCTATTGCGCGCAGTTTGAGTCGTAACAATACGTCCTCTGGCCATACGAAAAGCATTATTCAACATGGTGGCGGTGCTGACAGGGTTCCTCCGAGCCATAATCCGTAGGTAGCGGTCATCCACCGCAATAGAAGCCCTTGGGCGGCCTCAGCGAGGCATGTCATCGGCAGTTACTGTTTCTCTGTGTCTCCTCCATGTCCGAATGAAATCGCTTTGGTGCACTCCTGGATGCCTGCACACTTCCCTTGTTGAGAGCCCTTGCTGGCACAAAGGAACAATGCTGATGCGATCAAACCGCGGTATTGACCGTCTAGGCATGGTTGAACTACAGACAACACGAGTAGTGTACCTCCTTTCTGGTGGAATGACTGGAACTGATCGGCTGTCGGACCCCCTCCATCTAATAGGCGCTGCCCGCTCATGCATGGTTGTTTACATCTTTGGGCGGGTTTAGTGACATCTCTGAACAGTCAAAGGGATTGTATCCGTGATACAATATCCATAGTCAACGTCTCTCTTCAGGAGTTCTCGGAACCGGGGTGATGCAAAACTTTTTTTGATGTGTGTAGAAGTCAAAATGAATGGGTAAATCGTCTGGAATCATTAGTACACGATGTATGAGAGAGACCTTTCCAGCTGCTGGATCTGTAAGGATAGTAGCGTTAATGACGGTATTTCTCATGGTTTTAATCTACGAACAGGTAGGACTGTAAAGTTAACCATAAACACAGCTTTCTGTTTTCTGTTAAAAATGACTGCGAAAAGGAAAACAAATCCGCAAATTTTCACAGGACGGCTTAGGATGTTCTCTCTGGCAGCCAGTTTAGTAGGGAGTGTTTATTGTACAACATATCTCCAGTGATTTAGGCTGGGCGTTGACTATCAGTCCGAAGGTCGAGAAGCGATTCATCCAACCGAATCTTTCCTTGAATTTGTGTGAACTGAACCAAAACGATTTCAGTAAGATCTCTAATTTTCTGAACTAAAATAAATCGGAATTCATTGTTTTGGAAAAAGCGATTCATCTAATTGAATCTTTCCGCCGGCTGCAGTGGCCATGCGGTTCTAGGCGCTACAGTCTGGAGCCGCGTGACCTCTACGGTCGCAGGTTCGAATCCTGCCTCGGGCATGGATGTGTGTGATGTCCTTAGGTTAGTTAGGTTTAAGTAGTTCTAAGTTCTAGGGGACTGATAACCACAGCAGTTAAGTCCCATAGTGCTCAGAGCCATTTCAACCATTTTTGAACCTTTCCTTGAATCTGTGTGAACTGAAACAAAACAGTTTCGTGATCTGTCAGTCTGTTGGTGGAGAAGCGATTCATCCAGTCATATCCTGCCTTGAATTTTTGTGGACTCAAACAAAACAATTTCCGTTAAATCTTGAATTTATGGAACCGAAATAAATTGAAATTTAGTGTTTTGATAATATTTGTTGGTGTTTTTAATGCGTTCATTGCTACGTTTGGTGACGAATGATATTGTTTGTCCTTCCGTCGGGTGAGAAAACGAATAGCGCCGATGGTTTCCCGACTCTCGAGCATTCCACGTAGAAGTTCACGTGGGAATAACACGGCAATTCAAGGTGATATCGGAGATTTGATGTTACTTGATATTCACGGCACACTCGTGGAATGGTCGTATGGGAAAATAACCACTTCATCGCTTCGTCGGAGCTGCTGTGTCCCATCGCTCGTGCGCCGACTATAACACCACTTTCAAACTCACTTAAATCTTGATAACCTGACATACGCAAGTCTATACCAGTTTATTTGGCGCTTCAGTGTAGAAAAGAAAGCGTAGCTTCCGCATAGGGACTCGACACCACGACCCTCGTACTACAGTTCCGTACTCTTTCCACTATTGCGTAGATACTACGTTAACATAAATAGCTCATACCCCGCCCGACTCGCGCCAGAAAACTATTTTCTTCTAAATTCGTGACTGCTTGGAGTTCCCACTTTTGTCATTTTCAGTTCTGGCCAAGCCCTGTCTGTTCCATAAATATGAGCGAAATTGGTGATGACGAACAGTCGCGGACCCTTTGTGACTATGGAACCTCTTAGACTTCCATATGATATTATAGTCACAAGACACTACGTTACTTCGTTTTGTGAGGTACACAGTTTACCATTTTTCACCATTTAAAGGAAGTTACCCAATCTTTGCACCACTTTGACGTCTCACCAAGATCTGAATGATAATTGTACAGCTTTGATTGCTATCATATTAGGTGATGGTGTCCATCATAAGTAAGAAGTGGTTAATACGACAATCAATTTTCTCCATAGACAGAAGCTTTTTCCCAAGATGCACTGTGGGATTAGACTAGGTCTACGCACCGTCGTGCCCTGTTTAGGCCTGGTGTTCAGCTTAGAATGCGAACACAGCGGCAAGAGAAGGCAGCCCCCCGAGGCAGTCCGCGTGATTCCCTGACCCCTGGCCCCCCATGCAGACGGGAATCCCTCGCCTCAGCACGCCAGCAGCAGCAATGGGCTTTCCCCCAGCATCTACACGGCTGCGAGCGACTCCCCGTTTCATCAGACGGAATTTCACTCACGTTTTGAAAACCCCACTTAACTTCGAAACTGGAAACATATTTTTCTGAACTCGCAACTTTATCGTGACTTGCATAAGAAGCGTGACTGTTTCTTGAATTATCCGGCTTAACAGTCAACCGAAAACAAAACAGTAAGACTGCGTCACAGCCATTAAGCCCGCGCGTTATGAAATTTCTGGCAACCGAAAATCTTCTTTGTAGGAGTCAACATGACTTTCGAAAACAACGATGGTGTGAGACCCAGCTCGCTCTGTTCGTCCACAAGACACAGAAAACAGTAGATCCGAGAGCCCAGATAGATGCCGTGTTCCTTGGCTTCGGGAAGGCATCCGTTGGAGTTCCACATTGCCGCTCAGCGAGCAAAATTCGAGTGCGCAGAATATCACACCAGCTGTATGACTGGATTGAAGAGAAACGGAACATATAACACCGTTCGAAGAAGGGGGGGAGGGGGGGGGGGGGCAACTGACCCGCAACGTAAACGTACTGTATAAACACAGACAGAAAGACCCAATGTTGTCTGACTACTTTATTGCAGGACAATCAAATGGTTCAAATGGTTCTAAGCACTATGGGACCTAACATCTGAGGTCATCACTTCCCTAGACTTGGAACTACTTGAACCTAACTAACCTAAAGACATCACACACACCCATGCCCGAAGCAGAATTCGAACCTGCGACCGTAGCAGCAGCGCGGTTCAGGACTGAAGCGCCTAGAACCCCTCGGTCACAACGGCCAACTCGTAGGACAATCACCGGAAGTCTCTGTTGCTCCATCATGGCCAGGGGACATCGGCTGGTAAGTAATTGTCAATGCCAATAAAATTCACCAACAGCCGTCTACTTTAAGGTATTATTTAATTTTATTCTGAAAGCAACCAGTTTCGATATTCATTATGCCATCTTCAGGCCCCATACACTTCTATCCAAATAAACGAACTTGTCGTATAGCGCCATAAATCACTAGATATTGAATTCCAATTTTTATTCAAATGCTTCATGCGGAGATGTGACAGCAACCCACGTCTTCGTATGAAGCAATTGTACAACGATTGGAATTCAATATCCAGTGATTTATGGCACTATACAAAAAGTTTATTTATTTAGACGGAAGCGTATTGGGCCTGAAGATAGCATAATGAAATGCCGAAATTGGTTGCGTTCAGAACAAAATAATATCTTAAAGTATACGTCTTTGGTGAATTTTGTTGACATTGACAATCACTGGAAGTAGTTACCTCCATACAATATCTAGGAGTTTGCTTTTGGAGCGATGTAAAGTGGAATTACCAAATAAAACCTGTTGTGGTTGGCAGGAGAGCCAACACCGTTACTACAGGAGGCCGAAATGCACGCGTTTTAGCTCACGCAGGCTGGCGTGAGGTCTGGAACATGACAAGGGAATTAGAATTGATAAAAACGGGCGTAGCTGGTGGAATACTTAACTTTAATCCATTAATGACGAACGTCGCTCTTGACGGTGCATGATTTACAATATCAATAGTAACTGATCATGGCGCCTTGGTAAGTCGTAGCAAATAACGTAGCTGAAGGCTATGCTAACTATCGTCTCGGCAAATGAGAGCGTAATTTTTCAGTGAACCACCGCTAGCAAAGTCGGCTGTACCACTGGGGCGAGTGCTAGGAAGTCTCTCTAGACCTGCCGTGTGGCGGCGCTCGGTTTGCAATCACTGATGGTGGCGACACGCGGGTCCGACGTATACTACCGGACCGCGGCCGATTTAAAGGCTACCACCTCCCAAGTGTGGTGTCTGGCGGTGACACCACAAAACCAATAGCATGTAAGGCAGATGCCAGATGAAATTCATTGGAAAAATCCTCAGGAAATGTAATCCATCAACAAAGGAAGAAGCTTACAAGAAACTAGTTCAACCAATACTTAAATATTGCTCTTCAGTACGGGATCCGTACCAGATAGGACTGATAGAGGAAATAGAGAAGATCCTAAGAAGAGCACCGTGTTTCGTTACAGGTTCGTTTACCAAGCACGAAAGCGTCATGGAGATGCTCAGCCAATTCCAATGGAGACTCTGCAACAGATGAGTCCTGCGAAGTGGTATTGTTTACCGTTAAAATCCCGAGATCTTACGTTCCTAAAAGAGTCAGCCTCTACAGGGTGAACATTAGTAAAACCGAAAAACAGCAGGGACTAATTCCTGGCTGGAAAAATTGGATATTTGTGGTAAGTTCCTATGGGACCAAACGGCTGAGGTCATCGGTCCCTAAGCTTACACACTACTTAATCTGACTTAAAGAAACTTACGCTAAAGACAGCACACACACCCATGCTCGAGGGAGGACTCGAACCTCCGACGGGGGGAGCAGCATGGACCGTGGCAGCGTGCCTAAGACCGCGCGGCTTCCTGACTGGAAATTGACTAGAAAAGGTCCTATGCACATGCGTCCGAAAATGGAAGGCGTGCGTAAAACGACAACATATTGTCCCGGAACACAGTGCAGAGTTGCATCGCATTTGTGTCACAACAGAAGTGGCCTCATGGTAGCAGGATACACATGATCGTACTTCGGCTTACATCGCGTTGGCGGGCCAGTTGCCTCGACCTTTTACTAGGGCTTGTGTCTGCATCCTGTAGACCCTGCCCTCCAAATCTGGTGTACGCACAGTCCGCCGCCTGCTTGCACTTTCGTCTGACTGAAAAGACCAATAATCGCACAAACGCCCAAAAAGGGCTTGAAATGTTGTGTGATGTGTTTGGTGTCTGTGAGGTTACTTGTTTTGATATAGCCGTGCAGCCTCTTCGATCTGCTTGGCCGTACTGAAATGACATCTCGTTGTGTTTCCGACACGAATGCCGGACCATTCTCCTGCTTAAAGTACGTTGCGTGAGTCACACAGCCTGCAACACACAACGAACACACAGCATGTGGCCAGAGGAACTGTTGTTCGTTAGTACCATCTATCGTGGCAACAATGCATTTCCGGAGAAATGTTCGTAGGACTTTTATTCGCCGCGCAGGATTAGACGAGCGGTCTCAGGCGCTGCAGTCATTGACTCTGCTGCTGATCCTGGCGGAGGTTCGAGTCCTCCCTCGCGCCTAGGTGTGTGTGTTTGTCCTTAGGATAATTTAGGTTATGTAGTGTGTAAGCTTAGGGACTGATGACCTTAACAGTTAAGTCCCATAAGATTTCACACACATTTTAACACATTTGACTTTTATTCCTGCATTTCCAGTCAGGAAGCCATCCCTGTAATTTGTTGGTTTTATTAATGGTCAACCTCCAAGTACTATGACAGTTAGGCGGGAGGTGAGAAAACTTGGAAGAAAAATGAGAGAAATTCGAGATCACTCGTAGGCTTGCCAGCAATAGCTCTTCCCGCGAACCATTCGCGACTAGAACAAAAAAAGGGGGACACAAAGTACCTTCTGCCACACACTGCAAGTATACAGTATTTTGATCACAATAGCCATACATCAACACGATATCGACCTTTTCTGCAATTTGTAAACTGTCCATTTGAACACGGGTAATGTATCACGAAGCAAATACCGTCCGCACTGGCGGAATGTTATGTGATACCACGTACTTACACGTTTGTGACTACTACAGCGCCATCCATCACAAAGTGAAAAAAGTGGTCCAACTAAAACATTCATACTTATTTACGTACTACTCGAATATGTAATAAAAATGGGGGTTCCTATTTAAAAAAACACAGTTGATATCCGCTTGACCTATGGCAGCGCCATTTAGCGAGCCAACGATAGCGCTATCAGGTTTTCCCTTTCAAGCTAGACAAGTTTCGTTCTTTGTAGTTTTTTCGTTTGACGCTTATTTTGTGAGATATTTGTCCCGGTCACGATCAATGGACCACTCTGTAGATACAGATGTACATATAGATGGTACTAGTCATGCAAAGCTGCTCGCTGACGGCGAATATTAACGTACAGCTACACGCGACAAGAGTATTGTTGGTTTCTAAATGTATGCCGCAGATGTAGCAATTCTGTTAGTTCGCAATCGTAAAAAAACGAAAACATAAATGGATAATGCCGGACATATACCACGTTTTCTTCAGACGTACCACGAAAAATGCGTTTTGTTTGCTTTACAGTGACAAGCTTTTAAATTTCACAGGAATAAGTAAAGAATTTTTTTGATCAACAGTTACAACTTATGACGGATCAAATAGTAAGAACGGATACGAGTTTTCAGTTCGGCATACTAGCTGCCAAAAGCTCATGGTCTTCGTAAGGCGTGCACGTAGAATTATTTTATATTTCTGTAGACCCGGGAGAAAAGTGCTATAGGGATGTAATAACTTGTTTTCCATAAAGGGAGATCCAAACGCGTACTCATAGATTGAAGGAAATGATAGAGGAGTTGAAGTACAGTTCTGGAACAGGTACTTACGACCTTGGAAGCAATCATGAGTCAGTAAAAGCTTTCGATTATCAGGAAAAACGAGGACAATCAATGCACACTCTCTATAAGCTCAGAACAAATAATGTACTGTTCCTGTGAGCGTACAATTACTTGTCACTGAAGCGTTCTACCTGTAGTAATACCGTTAAGTCCTTGTATGTATCAGTTGCTGTGTGAGTACATTTGCTTTTCATTCAGGTGATGAGAGGCAAGTGGATTGTCTACATAACAGTACTGCTGTGGGTTAGTAGTGTTCAATGCGGCATTACTACAGTGTTTGTGATACACTATGTGATCAAAAGTAGCCGGACATCGCCATAAACGTTTTCCATATTAGGTGCATTGTGCTGTCATTTACTGCCATGTACTCCATGTCAGCGACCTTAGTAGTCATTAGACATCGTAAGAGAGCAGAATGGGACGCTCCGCGGAATTCACTGATTTCGAACGTGGTCAGATGATTGCGTGTCACGTGTGTCACGCGTCTGTACGCGACATTTCCACACCCCTAACCATCCCTAGGTCCACTGTTTCCGATGTGATAGTCAAGTGGAACCGTGAAGGGACACGTACACAACAAAAGCGTACAGGCAGACCTCGTGTGTTGACTGACAGAGACCGCCAACAATTGAAGAAAGTCGTAACGTGTAATAGGCAGACATCTATTCAGACCACCAGACAGGAATTCCAAACTGCCTCAGGATCCACTGCAAGTACTAAGACAGTTAGACGGGAGGTGAGAAAACTTGGATTTCATGGTCGAGCGGCTGCTCGTAAGCCACACATCACGCCGGTAAATGCCAAACGACTCCTTGTTCGTGTAAGGAACGTAAACTATGGACGACTGAACAGTGGAAAAATGTTGTGTGGAGTGACGAATCACGCTAAACAATGTGGCGATCCGATGTCAGGGTGTGGGTATGGCGAATACCCGGTGAACGTCATCTGGCCGGCCGCGGTGGCCGAGCGGTTCTAGGCGCTTCAGTCCGAAACCGCGCAATTGCTACGGTCGCATATTCGAATCCTGCCTCAGGCATGGATGTGTGTGATGTCCTTAGATTAGTTCGGTTTAAGTAGTTCTAAGTTCTAGGGGACTGATGACCTCAGATGTTAAGTCCCATTAGTGTTCAGAGCCATTTGAACGTCATTTGCCAGCGTGTGTAGTGCCAACAGTAAAATTCGGAGGCGGTGATGTTATGGTGTGGTCGTGTTTTTCATGGAGGGGGCTTGCAATCCTTGTTTTTTTTTTCGTGGCAGTATCACAACACAGGCCTACATTGAGGTTTTAAGCACCGTTTTGCTTCCCACTGCTGAAGAGCAATTCGGGATGGCGACTGCATTTTTCGACATGATGGAGCACCTGTTCATAATGCACGACCTGTGGCCGAGTGGTTACACGAGAATAACATCCCTGCAATGGACTGGTCTGCACAGAGTCCTGACCTGAATACTATAGAACATGTATGGGATGTTTTGGAACGACGACTTCGAGCCAGGCCTCACCGACCGACATGGATACCTCTCCTCAGTGCAGCACTCCGTGAAGAATGGGCTGCCATTCCCCAAGAAACCTTCCAGCGCCGGATTGAACGTATGCCTGCTAGAGTGGAAGCTGTCATTAAGGCTAAGTGTGGCCCAACACTATATTGAATTCCAGCATTACCGATGGAGGGCGCCACGAACTTATAAGTCATTTTCAGCCAGGTGTCCGGATACTTTTGATCACATAGTGTACGTACAGTACTTTGCGAAAGGGAATTGCACACAACATGATTTTACACCCTGCTGAATAGTCCCGTGTACGTTTAATCACTTTGTGTCTCTTCACTGTCCGTACCTATTAAAATATCTGTGTCGTAAGCTGTCTGATATTAGAACATTTATTATAAATATGATGTAGTATAGACACTGTCAATAGCTCCTAACTTTTGTTAAGGTTTAATACTTTATTGTCTCGTGTACACTGGTCACATGCACATATGAAACCCGGAATTTTTTATCTTCATGGAGTTAATGTATGAATAACTTTTAAATTTAACTACAGATAGTTTGATACTGAATTTTGTACATCTGTGACAAAAGATAAATTATTCAGGGGCCTGAAGATGGCGAAATGTAGCACCGATGTAGATTGCAAATGAAATAAGACCTATATATACAATTGAAGGTGCCATCCACAGTAAATGAAGATTAAACAATATATTTTATAATACCAATCTCTGGGGAATCCCGGCTTATGTATTCTTGGTTTCTGATCTATTCCGTCAGCTGAGCCTGACTGCTGAGTAAAAAAAAAAAGTTATGTTTTGTTTGACCTTTGCAACCCATACAGGGAAGTCGACTCGAAAAAGTAATAATAAATTAAAAAATGCAGACGTTTCATTTAGGCAAACTGAGGTCGCCACTCTTCTTATTCGTTTGACATTTGCAACTGTAAACCTTGAATGACACTGTGAGCTGTTCCCGCTTTTCGCAAAGCCATCAAGAACACTCATCATTTACCGTGTCGCAAGGCAGGGCGAATGTTACTATGTAAATCTGAAACAAATACAGGGAACTAACAGCATCCATCAAACAGTTCTGACAGTTCGACCTATGAGTTGCACATAATTTTCTTTCAAATTCCCGTTTACCTCGATGTGGATGAGACGGAGATAATGACATTTTTATCTGAACATAAAAGGGTCTCGTTCTACAGTGTATTACATTTTTCAGTGATGAGGTATTCATGACTAAGAACATTGCTTATGCTTCTCCGCATATATTATTTTCCATACTGCTTAAGGATTGATACACTCATTTTTCATGTAAATCACTTCATGTCACTCAGCAAAATAATGGCTGGTCATAAACACAGATAGACATTTAATTATCTGTAGAAACTGGGCAGCTAAACGAAAAACGTTCCAATTTCACTTTGTTTCGTATGCAACACAGACGTTCCTTTCGTCATAATTTCCATTCCTTAATTAGACGTCTGCAGCTAATAAAGGTATCAATTACAGAACTAAGACTCGAGAAATTATGGCGCAAGTCTTATTGTAAAATACTCTAATTGACAGATAAGAGGACGAGAGTCACATATTTAAACAGCTGGCTGGTCCCTGATCGCCTATTTTGTGCCATTTGATTTTTATTACTGTTAATTTTACACGTGTAATCATTGTGTATACTAATTTGGGGGTACCAGTTTACTGTCGTCCCATCATCACGCATGTTTCATTAGAACCGTGGTGGTAACCGTGGTTAATGAAGTTACCTTTCGTTCGAGAGGCTTCTTTACATCTGTAGCGGAGTCGTTTCTTACATTAACGTGCGCTTGCCTGAAGCAGGTTTCTACAAACTTCTCTGGGGAATGGGCATCAGTGCAGGTACACTTCTCTGAGATGATGTTTCATCCTCCATCTGTTTCTACTCTGCGCAAATCTCGTCATCTTCGTATACATTGTATATTCGACGTTGTTAAATGGGTCTGCATTTTCCACGTTTCCGTTTTTCATCCTATTTTCCAGCCTTAATAGTCCGTTATAAGACGGTCGTAGATGATAAAGCATGTCCCAATAATCTAATCATTTCTTTCCCTCGTAGTTCATGTATCACCTCTTCATATCGTACTTTTCTTCTCCACTTGATTTTTAATATTATTTTTTGATGGAACATTTCAAATACTCTCCGTTTCGTAGATTCATATTTTCGAATTATCCACACGTTTCTTATTCATATAGTGCTGTCATCGAGACCTACAGTTGAAGGAACGTCTTCATCCATTTTAGCTCAGTTTAAAACATGTATGTTTTTCTTTCGGACCCAATACTTTCCTGGATAACATCTACGAGACGCATTGTCTGTTGCTTGACATAGGCCGATAGGAACATATTTTAATCCGTAAAGTGATAATAGTTCGTAATTTTAACACAGACTGGGCATTCAACATTGATGACGATTTTTATAAATTGAGAAGGGCTGTGAATTTCGCCTAGCCATGCCAACTGTTTCTCTGAAGCATCCTGTAACAATTCCCTGTACGATATGATATGGCATTTATATACAACATGAGGTGCAACCTAAAAGTTACGAAACCGGTTGGGTGGGTGTCTGATCGGCATAAAGAAATACAGCGTTCCCCAAGGGTGTGTTATAGGCCCACTATTGTTCCTGATCTATATTAACGACCTAGGAGACAATCTGAGTAACCCGGTTAGATTGTTTTCAGATGAAGCTGTCATTTATCGTCTCGTAAATTCATCAGATGACAAAAACGAATGCAAAATGATTTCGATGAGATATCTACAGGGTGTTACAAAAAGGTACGGCCAAACTTTCAGGAAACATTCCTCACACACAAGTAAAGAAAAGATGTTATGTGGACACCCTCCCGGGTTCCCGGGTTCGATTCCAGGCGGGGTCAGGGACTTTCTCTGCCTCGTGATGACTGGATGTTGTGTGATGTCCTTAGGTTAGTTAGGTTTAAGTAGTTCTAAGTTCTAGGGGACTGATGACCATAGCTGTTAAGTCCCATAGTGCTCAGAGCCATTTGTTATGTGGACATGTGTGGGGAAACGCTTAATTTCCATGTTAGAGCTCATTTTAGTTTCGTCAGTATGTACTGTACTTCCTCGATTCACCGCCAGTTGGCCCAATTGAAGGAAGGTAATGTTGATTTCGGTGCTTGTGTTGACATGCGACTCATTGCTCTACAGTACTAGCATCAAGCACGTCAGTACGTACCATCAACAGGTTAGTGTTCAACACGAACGTGGTTTTGCAGTCATGATTTCATACGGGATACTCTACCTGTGCTCCTCGAACATGTGCCTTTACAAGTACGACACAACATGTGGTTCATGCACGATGGAGCTCCTGCACATTTCAGTCGAAGTGTTCGTACGCTTCTCAACAACAGATTCGGTGAGCGATAGATTGGTAGAGGCGGACTAATTCCATGGCCTCCACGCTCTCTTGACATCAACCCTCTTGACTTTCATTTATGGGGGCATTTGAAAGCTCTTGTCTACGCAATCCCGGTACCAAATGTAGAGACTCTTCGTGCTCGTATTGCGGATGGCTGTGATACAATACGCCATTCTCCAGGGCTCCATCAGCGCATCAGGGATTCCATGCGACGGAGGGTGGATGTATGTATCCTCGCTAACGGAGGACATTTTGAACATTTCCTGTAACAAAGTGTTCGAAGTCACGCTGGTACGTTCTGTTGCTGTGTGTTTCCATTCCATGATTAATGTGATTTGAAGAGAAGTAATAAAATGAGCTCCAACGTGGAAAGTAAGCGTTTCCGGACACATGTCCACATTACATATTTTCTTCCTTTGTGTGTGAGGAACGTTTCTTGAAAGTTTGGCCGTACCTTTTTGTAACATCCTGTATATGGCGCAAAAAGTGCAAATTTGATCCAGGATAAAGAGAATGAGATCCCAATCCTCAATGGCAGCTTCAGTGAGGTCCTGAAGATTGTCAAGTGCAGGCCCGATGCATGCTCAGTTGCGTTCATATCTGGGGATTGCGCTGGCCAGTACGTCCGGTTGTTGTTGCATCTTTGAAGATACCGAGACACAGGTAGAGTACGGTGCGGCCTTGCACTGCCATTGACTAGGCTGAAGTTATCACCGACTTCACGTCTGCAGGACCTTACAGTCGTTTGTAGGACCTCTTGGAGGTATCTGAGACCAGTCAAATTGTTGTAGATCGGGATTAGAGGGGTCAGCCATCCCATCATTATTGCTGCCCAAAACATTACACTTCCACCTCCAAATGGATGGCCTTCCCGAACGTGTCGGCGTTCCTGGTGACATCTAGCGCTTCTCCAAAACCTAACACGTCTACTGTGCGGTCGCAAACCAACCCTGGTCTCGTCACCAAACGTGAAGTTACTCCATTCTACAATAGTCCAATGTTGATGTGCAAGAGTCCAGGTCCTTCGATTGCATCGGTTCCGTTTGTTCAGTGCAAAACTTAAATGGCTCTGAGCGCTATGGGACTTAACATTTGTGATCATCAGTCCCCTGGAACTACTTAAACCTAACTAACCTAAGGACATCAAACACATCCATGCCCGAGGCAGGATTCGAACCTGCAACCGTAGTGGCAACGCGGTTCCAGACTGAAGCACTTGGGACGGTACGGCCACACTGGCCGGCAGTGCAAAACTTCTCATTGGTCTTCTGGAATGAAGACCACCCTGATGCAGTCTTCTATGAACTGTTTGATCTGAGTTACGGATCCTTGTTACCCAGAAGAAGTCATTTTCAATATTTCTGGCAGGTGATGTTTGGGCGCCTGCCAACCGCCAGTTGGAGAAAACGATCCCACATTGGTGTTGTTATAGGAGGTTTATCATTCACATTTCCCGTCTCCCTGTACTCTCTCCACACCTTAGACACAACACTTTGAGGGACATGTAACCGATCGGCAACATCTTGCTGTGTATGACGCGCTGAAAGTAAAGCCACTGTCCTGACTCTACCAAAGTTCTGTATGCCTCTAAGTGTCATGTTACTGCAGTGTTGAACACAAATTGAATTAAGCTGTTGTTGATATTGGACTGCTCGCGGTGTGTCGCTGCGGTAGCGGTATGTTAACATGACTGGGAAACGGCCACAAAACATGTCAGTAGTAAACACCGTCCAGTATATGGGCCCTAACTGGGTAATCCATGAAGTGCCTGGGTCAGTGCGAGCTCTAATGTCCTAGACTACATTATACGATGTTGAGCAATGTACACTACTGGCCATTAAAATTACTACACCACGAAGATGACGTGCTACACACGCGAACTTTAACCGATAGGAAGAAGATGCTGTGATATGCAAATGATCAGCTTTCCAGAGCATTCACACAAGGTTGGTGCCGGTGGCGACACATTCAACGTGCTGACATGAGGAAAGTTTCCAACCGATTTCTCATACACAAACAGCAGTTGACCGGCGTTACCTGGTGAAACGTTGTTGTCATGCCTTGTCATGCCTCGTGTAAGGAGGAGAAATACGTATCATCACGTTTCCGACTTTGATAGAGGTCGGATTGTAGCCTATCGCGATTGCCGTTTATCGCATCGTGACATTTCTGCTCGCGTTGGTCGAGATCCAATGACTGTTAGCAGGATATGGAATTGATGGGTTCAGGAGGGTAATACGGAACGCCGTGCTGGATCCCAACGACCTCGTATCACTAGCAGTCGAGATGACAGGCATCTTATCCGCATAGCTGTAACGGATCGTGCAGCCACGACTCGATCCCTGAGTCAACAAAAATGGTTCAAATGGTTCTGAGCACTATGGGAGTTAACATCTGAGGTCATCAGTCCCCTAGAACTTAGAATTACTTAGGTTAGTCCATGCCCGAGGCAGGATTCGAACCTGCTACAGTAGCGGTCGCGCGGTTCCGGACTGAAGCGCCTAGAACCACTCGGCCGGCCCTGAGTCAACAGATGGGGACGTTTGCAAGACAACAACCATCTTCAAGAACAGTTCGACGACGTTTGCAGCAGCATGGACTATCAGCTCGGAGACCATGGCTGCGGTTACCCTGGACGCTACATTACAGACAGGAGCATAATGCTGGTCGCATTCGTGTTTGGCGACATCGCGGTGAACGCATATTGAAAGCGTGTATTCGTCATCGCCATACTGGCGTATCACTCGGCGTGATGGTATGGGGTCCCATTGGTTACACGTCTCGGTCACCTCTTGTTCGTAATAACGGCACTTTGAACAGTGGGCGTTACACTTCAGATGTGTTACGACCAGTGGCTGTACCCTTCATTCGATCCCTGCAAAACCCTACATTTCAGCAGGATAATGCACGACCGCATGTTGCAGGCCCTTTACGGGCCTTTCTGGATACAGAAAATGTACGACTGTTGCCCTGGCCAGCACATTCTGCAGATCTCTCACCAATTGCAAACGTCTGGCCAATGGTGGCCGAGCAACTGGCTCGTCACAATACGCCAGTCACTACTCTTGATGAACTGTGGTATCGTGTTGAAGCTGCATGGGCAGCTGTTCCTGTACACGCCATCCAAGCTCTGTTTGACTCAATGCCCAGGCGTATCTAGGTACTGATTTCTCAGGATCTATGCACCCAAACTGCGTGAAAATGTAATCACATGTCAGTTCTAGTATAATATATCTGTACAATGAATACCCATTTATCATCTGCATTTCGTCTTGGTGTAGCAGTTCTAATGGCCAGTAGTGTACGTTGCATCGCATTCACGTCAGCGAATTTGGTGCCCAAGATGTCAACGTGTGTTCATTGTCACGCTCTTCAGACCATTTAACAATGATTCTGGCGTTATGACACGGACAGTTATCCTGTTGGTTGATGCCATAGCCGTTAGAGAAGACATCAAGCATGAACGGATGCACGTGGTCCGCAATAATGTTCATGCAGTTCACAGCTGGCTTGTTGCTTTCGATTATTACAACAGGTGCCGTGAAAGCCCAGGTCAATATTATCCGCCATAGCATGATACTGCTCTCCCACCCCCGCCCCCCCCCCCCCCCCTACACCCGGCCAGTGACCATGCCGCGTAGCATGTTTCGAGCAGCCATCCGCCAAGGTGGTTGCATATCCTGACATGACATTCGAACTTGTGTAATAAGAAACGTGGTTCGTAAGACCAGGCAGCGCGTTTACACTGATCCACGATCCGGTTTCGCTGATCCCGTGCCTACTACAATTTTAACCGACTATATCGTTGGGTCAACAATGGAACACGCAGGGGCCGCCTGCTGCAGAGCCGCATGTTCAGCAATGCGCGCTGAACACAGTGCTCCAAAACATTTGTGCCTGCAACACCATTCTACTGTGTTGCCAGACCTGCCACAGACCGCCGTCTACTCTTGCTGTACAGAGCGGCAACGCTCAGACCCCGACGTCCTGTGATGAGGCGTGGACATCCAGCGCCTTGTCACCTACTCGTGATTTCGCCGTCCTTGAACCACTTCGCAGTGGCGCTCATTACAGAAGCTCGCGAACAGTCGACCAGCCTCGCCGTTTCCTAGATGCTCGTTCCCAGTCACAAGGTCATAACAATCTGTACTTTGTGAAAGTCGCTTATCTCAGTGGATTTCCCCATTTGTAGTCCGTATAGTCGCTAGAGTAAGACCCTATTCGTCTCTGCTCTGCTTATGTCCTTTCCATACTGTAATACGTTCCCGAAATCCCACCAGGAGGCATTCAGTGTTCCCGTGGACAGTAGTCATCACGTTTTGGTGATCACTTCATGTTTTTTTTTGGAAGCATAAAAGAAAAACCAGAGGCAATGACAGTTTAAGGTTAAACCAGCAGGCATGCTAAGATTTCGAATAGGTTAGTGCGGCTGCTCGATAAAAACCAGGTTGTCTGCGTTCGAGCCACAGTCTATCCCTTAAATTTTCATTAATCACGACATGTTCATCACACTGAAGCTCAGCATTTCTGAGCGGTACTTCACTGATATAATTTCATGTCACTGCATTTGCACTGATTTACTTCCATTCATTTAATCTCACCGATATTAATTCAATTTCTATGGCGTAATGTAACGAAATATGTGATCATTTTAACAAGAACTTTCATAATCAGAACTTACAAAGTTACGTATCGAGAGCAAGACACATGATCGTGCTACGTCAGGAAGCAAGCCGTAATTTATCTAGGTAATCTTGCATTAGAGCCGTAATACAGCATCACGTGCAGGAAAGCAATCTCAGACTTGCAGTTTCTTTATAAGCAGTACAAATTAGCGTAGGACGCAGGAAACCGAAAAAGCATGCAAGGTCGGGTAAAGAAACATATTACCCACACAGAATGTATCCAAACAGTGACTAACAGTTTCTTCCGAAAAGGAATGTGGTAAAGAGAACTTGCTGTATCACGGGTCTCATTGCTGTCCACATAGCGCAAAGACTCAATAACACGATCAAAACCTAATTACAGAAAACAATCAAAAAGTAACAAGACTACAAAACCATCACACAGAAGAAGGAGAATAGAAATATTTGAAGACAAAACAAGTAAAATACAGTATTCGAAAATAAGGGACATATTTCAAACATTTATTACTTCCAAACCTCAAAATATAGAAACACAATTCCAAAGTTTCCGGAAAGAGAAAAGTCCAAACTTTTATGCATTCAATGTGAGCACCATGAGTTACGCGACAAATATCAAAATAGTGTCTCATTACCTGCCACACGCGAAGTAGCTGGTGTCTCGTTATCAAATTGACGGCTTCATCAGTGTGATATCGCAGACTTTCAAGAATGTCAGGCACAGGGGAAATAAAAACGCGATGTTTTATGTAATACCAGAGATAAAAGTCACATAGTGTGAGGTCTGGGACGTTGGATTAGAAGAGGAGCAGCAGAAGATGAACTTCATCGCCGCTGGCTTCCCATGTCTCCAGACCTCACACCTTGTGACTTGTACCTGTTGGGTAACGTAAAAGGCTGCGCATGCCTGACATTCTCGAAAGTCTGCGACATCGCATTGTTGAAGCTGTTAATTCAATAACGAGAGACCAACTGCTTCTTGCGTGGCGGGAAATGGGTCACGAACGTTTTTCTTGTACAGTTGCTCATTTTCAAAAATAGAAAATACATTACTAATGAACCTCAATGTTAGTTCCTGGGAATTTCCCTTTTTCCGAAGGTTTCGCCAATTAACCAATTCCAACATGGTGTTTCTCCCACAGGACACACAGCCACAGCAACTTTCCAGTTTTAACATTACAGCAGACAGCTGTCAACTGCCCGCAACGTCTAAAAATGAGGCGCAGACCTTCCGGCCACAACAGAAACTGAAAATCGGAAAATAGCCATTCAGTCATTTCAGAGCATGTAATAAAGCATGGTCGTGAGACATCAAACATGTAACGCGATTCGAAAGTCATAAGAATGAAGAATCTTAACACAAAAACTGTTAGCAACACAGATAAGTTACAAAAAAACATTAAAATGAATAACGATATAAACGCTCAGTAAACATACCTACATTCGTTCTTCCGTTATGCCGTCTATGGAATAGAACGCGAGGAAAGAATATTGGTACATTGTGTCCCCTTCAGCCCCATGCCCTGCGCTGGCTTACGTAGGTTAATATAATTGTATGAATCATAAAATTATGTTAAATAAATTACGTATAATAACGTAGTATATCACCTTTTTACATGTTGAAGATAATGTTCAGTAATTTAATTAATTTGCAAAAGGATACCATATCAACTCCATTACAGATAACTCGTTATGGCTCAATAAGGTTCGGCTTTGGTATATCTCTTCTTCCTGTAGTAGGTTAATAACCTTTTCTTTAGAACATGGTAGACAACTGTATCGTATGACTACATGAATTACTGTTATTAATGACCGAAACTAAGAAACATGAAGAGGTAACTATAAATCATATTTTATAAAAGTTAATAACAAGTTTTCTGCAAATAAACTTTTTCTGAATCATTTCAAGCTTGTGCTTGCATTGATTCCTTTGATATGGAGGATTTAAAATGCTACTTCTGCCCTGTTTGAACTACTTCTACTTAATGTATTATGACTTTGTGAAATGAAAAAAAAAATGTTGTTCATGATAGCTACATCCTAATTGCAGATAAAGCAGTGTAACTCCTGGCATATAAAACAAATCGTACCCTCAATTATCTTTACAATTTAAATAGTATTCCTATGTGTACCGAATTCTTAGCAGTGGTTAATAATTTGAGGAGGAAATACACGAAGCAGTCACTAATAGAATAATTACCATATACAGTAATTGGAAGTGTTCTAAAGATCTGCAGTCACAAAACATGGACAGTTTCCAAACACGAAAAAGGACGATAAGGATAATAACCAAAAAAATCAACTCGCCCCTGTAAAGGTCTGTTTAAACACCTCGGGTCTCTAACTGAACCATGTGACAACACCAATGAATCTGATATGCGTATTAAGAACATTAGTAATTGATACACTAACGTCAGCAGTCATGTTCTTGGAACAAGAACTAATGAACACCATATAGTGAAGGATTATTTAGAAAATAATGAGTAGGAACTGGTAAAAACAGTCACCTTTCTCTCTCTAGTTCAGTCAAAACACGGTTAAATTTTATGCGTAAAATATGCATTGCGTAATATTGTACTATCCCTCAATTTTTCTTGTTCAGACTCAGTTTCTCAAACAGAGGAACAGGAAAACGACACGAAGGGCATACAAGTAATACAAACGCATCGGCATCGTGCACCTTTCAGCTGGAAGTGTCTATGTAGTGTGTGCAGTGCAGTGTGGAGAGAGAGAGAGAGAGAGAGAGAGAGTAGTTCAATAGTTCAAATAACAACCAATGGAGCAATATTAATAAATGATGTGCCCAAACATTTTGAGAACATTGTTTATAACAATGCATTACATACAATACGAATATACACAACATAAAATATTTTGTCATCTAAACTTGAGAACATTGTTTATAACAATGCATTACATACAATACGAATATATACAACATAAAAATATTTTGTCATCTAAACTTGTCTGTAATATGATGCGTCGATGTATGAATTAAGTAAGTTTTTAATTGCTTATCTCTTTGCACTTAGATTATCCCTGAATGAGTAGGCTAACTACTGGATAGATGGGACCCCAAAACCGATTTTTTTTCTGTTTTTCTAGAATAGTATTGCGGGAAAAGGTATGTGTGAGCACAGCATTGTATGGTATGAATCATGAACTGCAGGAAAACTAGAAAAGAATAGAATAGAAGAGTTTCAGATGTGGTGCTATAGAAGTATGTTGAAAACTAGGTGTACAGATAAGAAAATAAATGACGAGGTTGTCATCATCATCGGTTAAGAAAGAAACATGGAGAAAACACAGACAGGAAGGAGGAACAGGATGATAGGTCATGTGCTAAGATACCAGAGAATAACATCCATGATATCTGAGAACTGTAGAAGGTAAAAACTGTAGGTGAAGATAGTGATTGGAGTACATCCTACAAATAATATTGAGGACGTATGTGTAAGTGCTACTTTGAGATGAAGGGCTTGGCAAAAGAGACGAATTCGTGGTGTGTCACATCATATTAGTCAAACGACTGATGATTCAAAAAGTGAAATACCAATGTGAGCGGAGGGATACAGGTAAAACCAGAAGAAAGGAAAAAGCTGTCATCCAGTCGATGACCACACCATTAGAAAAGGAATATAAGTTCTGTTTCAGCGAGGACAGAATAGAAATGGGAGTCCATAGCAAATGTCAGACTGCAGTTCTATGAGTCGAAGTGCATGAAAAGAAGGCAGTAACCGATAACGAGTGAGGCAGAGTTTTTGGATGTCCTCTTGTTATTCATCAGGATGACAAGCAGTACAAAAACTAAGGAGAAATTTGGAAATGGACGCCGTGGAGAAGAAATGAAAACTTCTTTTTTCCAGTGACACCACAGTAATTTTGTCAGAGATGCCAAAGACATGGAAAGATCGCTTGAGCGGAATAAATAGCATCTTCTAAATAGTTTGTAAGATGAACAGAACTGAAAGTAAATCAAGCTTAATGAATTGTAATCGAATTACGCCAAGTAATACTGAGGGAATATGATTACGAAATGGGGTGTGGAACGTAACAGACGAGTTTTTTTCTGTTCAGGCAGCAGAGTAACTGATATCGGCAGAAGTAAAATGGGTGTACAGTTTAGGTTCGCAGCAGCAAACGGCAGTAGAAAACGGAGAAATATGTAAACATCGAACACAAATTTTAAGATTTAGGAAGTCGTTTCTGCAAATATTTGTCTAGAGTGTAGCTTTAGATGGATGTAAAATATGGACGGTAAACAAATAATAAGTTTCTGAAATGTGGCGCCACAGGAGGATGCAGAAGATTATATGGGTAGAGCAAGTTACTAATGAAGAAGTTCTGTACTGAACAGGGAGAAAACATCGTTATAGCGCAGACTACCTAAGAGAATGCCTGGGTTGACGGTACACGTCTTGAGGCATCAAGGAATTGTTAATTTGGTGATGAAGCACAGAAGGTAGGGGGTATTTGTAGAGGGAGATCTACTCTTGAAACGATGGGCCGTGCTTATCGACATGAGGTGCAGTACTCATGCAAATATGAAAAGACTTGCACAGAATAGGCTAGCTTGGTGAGCGCCCTCAGACCAGTCTTAGGTCTTTGAGTCTACAACTATGGGGTAGGGAATCTTCCATAGTCTTTCCGAAGGAACTCTCCAGGTATTCACTTTGAATGGTTTTAGGAACTACGAAAATTCTGGACAGGAGCAGGTTGGGGGGAGGGAGGGGGTTAGAGAATGGTGGGGGAAGTGGAGGGGGGAATTAACATCTTAATACATTAATAAAATTCTACTTGAAAGAAAAAATGAAAAATATTTTTTTGTAAACGGTAATGAGGTATTATAGAGTATACAAGGGGAAATCTAAGATATGTTTATACCTGGCAGGTATATTTGCGTATGTCGCATATTTCTGGCAACAAGCATTTGAGAAATTGAGCACTTACAACACTAAATTAGTGAAAGATTTTTATTTATTTTACATTTTGGTGTTACATTGATAGGATTTACGCAACTGAAAATCAAAAAATTCAAGATGGCACACATTTTAAATAATAATACAAAATAGAATATAGCCTTATTCCTGAAATTACCAGAAACAGTTTATTCTCTTGTTTAGACAAAAATGTTCATTACACTAGCGACACATGAATACTGCCTGTCCTTTACAATTAGGTCTTTTACATCCTTGCCTTGTCACTGTAATCTGATACCAGCGCTTTACTACATCGGTTTGTATGTACTTAACCTGGAACCGTTTTTGTTGGAGCCTAACGCTTCTTGCATAGTAGTTCCGCCTCTATACTGTCCGAAGATCTGTCACTCCTTTTGTTTGTCAAGTCTTTCCCCTGCTTGCAGAGTACCTCTGCTATTCTGGATGTGAATTCTTGTAGATCATTTAGTTTATTACGAGGAATTTTTAAACAGTCACTGTCCCTTTCTGTAAGTGGTTCACAAACTTTGAAGTCGCCATTTGCATTGCGTGAAGCATAAAATCTTGGGGAGCCGTCGCTAACAAAACAAAAGCTTCAGATTATAAGCAATTCATTACAATTTCCATATCGCTATAAAAGTGAAATGTCATCAGTCAAAACAGTGTTGAGATCGGATGTTCGTATAAATGGTTAGAAAGCTGTAGTAAATTGAAGTATGTGAACGTAAATAATGAACACAATTGGTCTCTGAAGTATTCTGGTACTACAAACCAATGGAAATATTTGCTTTCACTTCACTTGAATTCATGTACTGCATGCACCCACAAAGATACACGAACGCCAAATGATGCGTGTTTTACATAAACAGTACTTGCATGTGAGTCTAGTTTATTACAGCAAAATGTGATTTGCGTCATGAGACAAGTAATATAGAAGAAAAAATAACAATTTTCTTTAGTGAACTTACCTGCTGTAATTGTCCAAACAATAACTCTAACTTCTCGTGTATGCGTCGTGAACAAAGACGTGAACAGTAAGTCGCTCAAGAACTACCCGAAACACACAGGACACGGCAGCACATGTCAGAGGCATTGGTATCTTCGTGTAGAATATGTACCTATAGTCATTATCGTTCAAGACGGTGAACCTTATACGATGCAGAATAATAACCGCTACCAGTCACAATGGAATTTAACAGGTGATTTATGTTCATGTACATGTTTTCAAACTTCAAAGACATAATATGGAAGCACCAATAATAAGCGTGGTGACTAATATACAGTTAACGTGTAAAAAGGCGAAATAGCTTCGTAAAAAATCTGATAAATGTAATGTGTAATATGGACACCCCAGCTATATGAAAGTATTACAATATTTTACAACACGTGTCGCATAGCCACTTCCAATGTTTGATCGCGTCTATTCAGTCATCATCACATTACTTGTTTTTAATTTAAAAAGTGATTGCCAGCACTGAATATGGAAACTTCTACATGAATGTAAACCTCCTGAAGAAGAAATAAGGCCTGAAACCGATCGTGTTAAATACACTCACCTTCTATTGTGACAGGTGGCGGTTGTTATTCTACCCCCTATAAAGGAACAGATACGGAGTGCAACTGCATCTGTTATTGAAAAAAACGATTTACCTTATTACGAGAATTCACGAGGCTCGGCATTAAGAGGTTGGACACTGCACCTTTCAAATGGAAGTCAGTTAAACCGTTAGCCATTAAAACTGCGAAACCCTGAAGGCAGCGTGCAACAGATGTCAAAATTGCACGACGTGTTCTACATGCTTGAATATGCAAATGGTCATCATTTCACCACAAGCGCACGAAGTAGGTAGTGCTACACGATATAAATTCTGTATATAAGGAAAGATTAAGCAGCGGGTTCCCCGTTCAGAAATCGGATTTGAATGTAGTTCGTTTGTGAGATCATGTTTATTTATTTATTTATGCATTTATTTTACATGGCAAGATTAGGGCCTTCAGGCCCTCTCTTACACCTAACCAGGCATACTCAGATTGAACGAGTTACAGTTTCTACATAACATTAAGGACATATAACGTATTATGGAGTATTGATGTTAAAGAAAAAAAATAGATATTGTAACAGTAGTACAATGATAATTATAACAATAAAAAATAATTATAACAATCAATAATAATAATAATAATAATGACTAAAATGTTGTTCCTCGTGGTCAGAAGTAACGTCTTCCAATTCGTGTCGCAGTTCGAAAGGGCCAGGACCTGTCAAGACCACAATATTGCTGCTCGAATTCGTCGGGCTCCTACGGCTGGCATGCGAATATGGAATCGGCGGGTTCAGGTGGGCCATCCTTAATGCCATTCAGAATCTGAAACGCCCGACGCGACTAGAGGCCGAGAAGACAGACATATTGTTCACTTGGTTCGTCACGTATGTTGAGCTAGCAAAAGGACTTGTTTGCAGCAACACGCGACGATGTATCGAGCACCACGGCCTGTCAGCACGGCGACCATTGTTGCTACTTCCGCTATCGCGTCATCAGAGAGGCGCGCCGACATTGAATGACAACAATGGGCACAGGGGTAGCCCCACGTCATCTTTGTGTACAGCACCGCCATGGTCGAGGAGGCTCCGAGAAGAACGAACGTTGATAGGTAGATTTGGCATCGTCAATTGGGCCTACCTGCTAGCGTGATGGCATCGGGCGCAAAGTATGTTTACCTCTTGGTCCCATAGCCGGTAATTTCGGCAGCAGGCATTACATTTCTGACGTGTTAATTCCGGTGACTGTGCCCTAACACTCCAGTCTCAGTGACCTTAACATTCAACAAGACAACGCAAGGCCGCATGTTGCACGTGATGTCCTAACCTTTCGTTTGTTGCCCTAGCCAGCATGCCTGCTGCCCTAGCCAGTATGTTCTCTATATCTCTCTCTCACTGAATGCATCAAGGCACGGGTTTCTGAGTGACTGGAAAGCCGCCACTCGCCAACCTCTACGATTGATGAACTCTGGCAGAGAGTCCAAGTAGTGCCAAATGCGCTATCCGTATCTGTCACCTGAGCTCAGTTCGACTCGATTCGAAGCCCGATTAGAGTGGTTGTTGCTGCCACAGGTGGTATCTCTCTGTAGTATATCTCCCATCTTTTATACCCTCAAATCACCTATATACGAGGGGTGTTCAATAGTTAATGCAACACTTTTTTTCTCGGCCAAATTCGATTGAAAAATGCGCAATTTGTTGTCAGATATCGTGCAATGTTCTCGCTGTAGACCCCAAAGCTTCACGAATTTGCTATAGATGACGGCCCACGCATAGCCTTCGAAATGGCCTCGGTAACGGAGGTGCATTTCTTTGGCGGAAAACCAGAGCGTCACAGATGTTCACAGGCGCTTGCAGAATGTCTACGGAAACCTGGCAGTGCACGAAATAACGGTGAGTCGTTGGGCGTTGCCTTTGTCAACATCGTAATAAGGTCGTACAAACCTCCCACATGCTGTCCAGCTCCAGTCAGCAATATTGGAACGTGCGGACACTCTCGCTCGATGTGATCGACGGATCTCAATCTGACGCCTCACTGTTCAACTGTACGTCTCTGTTGGTAGTGTTGACACATTCATTCACCAGCTGGGGTACTCAAAGGCGTGTGGCCGATGGGTTTCTCACCGCCTAACAGGAGAACATAAACAGCAACGAAGGCCCGTCTGATTGGAATTGCTTGCGCATTACGAGGCTGCACGTGACAACTTGTTGTCGAACATCGTCATAAGCAATGAAACATGCGTTCATCACTTCGAACTGGAGACAAAACGGCAAACAGTAGCGTGGCGCCACACCATCTCTCCTTCGAATAAAAAAATTTCAAAGCCTCACCCGCAGCCGATAAAGTTACGGAGATGGTTTTCTGGGACTCTGAATGGGCTATTCTGTTTGATCCCTCTGTCATGGTGCGACGTTCCAGTCTGAAGTACACACATCAAAAAAAGTTTGCATCAACTCTGCTCCGAGAGTTCCGGAACCTGTACAGAAAATTGGAACAGAGATCAACATAAAACATCATTTCCGCCCTTTTTATTGCTCATGAAAACCACACATTGCATGTTGTACCACCGGACAGCGAGACCTTCAGAGGTGGTGGTCCAGATTGCTGTACACACCGATACCTCTAATACCCAATAACACGTCCTCTTGCACTGATGCATGCCTGTATTCGTCGTGGCATACTATATACAATTTCATCAAGGCACTATTGGTCCAGATTGTCCCACTCCTCAACATTGATTCAGCGTAGATCCCTGAGTGGTTGGTGATCACGTTGTCCATAAACAGGCGTTTTCATTCCATCCCAGGCATGTTCAATAGGGTGCATATCTGGAGAACATGCTCGCCACTCTGATCGAACGATGTCGTTATCCTGAAGGAAGACATTCACGAGATGTGCACCATGGGGGGCGCGAATTGTCGTCCATGAAGACGAATGCCTCGTCAATATGCTGCCGATATGGTTGCACTATCGATCGAAGGATGGCATTCATGTATCGTATAGCCGTTACGGCGCCTTCAATGACCACCAGCGGCGTACGTCGGCCCCACGTAATGCCACCCCAAAACAGCAGGCAAGCTCCACCTTGCTGCACTCGCTGGACAGTGTGTCTAAGGAGGTCACCCCGACCGGGTTTCCTCCAAACACGTCTCCAACGATTGTCTGGTTGAAGGCATATGCGACACACATCGGTGAAGAAAACGTGATGCCAATCCTGAGCGGTCCATTCGGCATGTTGTTGGGCCCATCTGTATCGCGCTGCATGGTGTCGTGGTTGCAAAGATGGAACTCGCCATGGACGTCGGGAGTGAAGTTGCGCATCATGCAGCCTATTGCGCGCAGTTTGAGTCGTAACACGACGTCCTCTGGACACACGAAAAACATTATTCAACATGGTGGCGTCGTTGTCTGGGTTCCTCCGAGCCAAAATCCATTGGTAGCGGTCATCCAGTGCAGTAGTAATCCTTGGGCGGCCTGAGCGGGGCATGTCATCTACAGTTCCTGTCTCTCTCTATCTCTTCCATGTCCGAACAACATCGCTTTGGTTCACTCCGAGATACCTGAACACTTCCCTTGTTGAGAGCACTTCCCGGCACAAAGTAACAATGCGGACGCGGTGGAACTACGGTATTGACCGTCTGGGCATGGTTGAGCTACAGACAACACGAGCCGTGTACCTCCTTCCTGGTGGAATGACTGGAACTGATCGGGTGTCGGGCCCCCTCCGTCTAATATGCGCTGCTCGAGCATGGTTGTTTAAATATTTGGGTGGGTTTAGTGACATGTCTGAACTGTCAAAGGGACTGTGTCTGTGACACAATATCCACAGTTAACGTCTCTCTTCAGGAGTTCTGGCATCTGCGGTGATACAGAAGTCTTTTTAATGTGTGTATATTACGCTAGCCTGAGGGAACTGAAGTGTTGGTCGCCACAAAAATGCAAACGAACTTCTCGTTCTCCATGGCAACACAAGGCCTCACACAAGACTGTGCACAAGAGAGAAGCTCACAAAACTTCACTAGACTATTATTCCACATCCACGCTACAGCCCGGAACTCACACCTTCCGACTTCCATCAGTTTGGCCCAGTGAAGGATGCACTTCACTGAAGCAGTACGTGGATTACGCGGAGGTTATTGATGCAGAAACAGGTTGGTTCCGACGTCGGCAAGTAGATTGTTACCAAGAGGGCTTGCAGTCGCTCCCAACGAGGTGGCGTAAGGCACCCGCACTGAATGGAGATTATATTTAAAAATAGGGTTTTGTAGCTAAAAGAGTGTGTAATAATGTAGTGTATTGGAATCCTCAATATAATCAACCTACTTTCAGAAAAAAAGATGTAGCATTACTTATTGAACGCCACAGGTATGTTTTAATTTCGCACCTACATTAATCATACACTACTGGCCATTAAAACTGCTACACCAAGAAGAAATGCAGATGATAAACGGGTATTCATTGGACAAATATATTACGCTAGAACTAACAGGTGATTACATTTTCGCGCAATTTGGGTGCTTAGATCCTGAGAAATCAGTATCCAGACCAACCCCCTCGGGCCGTAATAACCGTCTTGATACGCCTGGGCATTGAGTCAAACAGAGCTTGGATGGCATGTAGAGGTACAGCTGCCCATGCAGCTTCAACACGATACCACAGTTCATCAAGAGTAATGACTGGCGAATTGTGACGAGCCAGTTGCTCGGCCACTATCGATCAGACATTTTCGTATGGTGAGAGATCTGGAGAATGTGGTGGCCATGGCAGCAGTCGAACATTTTCTGTATCCAGGCAGGCCCGTACAGGACCTGCAACATGCAACATGCAACGTGCATTATCCTGCTGAAATGTAGGGTTTCGCAGGGATAGAATGATGGGTAGAGCCACGGATCGTAACACATCTGAAATGCAACGTCCTCTGTTCAAAGTGCCGTCAATGCGAACAAGAGGTGACCGAGAAGTGTAACCAATGGCACCCCATACCATATGCCAGGTGATACGGTAGTATGGTGAGGACGAATACACTCTTCCAATGTGCGTTCACCGCGATGTCACCAAACACGGATGCGACCATGACGATGCTGTAAACAGAACCTGCCTTCATCCGAAAAAATGACGTTTTGCCATTCGTGCACCCAGGTTCGTCGTTGAGTACACCATCGCAGGCGCTCCTGTCTGTGATGTAGGTCAAGGGTAACCGCAGCCATGGTCTCCGAGCTGATAGTCTATGCTGTTGCAAATTTCGCCGAACTGTTCGTGCAGATGGTTGTGGCCCTGCAAACGTTCCCATGTGTTAGGGATCGAGTCGTGGCTGCACGATCCGTTACAGCCATGCGGATAAGATTCCTGTCATGGCGACTGCTGGTGATACGAGGCCTCTGGAATCCAACACGGCGTTGCGTATTACCCTCCTGAACCCAACGATTCCATATTCTGCTAACAGTCATTGGATCTCGACCAACGCGAGCAGCAATGTCGCGATACGATAATCCGCAATCGCGATAGGCTACAACCCGACCTTTATCAAAGTCGGAAACGTGGTGGTACGTATTTCTCCTCCTTACACGAGGCAACACAACAACGTTTAACCAGGCAACGGCGGTCAACTGCTGTTTGTGTGTGAGAAATCGGTTGTAACTTTCCTCATGTCAGCGCGTTGTAGGTGTCGCCACCGGCGCCAACCTTGTGTGAATCTTCTGAAAAGCTAATCATTTGCATATTACAGCATCTTCTTCCTGTCGGTTAAATTTCGCATCTGTAGCACGTCATCTTCGCGGTGTAGCAATTTTAATGGCCAGTAGTGTATATTCTTGCCATTGCACAGTATAAGCAAAATAGGTCAAATTTTGGTTCTTGGTGCCTCCTGCTGCTGGAAGTTTAATGTGAAACTGTGTCACCAGTACTACCCCTCCCTCCCTGAAGCCACGGACAGCTATTAGCCGGACGCTGTGGAGCAGACAGTGGGAAGGGCGGGCCATTAACGAGGCAGGCCTGGCGGTGCGTTGTGGAGCGCCCGCAGCGTAACCGCAGGTGTTGCAAGTGGCAGCAGAGGCTCGCCTTTCACTCGCCGCCGGACGACCCGCGGGACCTCACAGCCGATTCTGCCAGCGCGCCTCGCCGGCCACAACAAGGCGCTTGCGAAAGGGCGCCTCGGACTGCCCGCAGACCACTTGATTCTGCTACAACTGTGCACCGGCATCTCCCAAGCCATCGGCACCGAGAACTTGCCGGGGCTGTTCTGCTGAGGCACCCCACATGTTCATCTACATCTACACACATACTACGCAATCCACCATACGGTGCGTGGCGGAGGGTACCTCGTACCACAACTAGCAACATCTCTCCCTGTTCCACTCCCAAACAGAACGAGGGAAAAATGACTGCCTATATGCCTCTGTACGAGCCCTAATCTCTCTTATCTTATCTTTGTGGTCTTTCTGCGAAGTATACGTTGCCGGCAGTAAAATTGTACTGCAGTCAGCCTCAAATGCCGGTTCTCTTAAATTTCATCAGTAGCGATTCACGAAAAGAACGCCTCCTTTCCTCAAGAGACTCCCACTAGAGTTCCTGAAGCATTTCCGTAACACTCGCGTGATGATCAAACCTACCAGTAGCAAATCTAGCAGCCCGCCTCTGAATTGCTTCTACGTCCTCTCTCAATCCGACCTGATAGGGATCCCAAACGCTCGAGGAGTACTCAAGAATAGGTCGTATTAGTGTTTTATAAGCGGTGTCCTTTACAGATGCACCACCTCACTTGCAACGTGGATCCCCAGTTTGTAATTTTTTCCCATTCCAGTTGAGTTTGTACGACACGCTTTTTAGGGTTCACATTTCGACGAAATGTGAATGGTGTATATTTGCTACAGCACTTGAACCCTTTTCCTCTAATTTGCCCGGGAGGACGACGGTTCAATCCCGCGTCCGGCCATCCTGATTTAGGTTTTCCGTGGTTTCCCTAGAGCATTTCAGGCAAATGCCGGGATGGTTCCTTTGAAATGGTACGGCCGATTTCCTTCCCCATCCTTCCCTAATTCGAGCTTGTGCTCCGTCTCTAATGACCTCGTTGTCGACGGGACGTTAAACACTTAATTCCTCCTCCTCTAATTTGCCGTCGCTTAACAGAAGACTGCTGCCATCAACCATAGCTAGTAACTCTGCTTTGAAGTCAATTTCTTCTCTTGTCTGCGGATCTCTCTCATTTCCCCGTTATTTTGCCCGCTGGCAGTAAAAAATTCTAGCCGGCGGGGGTGGCCGAGCGGTTCTAGGCGCTACAGACTGGAACCGCGCGACCACTACGGTCGCAGGTTCGAATCCTGCCTCGGGCATGGATGTGTGTGATGTCCTTAGGTTAGTTAGGTTTAAGTAGTTCTAAGTTCTATGGGACTGATGACCACAGATGTTAAGTCCCTCACCACCACCGAGCCTGTGGTGCTTAGGAAAGTGGGAGACACTTTTCTGTTGTTTCTGTTGTTTCTGTTGTTTATTTATTTGCAAGTGTTTTTGTAATATTCACTATTACCATGACATTATGTGAACACATCGGCTAAAGAGAAAAAATATATAAATTCTGGGTAAATAAAAAGGAAAAGCAAAAAGAAATAAAATCCGCGCAATCTGCGACGTGCTCTCCCATCCGCGGAGGTCAGAAGTAGAGTCGATCGTAGGCGGCTTAAACTCAGACACCGCCGGGGGAGGAGGGGTAGGTGCCCTCAGCTCAGGACACCCTCCAACTTAGTGGAGGTCCAACAAGGACCCCTCGAAGATAGTTAGCAAATAATGTTCGGTAACGTGGCGTGTTTTCGAGAGCTGCATGGGCTGTTTGTAAATAGGTCCAGAAGTCGAGGCGGGATTTAGGTCCCTCATGAAAGAGATAAGCGACCGTCCACCCTTTGATCCACGTAATAGCATGCCATTTGGCGGCGGGAAAATGTTTGTCCTCCGGGTATAGGAACATTCGAGGTTCGATTGTGCCTGGTGGTATCCGGAGATAGCAGGCAATGATTTGCTGCACGAAGCGCCATACATCTTGCGTAGAGGCGCAAGTCAGACGGTGTTCATCAGTGTCCAGTTGCTGGAAAATGAGACAAAGAGGGGATTCTGACAAGCCAATGTTGTGCAGTCCACTCAGCTACCGGGGGCGGACAGGTATGGCGTTGACAAAAAGGGAACAGGTATTGGGAGCAGATTTCGCAGACATCTTGTTGGGCGCAAGTTTCACAGAGCGCAATTTTCATGGATTCGTGTCAGCAGCCTCAGAGGTTGTCTAGGGCGTCGTCCGGCTTCTCACCACATTGAGGACCGTCGTTTTCGACTTCGAAATGTGCGGAACCTTCGCCCCAAGAAAAGCAGTGATTTCATTGGCTCACTTTATGCCACTTACTGAAGCTCAAATGGTTCAAATGGCTCTGAGCACTATGGGACTTAACATCTATGGTCATCAGTCCGCTAGAACTTAGAACTACTTAAACCTAACTAACCTAATAACAACACACAACACCCAGCCATCACGACGCAGAATAAAACCCCGACCCCGCCGGGAATCGAACCCGGGAACCCGGGCACGGGAAGCGAGAACGCTACCGTACGACCACGAGATGCGGGCTTTACTGAAGTCTTGTCGTGTCAATTCTGAGATGTGGTATGTCTGAAATGTTTTCCTCAGCCAGCCATACGAAAACCGATTATTTCAACGCAGAGATGCCAAGATAACGATGGCTCAAATGGCTCTGAGCACTATGGGACATAACATCTATGGTCATCAGTCCCCTAGAACTTAGAACTACTTAAACCTAACTAACCTAAGGACATCACACACATCCATGCCCGAGGCAGGATTCGAACCTGCGACCGTAGCAGTCGAGCGGTTCCGGACTGAGCGCCTTAACCGCGAGACCACAGCGGCCGGCTGATAAGGATGTTATATGGGTGAGGGTGGATGTGACACGTCCACTGTGGCGCTAGGCGCAATTGTGGTGAAATTTGGTGCCACAGTGACATAATTAACCAACCTTACACGTCACATGAACTTCTGCCCTATGGCCTTTCTTCCGCTTTCTTCCGCTACGGGGATTGGGTTGGGCTGTTTGGGGAAGGAGACCAAACTGCGAGGTCATCGGTCTCGCCGGATTAGGGAAGGACGGGGAAGGAAGTCGGCAGTGCCCTTTCAAAGGAACCATCATAGCATTTGCCTGGAGCGATTTAGGGAAATCGCGGGAAAGCTAAATCAGGGATTGAACCGTCGTCCTACCGAACACGAGGACGTCGTAGGGCGTCACTCTTTTGCACCGTTGCAGAGGGGGGGGGGGGGGGGGGGGGGGTTGTTAGCACCTTTGTCCTAAATTTCAAAATCGTAAGTTGCAATGGGAGACAATTACGGGGTTTCGAAAAAGTGGTTCTTTAACTATGTTGCACAATGTAGTAAGAGTTAGGAGATGATTGGGTACTATCGGACAGCGGATTGCATCGGTCAAGAGCTCTCTCTAAATTCTAGCGCTAGCAGCAGCACCTGTTGCGCCAATGCAGTGTGAACTACGACTGTTGATGCTTCTAAAAACATCGAGAATCCTATAGATCGATATTTAAACAAAACATCTTATCTGCCGCGATTTATCCGATTCCGTTATCGATACATCGACACACTGACGCATAAAATATCGACGTACTGGCCAAAAAAATATCGGCTGCTTGTTATAAATATACTACCAGTTTTAGAGCTGTATATTTAAGTATTGATTTATTACTAGATGTTCTGCACTTCAACAAGTTAGCAGCCTCCTTATTCCCCTTGAAGCAAGCATTGAAAGGCGAACAATGCACGTTCACGCTTGGGGGTAACCACTTTGCTAACAGTGGTAACTGTAAGGAAATGCAATCCGAAAACAAAGGAAGAAGGTTACAGTACGCTTGTTCGCCCACTGCTTAATACTGCTCAGCAGTGTGGGATCCGTACCAGATAGGGTTGATAGAAGAGATAGAGAAGATCCAACGGAGAGCAGCGTGCTTCGTTACAGGATCATTTAGTAATCGCGAAAGCGTTACGGAGATGATAGATAAACTCAATTGGAAGACTCTGCAGGAGAGACGCTCATTAGCTCGGTACGGGCTTTTGTTAAAGTTTCGAGAACATATCTTCACCGAAGAGTCAAGCAGTATATTGCTCCCTCCTACGTATATCTCGCGAAGAGACCATGAGGATAAAATCAGAGAGATTAGAGCCCACACAGAATCATACCGACAATCCTTCTTTCCACGAACAATACGAGACTGGAATAGAAGGGGGAGCCGATAGAGGTACTCGGGGTACCCTCCGCCACACACCGTCAGGTGGCTTGCGGAGTATGCATGTAGATGTAGATGTAAGTGACACAATAAAAGGTGTCCGATGGGTCTGTCGTTCGGCTTTGTCATACATCGGATTTGTCCAGAACACTTCATGTCGACTTCCCTGTTTCTCCATTTCTGCAAACGCTAACGACCTAGCAGTTGTGGTGTCAAAATTACGTGGTGAAGCTAAACGATGCATTTTCTGTTGGAAGCAGCGAGCGCCGATTACGTCAGCATTTCCCCTCACACGCCTCTGCCCACCGCAAAGACCAATCGCATCATTTAGATTTTTGTTCGTCTTTTTCAGCAATTGTTTTTGAAGACTGTCGATGTGAAAAAACAGTACACTAATTGCGTTAAAAATTATTTTTTTAACGCAACTGATGTGCTATTTCTTCACATTCAATTACTTGTTATTCCATTCACACCGCCACCCCACAGTGCAAGGGTACTTCCTTGTGCCATCTATACTTGCTTCTCACAGTCAAAGAGAAAGACTGGACGTGAAGTAAGCTCAAAATGTAGTAACACTGCTTCACATAGTGAAAGTAAAATTATATTCTGCAGTAATTTCGAAAGAAAAACCTCAAATATTTATCGAAAATTGCAAAGAAGGTAATTAAAATAAAAATATCGGACCTCGACTTTGTTTTTTCGGTATCAGTATGTCTATATGTCGGTGAAAAAACTGGCCATTAAAACTGCTACACCAGCTAGAAATGCAGATGATAAACGGGTATTCATTGGACAAATATATTACGCTAGAACTGACATGTGATTACATTTTCGCGCAATTTGGGTGCTTAGATCCTGAGAAATCAGTACCCAGAACAACCACCTCGGGCCGTAATAACGGCCTTGATACGCCTGGGCATTGAGTCAAACAGAGCTTGGATGGCATGTAGAGGTACAGCTGCCCATGCAGCTTCAACATGATACCACAGTTCATCAAGAGTAGTGACTGGCGAATTGTGACGAGCCAGTTGCTCGGCCACCATCGATCAGACGTTTTCGTATGGTGAGAGATCTGGAGAATGTAGTGGACAGGGCACCAGTCAAACATTTTCTGTATCCAGAAAGGTCAGTACAGGACCTGCAACATGCGGTCGTGCATTATCCTGCCGAAATGTAGGGTTTCGCAGGGATCGAATGAAGGGTAGAGCCACGGGTTGTAACACATCTGAAATGTAACATCCACTGTTCAAAGTGCCGTCAATGTGAACAAGAGGTGACCTAGACGTGTAACCAATGGCACCCCATACCATCGCGCCAGGTAATACGCCAGTATGGCGATGACGAACACACGCTTCCAATGTGCGTTCACCGCGATGTCCCAAACACGGATGTGACCATCATGATTCTGTAAACAGAACCTGGATTCATCCCAAAAAATGACGTTTTGCCATTGGTGCACCCAGGTTCGTCGTTGAGTACACCATCGAAGGCGCTCTTGCCTGTGATACAGCTTCAAGGATAAGCGCAGCCATGGTCTCCGAGCTGATAGTCCATGCTGCTGCAATCGTCGTCGAACTGTTCGTGCAGATGGTTGTTGTCTTGCAAACGTCCCCATATGTTGACTCAGGGATCGAGACGTGGCTGCACGATCCGTTACAGACATGCGGATAAGATGCCTGTCATCTCGACAGCTAGTGGTACGAGGCTGTTTGGATCCAGCACGGCGTTCCGTATTGCCCTCCTGAACCCACCGATTCCATATTCTGCTAACAGTCATTCGATCTCGACCGACGCGAGCAGCAATGTCGCGATACGATAAACCGCAATCGCGATAGGCTACAAAGCGACCTTTATCAAAGTCGGAAACGTCATGGTACGCATTTCTCCTCCTTACACGAGGCATCACAACAACGTATCACCAGGCAACGCCGGTCAACTGCTGTTTGTGTATGAGAAATCGGTTGGAAACTGTCCTCATGTCAGCGCGTTGTAGGTGTCGCCACCGGCGCCAACCTTGTGTGAATGCTCTGAAAAGCTAATCATGTACATATCACAGCATCTTCTTCCTGTCGTTGAAATTTCACGTCTGTAGCAAGTCATCTCAGTGGTGGAGCAATTTTAATGGCCAGTAGAGTATATTCTTACATAATGTTTTATAATTTTATTAAGTTGCTTATCATAGTAGTATTCAGTGTGAAGAATATTCCAACAAAAAAAGTATCATAAGTTCGAAAACGTTTTTCGTATAAAATATTACCCAACCTTCTTCTACTGTAGATCCAAAGTGTCAAAAGATTTTCAGCTGGTTCTGAGCGATAAAAATTTTCTTTCATTGTTCACTGAAACAGGGCGATAAGAACGCGTCAGAATTTGATGTCTATAGTAGAGGCATGGTTCAAGCTGTCGTCGTGACGAAGTGTTCCTTCCTCGTGTGTTGCAGATCCTATGGACGGCGCTGTCCGTGGCGCTGGGTCTGGAGATTCGTGGAGAGATCATCCGGGGCGTACCGTGCATCAAGCGCTTCCACCAGCTCTTCTGTCCCACAGCCGGCAACAGCTACCCCATGTGAGTAAGCAACCCGCTGTCTGCCAAGAAGCAACAGCCATCCCTAAAGACTAGTTAATATGCCGGCCGGTGTGACCGAGCGGTTCTAGGTGCTTCAGTCTGGAATCGCGCGATTGCTATGGTCGCATGTTCGAATTTTGCCTTGGGCATGGATGTGTGTGATGTCCTTAGGTTAGTTAGGTTTAATTAGTTCTAAGTTCTAGGGGACTGATGGCCTCAGATGTTAAGTCCCATAGTGCTCAGAGCCATTTGAACCATTTTTTTGACTAGTGAATACAAATAAGGAAACAATCAAGTCTAGTAATGAACAATAAATGGCGACGTACTAGCGAGTCACATTTCTTTTCGTTTTTCGACTTTGATCTACTGTGAACGACGGGAAACAATTAGTCTGCTGATTTGTCCTTTCTAATCCTACCAGTGATATATAAGGAGCGATCAAAAAGTTACCATTTTAGTGCGCTGCTGCAATGTATATGCAACGAAGCACGACCCCAATGCGAGTATACACTGATCAGATTTTTTGGAGATTTGTGGTAAGGTCTTATGGGACCAACCTGCTGAGGTCATCGGTCCCTAAGCCTAAACACTACTTAATATAACTTATACTAACTTACGCTATGGACAACACACACGCCGGCCGCGGTGGTCTCGCGGTTCTAGGCGCGTAGTCCGGAACCGTGCGACTGCTACGGTCGCAGGTTCGAATCCTGCCTCGGGCATGGATGTGTGTGATGTCCTTAGGTTAGTTAGGATTAAGTAGTTGTAAGTTCTAGGGGACTAATGACCACAGCAGTTGAGTCCCATAGTGCTCAGACCCATTTGAACCATTTGAACAACACACACACCCATGCCGGAGGGAGGACTCGAACCTCCGACGGAGGGGAGCCGCACGGACCGTGACAAAGCGCCTTAGACCGCACGGCTACCCCGCGCGGCATATACTGATGATCAGCTACCTAATAGCCGGTATGTCCACCTTCGGTACGGGGATTGGGTTGAGTTGTTTGGGGAAGGAGACCAGATAGCGATGTCATCAGTCTCATAGGATTAGGGAAGGATGGAGAAGGAAGTCGGCCGTGCCCTTACAAAGGAACCATCCCGGCACCCGGCATTTGCCTGGAGCGATTTAGGGAAATCACGAAAACCTAAATGAGGATGGCCGGACGCAGGATTGAACCGTCGTCTTCCCTTTGGTGCGGATAACAGCGGCAACGTGACGTGGTATGGAAGCAATGAGGTCTTCGTAGGTCGCTAGACAGAGTTCACACCGCATCTGCACACAAAAGTCAACTCATTCCCATAAATTCAAGGTACGGGGGGAGGGGGGGGGGGGGGGGGGGGTTACAAGCTCTGACGTCATGTTCATTCCCATCCCAGATGTGTTCGATCGAGTTGATATCTGGCGAGTTAAGGACCAGCACATCAATTGGAACTCATCACTGTGATCCTCGAACCACTCCGTCTCACTCCTGGCCGTGTGACGCTGAGCATAATCTTGTCGAGAGACATGATCGTCATGAAGGGGTGCACGTGGTCTGCAAACAGTGTACGGTACTCGTTGTCCGTCATGGTGGCTTGCACGAGCTCCAAGGGCCCATGGATTCCCGTGTGAATGTTACCAGAACACAATGTAGCCGCCGCCGGCTTGTCTCCGTCCCGCAGTACAGGTGTCCTTGGAAGACGCCTGATTCGCACCCCCCGTCAGCATGATGAAGAACGTATTAGGATTCATCAGACCATGCAACCTGTGCCAAAATCCAGTGCCGATGGTCACTTGCCCATTTCAGCCATTGTTGCCGATGTCGTGGTGTTAACATTAGTATATTGTTGGATCGTCGGCTGAGGGGGTCCATGGTCAGCAGTGTTCAGTGCACTGCATGCTCAGACACACTTGTAAACTGTCCAGCATTTAATTCTGATGTTAGATCGCCACAGTTCGCCACCTGTCCTGTTTTACCAGTCTCCCCAGCCTATAAGGTCCGACATCTGTAACGAGGGGTGGCCGCCCCGACCCCCACGAGGTCTGGACGTGATTACACCTTGGTTTCGCCACATGTTGAAGAGACTCACCACACAGCACTCCTCGAACACGCGACAAGCCGTGCAGTTTCCGAAATAATCATGAAGAGCCTCCGGGCCATCGCAATCTGCTCTTGGTGAAACTCAGATAAATCGCTCACCTTTCGCACCCTACACTGGGACACAGCACACTCACTGATACTACTGTACATGCACCGTGCATGTACCTGACTAGCAGTCATTCTCAGCCAGATGACGCTGCTATCGCCTGGACGGGTTTATAGCGATAGTAGGTCGGTTGTCATAATGTCCTGGCTGATAAGCGCCGACGTGTATCAAAGAGACATGTGCGTCATTCGTGTCTCTCTGACATGCTTGCAGTATAGGCGGAAACGTGACCTATGGCGACGCTATTACCAACGTGCTGTTATTCTTTTCTCGGCTGACGACGACAAACTTCAGCAGAAATCCATCGGAGAATGAAGAATCGGTACGGGACAGCACATCTGCCGAAAACAACCGTTGCGGAAACGTCCAGGAAAACTGCAACAAAGGGTGCCGCTGCTCCATAAGAACGCACATCCCCATATCGAAAATGTCTTAACGCACAAGTGGGAGACACACGAGCACCCATAATATTGTCCTGATCTCTCCCCAAATGATTATCACCCCTTCGGTCCCTTAAAAAAGGTCTTGAAGGGTCGACGATTGTGGTCGGACGGGGATGTGCAGCAGGCAGTTACGGACTTCTTCAAGTGGCAGAATCAGTGTTTTACTAAACAGGTATGTTCCACCTCTTGTTGGATGACTGCATCAGTGTTCAAGGCGATTTTGCTTGATTGGCATATCAATTCTCAACTGTATGGCCCTCGAACGGAAAGTTTTTAATCGGTCCTTATAATAAACCCAATTAGAGAAAAAGCAACAGAAGACATCGTAAAGATATTTTCCAATGAATTATAAAGTAGTCCTCAGAAAATAGACTACAATATATTCAGTTCCGTATAGTCAGTAACTATGATAGGATGCGTAGAATATTTGGGTGTACGTATTGATGAAATCTTTAACTGGAGGAAGTATATTACTGAGCTTCTCGACTAGTTGAGTTCAGCTACTTTTGCTCTTAGTAAAATTTGCTAATTTTGGAAGCAAAAGAATCAACCTCCTGACATATTTTGCATATTTCCACTCAATAACGTCTTATGAAATAATTTTCTGGGGTAACTCATCACTTAAAAAGAAAGTATTAACTCCACAATCGATAGCAGTCAGAATAATCTGTGGTGTTCGTCCGCGGACGTCATTTAGATATCTCTTCAAGGAGCTAGACATTTCAACTGCGCCGTCACAATATATATATTCACTAATTAAATTCGTCATAAATAATCCATGACAATTACAGGACAACAGTAATGTCCATACGTGCAACAATAGTGAGGAAAATGACATTTATTACCCACTATTAAATCTGTCAGTGGCTCAGAAAGAGATTGAGTATGCAACAGCAGATATTTTTGATAATTTTCCCAAACCCACAAAACGTCTGAAGGGTAGCAAAGCAAGTTTTAAATCTAGCTTAAAATCATTTCTCTTGGGTGACTCCTTCATTCCATTGACGAATTTCTTCTTAGAAACTGGTATCTATTAAAAAAGAAAACATTGTATTTAAGTGTAGTTGGATGAGGAGAATTACAATAATAATGTGTTCATCAATGTTAGCACTGATCATCTACAGGTGTCCTGTAAATTGGCTCGTCCCACATCATTTCGATAAAAGAATCGTTCAAATGACCTATGGAACATGTAACTAATTAACTAACTAAACAGAACCTCTTCATTTTTTCGCTGAGATTCCTCTGTCCAGATAATCTTCATTGTTGTATTTTGTATTTCCTAGAACCCCCTGAAATTTGTCAACCTCCCTTTCAAAACACCTCTTTATTCCAGATTTCTTTCTGATAGTTATCTACTTCCTCATTTTTTTTTCTTATTTTGCCACTTCATTTTGTGGTCGCCTTTATTTTGGTGATTATTTGAAGATGAAGACAAATGGTTACGAGTGTAAGGTATTTTTACCCTTGCGGCTTCTCCTGTTACTGCCAGCAGCTCCACATCCCAGACGGCCGTTTGAAAACATTTTTCCCCAGGATACTGAGGATATAAAATTAACAAGCTGCTGGGATTTAAAATTAATTTCCTATTCATTTCCGACTCTGGAAAGCGTCAGCTTTGAATCTACTTGCAGGGGGTCCTTCATTAATTATCGGACTCTGGAAGGTGGATAGAGGGCATAATTCGAATTAAAAGGAGCCGGTAAGAGATTAACCAAGTGATACGTTTTAATGACAGCAAATCGCAGACATGAGCCGAGTGCAGCCTTGACTGACGTTTTAGCCAAACTAAGAAACGCAGTGTATATTGACAGAGACATCCACCAAAAGTTAACAGTAATGTAACCAGACACAAAATGACTTAACCAAAACTAACACTGGTATTGTGCGAGGGAGAGGGTTCACTGAATAATGTAACAAAGGGGGTGATTGCAGTGATTTGTTGCAGTGATTTTCGGCCGAAGCGCGATGTAGTCGCGCACGCCAGGTAAATATGGTAAGTCTGCACGCGAAAGATATTACGATGTCTTGTTCAAAGTAATGAAAAGGAAAACGGTGACTTGATGCAAGGCGGCAAATGCCTGAAGCAAAGTGCTTTGATCTGTGGAGAATGACAAATGCTCTTGCTGTTCGTAGCCAAGAACGACACCTAAAACAATTGCGAAAGTGAATGAAGTGATGCATAAGGACAAAAGGCAGACAATTCATGTTTGTGAAATCGTTAGAATTTCTTACGGCACATGTCAACTCATTCTAGATGATCAACTGAAGATGAGACTAATTGCAGCGACGTTCGTTCTCCGCCATTTCGAATTGTGACCAAAGAGACCATTAGATTCGGATTTGCTCTGAACTGCAAACAACATTTTGAGATGGCTCAGATTTGCTGTACAGGTTCATAACTGCCGGTAAATCATTGATGTACAGTTAAGGGCTTTGAAACAAAGTAGCAATCTTTGCTGTGGAAGACACCACCCTTTCCGCAGCCGCCTACAACATCAAGAAAATGCTAATTTTTTTCTTCTTTTGCATTCATGGATTTTTCGATTCTTGCATTATGTTAGACAGTCACAAAGAAGTTCTACGGTGATGATTTGGGGAGTCTGGGGGAAGGGAAGATGTTAAATGGCCTGTGATACTGTAAGTAGGCTGTTTAGGTTTTTATGTTGGTAACGTCACGTAGCGTTCTATATGAAAATCACTGACTGTTCTGTGTGCAGTCTGTGGCTGGTTTGCATTGTTGGAATTTGCTATTGCAGTGTTGGGCAGTTGGCTGTTAACAGCGCGTAGCATTGCCCAGTTGGAGGTGAGCCGCCAGCAGTGGTGGATGTGGGGAGAGAGATGGCGGAATTTTGAGAGCGGATGATCTGGACTTGTGTCCTTCAGAGAGAGTAAATTTGTAAGACTGGATGTCATGAACTGATATATAATGACTTTAGAACACTACTGAGATAAATACATTGTTAGTGCCTTCAGTAGTTAGAATCCTTTATTTAGCTGGCAGTATTGGCGCTCGCTGTATTGCATTAGTTCGAATAACGAAGGTTTTTGTGAGTTAAGTGATTCATGGAAGGTATAGGTTATTGTTAGTCAGGGCCATTCTTTTGTAGGAATTATTGAAAGTCAGATTGCGTTGCGCTAAAAATATTGTGTGTCAGTTTAGTGGTGATCAGAATAAGTAAAGAGAGAAATGTCTGAGTACGTTCAGTTTTGCTCAGCTGTTTGAAAATCAAATAACGTAAGGGGTTTACCAGCACAGTAATTCACTAATTTTTCTAAGAGGATGTTTCAATACGAGAGAACAGACTGGCTGCTGCATCCGACATTGCACCCGCACACACCTCTCTCATTGTGAGGGAAATGGTGGCATTAAAACATGACAACTGGTCCCCATCTACCCTAGTCGCAGGATCTAGAACCTTGCGATTTCTTCCTCTGCAAGAAAATGAAACTGAAGTTGTGAGAGCGGCGTTTTGACTACGTAGAAGAGATTCAAACGGAATCGCAGCTAATTTTGAACACGATTCATCCAGCAGACTTCCAGCACTAGTTCCGAGGCAATAGAAGCGCTCTATACAATTGCGAGGGGGTTGCTTTGAAGGTGACGGTAGAAATCTGATTCTCAGAAACTGTGGGTAGCACATTGTATGTGCTAAAATCGTACGAAAGATAAGCGCAGAAGTAAGCGTTAAATCTAAGAAGAGCGGCATTTTCATCATGGGCGGAGAGCGCAGAGAAAGCGGGATGAAGGCGTGAAGAGTTAGTAAGCGTGAAAACTGAGCACGCGGCGGATTAGCAAGTTTATAAGCGAGGACGTCAGCCAATTCGCTTTCCTGCGAGAAGCGCCGCAGCGAGCTCTTCGCTGTGATGTGGCGTCACGCCTGTTAGCCTGCGGCATTTCCGGTCGCTCCTGGGCGGCTGAAGAAGACTCGCCAGTCTTCCGGCACGAAACCGAGCGGGTGATCGTACCCCTCTTTACTGCACTGGACAGATATTCGCGGCTAACAGAAATGGACGGCGAATGTGCAACTGAAACGAAAGGAATCTTGAGTGTGTCCCCAAACAAGCATAACAGGACGCCTAATTAATTTCTTCGGTGTACGAAGGGTATCCGAAAGAGACCGTACTGATTTTGTGGGGGATTGGGAGGGGGGGGGGGGGGAGCGGGAGGGGGCAGAGTTTCTGTAGTAGCGTGTTCTACCGCTAGGAGCGAATAGAACTATAATTCCCCAGAGAGCCTATACACACAGAGGAAAATATACTGGAATTGTACTACTAGGATTGTGTATTATTGATCCAGTAAGCATCCAATCGTTCGAAAAATGTTTCCCAGTGCACACTACTGGCCATTAAGATTGCTACACCAAGAAGAAATGCAGATGATAAACGGATATTCATTGGACAAATATATTACGCTAGAACTGACATGTGATTACATTATCACGTAATTTGGGTGCATAGATCCTGAGAAATCAGTACCCATAACTTCTACCTCTGGCAGTAATAACGGCCTTGATACGCATGAGCAATGAGTCAAAAAGAGCTTGGATGGCGTGTATAGGTACAGCTGCCCATGCAGCTTCAACACGATACCACAGTTCATCAGGAATAGTGACTGGCGTATTGTGACGAGGCAGTTGCTCGGCCACCCTTGACCAGACGTTTTCAGTTGGTGAGAGATCTGGAGAATGTGCTGGCCAGGGCAGCAGTCGTACATTTTCTGTATCCAGAAAGGCCCGTAAAGGGCCTGCAACATGCGGTCGTGCATTATCCTGCTGAAATGTAGGGTTTCGCAGGGATCGAATGAAAGGTAGAGCAACGGATCGTAGCACATCTGAAATGTAACGTCCACTGTTCAAAGTGCCGTCAATGCGAACAAGAGGTGACAGAGACGTGTAACCAATGGCACCCCATGCCATCACGCCGGGTGATACGCCAGTATGGCGATGACGAATCCACCTTTCCAATGTGCGTTCACCGCGATGTCGCCAAACACGGACGTTTTTCCCTTCGTGCACCCAGGTTCGTCGTTGAGTACACCATCGCAGGCGGTCCTGTGTGTGATGCAACGTCAAGGGTAACCGCAGCCATGGTCTCCGAGCTGATAGTCCATGCTGCTACAAACGTCGTCGAACTGTTCGTGCAGATGGTTGCTGTCTTGCAAACGGCCCCATGTGTTGACTCAGGGATCGAGACGTGGCTGCACGATCCGTTACAGCCATGCGGATAAGATGCCTGTCATCTCGACTGCTAGTAATACGAGGGATCCAGCACGGCGTTGCGTATTACCCTCCTGAACCCACCGATTACATATTCCGCTAACAGTCACTGGATCTCGACCAACGCGAGCACCGGTGTCGCGATTCGATAAACCGCAATCGCGATAGGCTACAATCCGACCTTTATCAAAGTCGGAAACGTGATGTTACGCATTTCTCCTCCTTAACCGAGGCATCACAACAACGTTTCACCAGGCAACGCCGGTCAACTGCTGTTTGTGTATGAGAAATCGGTACCGGCCGTTGTGGACAAGCGGTTCTAGGCGCTACAGTCTGGAACCGCGCTACCGCTACGATCGCAGGTTCGAATCCTGCTTCGGGCATGGATGTGTGTGATGTCCTTAGGTTAGTTAGGTTTAAGTAGTTCTAAGTTCTAGGGGACTGATGACCTCAGAAGTTATGTCCTATAGTGCTCAGAGCCATTTGAGAAATCGGTTGGAAACTTTCCACATGTCAGCACATTGTAGGTGTCGCCACCGGCGCCAACCTTGTGGGAATGCTCTGAAAAACTAATTGTTTGCATATCACAGCATCTTCTTCCTGTCGGTTAAATTTTGCGTCAGTAGCGCGTCTTCTTGGTGGTGTATTAATTTTAATGGCCAGTAGTATACATAGCTCAACAACAAAGGGGTCCTGTCCGGAATACAGAAGCTGCTAAAACGTTGGGATGCTGTCATAAGCAAGAATAGAGATTATATCGAAGACCTGTAAAGGTACTTCGTAAAATAAATTACGTTCTTCAGTATATCGTACAGTACACAGAACGTCTGAAATGACCCGCGTACGTAGTGACCCGTATCGTGGCACAGCGGTCAGACTTAGTGGAAAGCGGTGGCCACCTGACGTTGGCAGCGCTCGTCCGAGCTCGGCAAACGCCCAGATGCGGTAACGAGCTCCCTGACCACTTTCTCGGTAGCGCGCCAGCAGTTCAGGGCCCGGCTGAAAGGCCAACCAGCGCGTACGCTATCCAGAGCCACGCCGGGTGTCCCCCGAGGCTTCGCGTTAGTGCTTCCGTAGGAAGACTTCTTCTTTTTTTTATTCAACTTTGCACAGGCGCTGCATATCATCAACAGTGAAAATCAAGAGAGCTGGGGTGCAAATTTCTCGACCTCCGCTATCGGGTGGAGAAATGTATGGTCCTCCTGAATAGGTCAGGCGTGCACTACACGCCGCACGCGGCTACAAGGGTAGCGGAGTACGTTTGGAGTGCACATGGGGCTTAGGTTAGAAAATTCCCTCCCTAGACCCGACAAGACGCCTCCTGAGACGCGGCAAGGTAGGAGTAGGCAAAATGCAACAGGGAATAGCAATATTAATGTGCTAATAGTAAACTGCAGGAGCGTCTATAGAAAGGCCCCAGAACTGCTCTCATTAATAAACGGTCACAACGCCCATATAGTACTAGGGTCAGAAAGTTGGCTGAAACCAGACGTAAACAGTAATGAAATTCTAAACTAAGGTTGGAATGTGTACCACAGAGACAGGCTGGACAGTGAAGGGGGAGGCGTGTTTATAGCGATAAGAAGTGCAATAGTATCGCAGGAAATTCACGGAGATCCGAATTGTGAAATGATTTGGGTGAAGGTCACGGTTAAATCAGACTCAGACATGGTAATTGGATGTCTCTATAGGCCCCCGGGCTCAGCAGCTGTTGTGGTTGAGCACCTGAAGGATAATTTGGAAAATATTTCGAGTAGATTTCCCCACCATGTTATAGTTCTGGGTGGAGATTTTAATTTGCCGGATATAGACTGGGATACTCAAACGTTCATAACGGGTGGCAGGGAAAAAGAATCCAGTGAAATTTTTTTAAGTGCTTTATCTGAAAACTACCTTGAGCAGTTAAACAGAGAACCGACTCGTGGCGATAACATATTAGACCTTCTGGTGACAAACGGACCGAACTATTTGAATCAGTTAATGCAGAACAAGGAATCAGCGATCATAAAGCGGTTACTGCATCGATGATTTCAGCCGTAAATAGAAACATTAAAAAAGGTAGGAAGATTTTTCTGTTTAGCAAAAGTGACAAAAAGCAGATTTCAGAGTACTTGATGGCTCAACACAAAAGTTTTGTCTCAAGTACAGATACTGTTGAGGATCAGTGGACAAAGTTCAAAACCATCGTACAATATGCGTTAGATGAGCATGTGCCAAGCAAGATCGTAAGAGATGGAAAAGAGCCACCGTGGTACAACAATCGAGTTAGAAAACTGCTGCGGAAGCAAAGGGAACTTCACAGCAAACATAAACATAGCATAAGCCTTGCAGACAAACAAACATTATGCGAAGCGAAATGTAGTGTGAGGAGGGCTATATGAGAGGCGTTCAATGATTTCAAAAGTAAAGTTCTATGCACTGACTTTGCAGAAAAACCTAAGAAGTTTTGGTCCTATGTCAAAGCGGTAGGTGGATCAAAACAAAATGTCCAGACACTCTGTGACCAAAATGGTACTGAAACAGAGGATGACAGACTAAAGGCCGAAATACTAAATGTCTTCTTCCAAAGCTGTTTCACAGAGGAAGGCTGCACTGTAGTTCCTTCTCTAGATTGTCGCACAGATGACAAAATGGTAGATATCGAAATAGACGACAAAGGGATAGAGAAACAATTAAAATCGCTCAAAAGAGGAAAAGCCGCTGGACCTGATCGGATACCAGTTCGATTTTACACAGAGTACGCGAAGGAACTTGCCCACCTTCTTGCAGCGGTGTACCGTAGGTCTCTAGAAGAGCGAAGCGTTCCAAAGGATTGGAAAAGGGCACAGGTCATCCCCGTTTTCAAGAAGGGACGTCGAACAGATGTGCAGAACTATAGACCTATATCTCTAACGTCGATCAGTTGTAGAATTTTGGAACACGTATTATGTTCGAGTATAATGTCTTTTCTGGAGACTAGAAATCTACTCTGTAGGAATCACATGGGTTTCGAAAAAGACGGTCGTGTGAAACCCAGCTCGCGCTATTCGTCCACGAGACTCAGAGGGCCATAGACACGGGTTCACAGGTAGCTGCCGTGTTTCTTGACTTCCGCAAGGCGTTTGACACAGTTCCCCACAGTCGTTTAATGAACAAACTAAGAGCATACGGACTATCAGACCAATTGTGTGATTGGATTGAGGAGTTCCTAGATAACAGAACGCAGCATGTCATTCTCAATGGAGAGAAGTCTTCCGAAGTAAGAGTGATTTGAGGTGTGCCGCAGGGGAGTGTCATAGGACCGTTGCTATTCACAATATACATAAATGACCTGGTGGATGACATCGGAAGTTCACTGAGGCTTTTTGCAGATGATGCTGTGGTGTATCGATAGGTTGCAACAATGAAAAATATTACTGAAATGCAGGAGGATCTGCAGCGAATTAACGCATGGTGCAGGGAATGGCAATTGAATCTCAATGTAGACAAGTGTAATATGCTGCGAATACATAGAAAGATAGATCCCTTATCATTTAGCTACAAAATAGCAGGTCAGCAACTGGAAGCAGTTAATTCCATAAATTGTCTGGGAGTACGCATTAGGAGTGATTTAAAATGGAATGATCATATAAAGTTGATCGTCAGTAAAGCAGATGCCAGACTGAGATTCATTGGAAGAATCCTAAGGAAATGGAATCCGAAAACAAAGGAAGTAGGTTACAGTACGCCTGTTCGCCCACTGCTTGAATACTTCTCAGCAGTGTGGGATCCGTACCAGATAGGGTTGATAGAAGAGATAGAGAAGATCCAACGGAGAGTAGCGCGCTTCGTTACAGGATCATTTAGTAATTGCGAAAGCGTTACGGAGATGATAGATAAACTCCAGTGGAAGACTCTGCAGGAGAGACGCTCATTAGCTCGGTACGGGCTTTTGTTAAAGTTTCGAGAACATACCTTCACCGAAGAGTCAAGCAGTATATTGCTCCCTCCTACGTATATCTCACGAAGAGACCATGAAGATAAAATCAGAGAGATTAGAGCCCACACAGAAGCATACCGACAATCCTTCTTTCCACGAACAATACGAGACTGGAATAGAAGGGAGAACCGATAGAGGTACTCAGGGTACCCTCCGCCACACACCGTCAAGTGGCTTGCGGAGTATGGATGTAGATGTAGATGTAGATGTAAAATAAGACGTATGCACTAAAGCACAACATGTATTGTGTTTGTGGCAACAGACGATCTACATCTACATGTTTACTCTGCAATTCACACTCAAGTGCCTGGCAGAGGGTTCATCGAACCATTTCCATGCTACTCCTCTACCATTCCCGGGGTGCACTCAGCCTCGTGATGCCAACTGAGGAGCTGCTCGCCCGAATGGTAGCGGCTCCGGTCAAAGAAAACCATCATAACGACTGGGAGAGCGGTGTGGTGACCACACGACCCTCCTACCCGCATCCTCAACTGAGGATGACACGGCGGTCGGATGGTTCCGATGGGCCGCTTGTGGCCTGAAGACGGAGTGCTTTCTCTACCATTCCACTCTCGAATGACGCGTGGGAAAAAGGAACACCTAAATCTTTCCGTTAGAGCTCTGATTTCTCTTATTTTATTATGATCATTTCTCCTTACGTAGGTGGGTGTCAGCAAATTATTTACGCATTCGGAAATGTGAGTGTGTGTGTGTGTGTGTGAAATCTTATGGGACTGAACTGCTAAGGTCATCAGTCCCTAAGCTTACGCACTACGTAACCTAAATTATCCTAAGGACAAACACACACACCCATTGCCGAGGGAGGACTCAAACCTCCGCCGGGACCAGCCTCACAGTCCATGACTGCAGCGCCTTAAACCGCTCGGCTAATCCCGCCCGGCATCATTCGGAAGAGAAAGTTGGTGATTGAAATTTCGTCAATAGATCTCGCCGCAAAGAAAACCGCCGTTGTTTCAGTGACACTCTCACCCCTATTGCGCGATAACACGAAACGAGCTGCCCTTCTTTGCACATTTTTTATGTCCTCCGTCAATCCTATCTGGTAAGGATCCTATACCGCGCAGCAATATTCTAGCAGAGGACGGACAAATATAATGTAGGCTGTCTCTTTAGTAGGTTTGTCGCATCTTGTAAGTGTTCTGCCAACAAAGCGCAGTCTTTGTTTCGCCTTCCCCACAGTATTATCTATGTGGTCTTTCCAATTTAAGTTGCTCGCAATTGTAATTCCTAGGTATTTAGTCGAATTGACAGACATCGTAACATGCGGAGATGTTTCTACTAATTTTTGCGCATGCGGTTTCTTTCTCATGCGTCTGGAATTGCTCATGGGGAAAGAGGCACAGTGTGGACATCCTTTTGCACCATGTTTCACTTAGTAAGCTCCGGATTTTCGCAACAGGACCCGAAAGAAGAAAATTTAGTGTCTAACGTCTCTTCGACATCAGAACCATTAGAAACAGAGTAATCTCCAGCTTAGACCACGGAAGAAAATCGGACATATCGTTTTCAGAGGAAACATTCTGGCGTTTGTCGTAAGCGATTATAAACCATAGGAATCTGGATGATCGGACGGGTATTTTAGGCCTCATCCTACCGAATGAGGGTTCAGTGTCTCTATGTCCCGAGTGAGGCTGTAATGCTGCAAGAGATGGTTTCATTCACCTCAACAAGCTCCACAGATTCCGCTGCCTGATCTAGGGCGACATAACAAGTTACTCAGACCAGAAAATTTGCGACAAACTATGACTGCATTGTATGTTTTCCTAGACTTAAAGTTCATTATACGTTTTGGAGTTTACTCTATCATTACTTGAAATAACAGATTTAAAGAATGTACTATGCATATTCTCTGAATAACGAAATCAGAGAACTGCTTCCAAATCTGTAATTTAATGGCAACTTCAAGTCTCTAGTGTACTATTAATACTTTGTTTTCGTGGCCATCTTGGCAACACTAACAACGTGAACGATAACAAACGAGCAGACATAAACACTGTGGCAATGCAGAATGGGAAACAGTTTAAGAAAGTAAACTGTAAATAGTGCAATGCAGGAAATACTGCAGAATGCCAAAAACTGCCAAGTGCAGATGTGAAATGAAGCCTTTTGACATCAACCGCTGTTAGCAAGGAGGGAAAGAGCAGAGTACATAAAGAAACAACGCCGGTCAACTGCGGTTTGTGTATGAGAAATCGGTTGGAAACATTCCTCATATCAGCACGTTGTAGGTGTCACCACCGGCGCGAACCTTGCGTGAATGCTCTGAAAAACTAATCGTTTGCATATTCTGAAAAGCTAATCGTTTGCATATCACAGCATTTTCTTCCTGTCGGTTAAATTACGCGTCTGTAGCACGTCATCTTCGTGGTGTAGCAATTTTAATGGCCAGTAGTGTAGTTTTTGTCACAATCCTCTTCAGTAACCGTTTCTAATGATCACTCAACACTCAGTTTCGTCAGCGTTATGACTTAGCGGATGACGTTTTTCCGCTTTCCCCGTCTGTGGTATAAATCTGCGATACGTTGCTTCCCGAAACATCAAATAATTTGGCTACCTTCGTTACGGAAGCACTCACTATATGAGCACCATCAATGTGCCCACGTTCGAATTCACTTAGCTACGACATAATGCGACCAGCAAGTACACATAACACTGGTCTCACCACGATTAACATCTGAAACATACTGAGGACACTGACCGTGTGCTGTTCGTGGTCGAACATAACAGCAACAGCCTGCAGGTTTGATTGGAATCTGCTCTTATGCTCAAGATGTGTTTCTAGCCGTATTTTTATATCTTTGTCCATTCCCTGTATGTGTCTACAATAGGTTATCACAAAGAACCAATGAGAGTTTGCTACATGTTACTGCTATGTATTAATGTCCCACTGGTAAAGGAAAACGTGTTAATAGTTTGCAGAAATCTTTTTTTGTGTGTGAAATTTTATGGAACTTAACTGCTAAGGTCATCAGTCCCTAAGCTTGTTGTTGTTGTTGTTGTTGTTATGGTCTTCAGTCCTGAGACTGGTTTGATGCAGCTCTCCATGCTACTCCACCCTGAGCAAGGTTCTTCATCTCCCAGTACCTACTGCAACCTACATCCTTCTGAATATGGTTAGTGTATTCATCTCTTGGTCTCCCTCTACGATTTTTACCCTCCACTCTGCCCTCCAATACTAAATTGGTGATCCCTTGATGCCTCAAAACATGTCCTACCAACCGATCCCTCCTTCTAGTCAAGTTGTGCCACAAACGCCTCTTCTCTCCAATTCTATTCAATACCTCTTCATTAGTTATGTGATCTATCCATCTAATCTTCAGCATTCTTCTGTAGCACAACATTTCGAAAGCTTCTATTCTCTTCTTGTCCAAACTAGTTATAGTCCATGTTTCACTTCCATACATGGATACACTCCATACAAATACTTTCAGAAATGACTTCCTGACACTTAAATCTATACTCGATGTTAACAAATTTCTCTTCTTCGGAAACGCTTTCCTTGCCATTGCCAGTCTACATTTTATATCCTCTCTACTTCGACCATCATCAGTTATTTTGCTCCCCAAATAGCAAAACTCCTTTACTACTTTAAGTGTCTCATTCCCTAATCTAATTCGCTCAGCATCACCCGACTTAATTCGACTACATTCCATTATCCTCGTTTTTCTTTTGTTGATGCTCATTTTATATCCTCCTTTCAAGACACTATCCATTCCGTTCAACTACTCTTCCAAGTCCTTTGCTGTCTCTGACAGAATTACGATGTCATCGGCGAACCTCAAAGTTTTTATTTCTTCTCCATGGATTTTAATACCTACTCCGAATTTTTCTTTTGTTTCCTTTACTGCCTGCTCAATATACAGATTGAATAGTATCGGGGAGAGACTACAACCCTGTCTCACTCCCTTCCCAACCACTGCTTCCCTTTCATGTCCCTCGACTCTTATAACTGCCATCTGGTTTATGTACAAATTGTAAATAGCCTTTCGCTCCCTGTATTTTACCCCTGCCACCTTCAGAATCTGAAAGAGAGTATTCCAGCCAACATTGTCAAAAGCTTTCTCTAAGTCTACTAATGCTAGAAACGTAGGTTTGCCCTTCCTTAATCTAGCTTCTAATATAAGTCGTAGGGTCAGTATTGCCTCACGTGTTCCAAAATTTCTACGGAAGCCAAACTGATCTTCCCCGAGGTCGGCGTCTACCAGTTTTTCCATTCGTCTGTAAAGAATTCGTGTTAGTATTTTGCAGCTGTGACTTATTAAACTGATAGTTCGGTAATTTTCGCATCTGTCAACACCTGCTTTCTTTGGGATTGGAATTATTATATTCTTCTTGAAGTCTGAGGGTATTTCGCCTGTCTCATACATCTTGCTCACAAGATGGTAGAGTTTTGTCAGGACTGGCTCTCCCGAGGCCGTCAGTAGTTCCAATGGAATGTTGTCTACTCCGGGGGCCTTGTTTCGACTCAGATCTTTCAGTGCTCTGTTAAACTCTACACGCAGTATCGTATCTTCCATTTCATCTTCATCTACATCCTCTTCCAATTCCATAATATTGTCCTCAAGTACATCGCCCTTGTATAGACCCTCTATATACTCCTTCCACCTTTCTGCTTTCTTTTCTTTGCTTAGAACTGGGTTTCCATCTGAGCTCTTGATGTTCATACAAGTGGTTCTCTTATCTCCAAAGGTCTCTTTAATTTTCCTGTAGGCAGTATCTATCTTACCCTTAGTGAGATAGGCCTCTACATCCTTACATTTGTCCTCTAGCCATCCCTGCTTAGCCATTTTGCACTTCCTGTCGCTCTCATTTTTGAGACGTCTGTATTCCTTTTTGCCAGCTTCATTTACTGCATTTTTATATTTTCTCCTTTCATCAATTAAATTCAATATTTCTTCTGTTACCCAATGATTTCTACTAGCCCTCGTCTTTTTACCTACTTTATCCTCTGCTGCCTTCACTACTTCATCCCTCAAAGCCACCCATTCTTCTTCTACTCTATTTCTTTCCCCCATTCCTGTCAATTGCTCCCTTATGCTCTCCCTGAAACTCTGTACAACCTTTGGTTCTTTTAGTTTATCCATGTCCCATCTCCTTAAATTTCCACCTTTCTGCAGTTTCTTCAGTTTTAATCTACAGGTCATAACCAATAGATTGTGGTCAGAGTCCACATCTGTCCCTGGAAATGTCTTACAATTTAAAACCTGGTTCCTAAATCTCTGTCTTACCATTATATAATCTATCTGATACCTTTTAGTATCTCCAGGCTTCTTCCACGTATACAGCCTTCTTTTATGATTCTTGAACCAAATATTACCTATGATTAAGTTGTGTTCTGTGCAAAATTCCACCAGGCGGCTTCCTCTTTCATTTCTTTGCCCCAGTCCATATTCACCTACTACGTTTCCTTCTCTCCCTTTTCCTACTACCGAATTCCAGTCACCCATGACTATTAAATTTTCATCTCCCTTCACTATCTGAATAATTTCTTTTATTTGATCATACATTTCTTCAATTTCTTCGTCATCTGCAGAGCTAGTTGGCATATAAACTTGTACTACTGTAGTAGGTGTGGGCTTCGTATCTATCTTGGCCACAATAATGCGTTCACTATGCTGTTTGCAGTAGCTTACCCGCATTCCTATTTTCCTATTCATTATTAAACCTACTCCTGCGTGACCCCTATTTGATTTTGTGTTTATAACCCTGTAGTCACCTGACCAGAAGTCTTGTTCCTCCTGTCACCGAACTTCACTAATTCCCACTATATCTAACTTTAACCTATCCATTTCCCTTTTAAAATTTTCTAACCTACCTGCCCGATTAAGGGATCTGACATTCCACGCTCCGATCCGTAGAACGCCAGTTTTCTTTCTCCTGAAAACGACATCCTCTTGAGTAGTCCTCGCCCGGATATCCGAATGGGGGACTATTTTACCTCCGGAATATTTTACCCAAGAGGACGCCATCATCATTTAATCATACAGTAAAGCTGCATGCTCTCGGGAAAAATTACGGCCGTAGTTTCCCCTTGCTTTCAGCCGTTCGCAGTACCAGCACAGCAAGGCCGTTTTGGTTATTGTTACAAGGCCAGATCAGTCAATCATCAAGACTGTTGCCCCTGCAACTACTGAAAAGGCTGCTGCCCCTCTTCAGGAACCACACGTTTGTCTGGCCTCTCAACAGATACCCCTCCGATGTGGTTGCACCTCCGGTACGGCTACATGTATCGCTGAGGCACGCAAGCCTCCCCACCAACGGCAAGGTCCATGGTTCATGGTGATTAAAATAACCTTGTATAAATTCCCTTAAAAAATGGTCCAAATGGCTCTGTCCCCTATAACTTAGAACTACTTAAACCTAACTAACCTAAGGACATCACATACATCCATGCCCGAGGCAGGATTCGAACCTGCGACCGTAGCGGTCGCGCTGTTCCAGACTAAAGCGCCTAGAACCGCATAACCACTCCGGCCGGCTAATTTCCTTCACACCAAAAGAAAAAATTGGAGGTGAAAGGATTAAGCGGTATTCTATATCTCCAAAACTATAACGGATATTGAATCGAAAGTTATATAGCAAATTCATGCCTTAAGACAGTTGCACAGTACGTAGTTTCATTAAAATTGGTTCATGGAAAGTAACAGAAGTGGAATCATAATCTAATATATGATCTAGTTTCTCGCTGCAAGCTAACAATATGCAGCATTGCATAGCTTGGGGAGCAGCCACCAGGGCATCACTCCATACCTACAGCATCTGCAGAGGCTCAAAACTGCCTCATATTGCTATACCACACCCAAAACACGGAATCCGTCCTCGGCTGTTTCGTCGTATTTATAAAGACCGAGGTGACGCAATGGTTTGTTCTGTCTCCATTGTTCTCCATGTCAAAGCGAAATTAAACTCTTAGCATCACTTCATTTCTTGTGCTAATTGTCGTCTGGTACTGCCCTCAGTAGGGTCTCCCACACTTCTCTCTCTCTCTTTCTCTCTCTCTCTCTCTCCCTCCCTGACACACACACACACACACATACGCTCCTAACGGAACGAGAAATGCGTATGCGCGCGCAAGAACGTCCGTGTGAACTCAACCTAATAAAGCAGGTAGGTGTGTGGGTAACTTAGACCCTTGTTAAGTCTGGTTTACACGAAAGGCGAACACAAGAGAACTAGCATTCGTAGACCATTTGACAGTGTTCACTACCATTCGCTTGTATAAAGGAACAAGTGTTCACAGTGGAGGTAACGGAAGAGAGTACGTAGCCCATGAACGCTGCCTCCCCCCCCCCCCCCCCCCTCCCACCACCCCCCACACACAAATCGTTTTATGCAACCTGCATGTTATATCTGGCCTTCAAAAACTACGCGCGAGATATTCATATTCTCTCGCTCACTACGTGGAAACAATTAGTCCTACAGAAAAAAATGAACACGATTCTTGCTCGGCGACACTTCAGACAGCAAGGTGTCCACACATGCGAAAAATTGGCCAAGTGCGAGTGGAACTCGCGCACTGTGGATTCCATACAAACGTAATTACGTATATAGATGATTCATCAATCGCGGGAATCGAGAATCTCGACGATTTTTGCCCGTTATCGGTATCGATATTGACAATATATCGGTCCTGGGAATTCCAAAACTCTATCGAAGTCTCTACAGTAGTTTCTCAGACTACCCCACACAAATAAAAATAATCGAACAGGGGACTTCACTTTGCGTGTACATCTACATCTACGTGATTACTATGCTATTCACAATAAAGTGCTTAGCGGAGGGTTCAATGAACCACCTTCATGCTCTCTCTCTACCGTTCTACTCTCGAACGGCACGCGGGAAAACGAGCACTTAATTTTTTTCTGTGGGTGGGTGCCAACAGAATGTTTTCGCAATCGGAGGAGAAAACTGGCGATTGAAACTTCATGAGAAGATCCCGTCGCAACGAAAATCGTCTTTGTTTTAATGATTGCCACTCCAATTCACATATCGTGTCTGTGACACTATCTCCCCTATTTCCCGATAATACAAAACGAGCTGCCCTTCTTTGTACTTTTTCGATGTCATCCGTCATCGAAATCGTCTTTGTTTTAATGATTGCCACTCCAATTCACATATCATGTCTGTGACACTATCTCCCCTATTTCCCGATAATACAAAACGAGCTGCCCTTCTTTGTACTTTTTCGATGTCATCCGTCAGTCCCACCTGATGCGGATCCCACACCCCACAGCAGTACTCCAGAATAGGGCGGACTAGAGTGGTGTAAGCAGTCTCTTTAGTAGACCTGTGGCACCTTCTAAGCGTTCTGCCAATGAATCGCAGTCTTTGGTTCGCTCTACCCACAATATTATCTATGTGGCCGTTCCAATTTAGGTTATTTGTAATTGTAATCCCTAAGTATTTAGTTGAATTGGCAACCCTCAGATTTCTGTGATTTATCGCGTAATCAAAAATTAGCTGATTTCTTTTAGTACTCATGTGAATAACTTCACCCTTTTCCTTATTCTGGGTCAACTGCCACATTTTGCGCCATACAGATATCTTATCTAAATCATTTTGCAAGTTGTTTTGATCATCTGATGACTTTACAAGACAGTAAATGACAGCATCATCTGCAAACAATCTAAGACGGCTACTCAGGTTGTCTCCTATGTCGTTAATGTAGATAAAGAACAATAGAGGATAATGTGTAGAGAGAGAAGATGTAGTAAAGTATTTTTTATTTCCTTACTAGAACACGAGTGCAACTTACATTTTGTGTTTTCATGCAATAATATTTTTCTATTATCATTTTGACGGACGATGAATACAATGTCAATTCGAACTGGAAAAAAAAAGTTAAATTTACAACTTAACAATTTTCGCATTTTTTCTTTAGGGAAGTACCCTATCGATTTTGATGCGTAAGTTTGCGAGTATCAAAGTATATGACGCAAATGGCGGTATCTTTTGTTTGCATTGACTTAGAAGCTTAAATGTCTTACACCACCTAGTGACCGTAGACCTTAGTATGTGACATAAATTTGAACTTGATACGCCTACCCATTTCTGAGAAAATGGATTCTTAATAGACGGGAAGACAAACAGACTGATAAAAGAAGACAAAGATGTTTCTTCGTCTGATATTATTGCAAATTAAGAATTTTTGGACTTTTTTGCTTTACCTTTACTGTAAAACCTTGCACCTATCCAAATTTCAAGACTCTTGGTCAACAGCAAGTGCCCCATAGTTGTTGATGAGTGAGTTTGCTAGTATCAAAGTATGACATAAATGGCTGTCTATTTTGATCGTATTGATTTAGAAGCTTAAATGTTTTACACCGCCAAAGGACCGAATGAAACTTTTTTTTTAAACCGTCAAGAGACCATATATATCAGTATGCGAGATAAATTTCGACTCAAGACATCTACCCGTTCACGAGAAAAAAGGTTCTTAACAGTCGGACAAATAAACAGACCGACAACAATGCAGTCCTATAACGTTTCTGTTTCTACCAATTAAGGTACGGAACCTTAAAACTAAAGTTCATGTGAGGTGTAAAATGGTTTAATGACGTCACGTTGGCTCCAGAATTTACTACAGTTCTGTGCAACGTGACCGCGGACGTGTCACACGATGTCACACTCTGTCTTCGCTCCACGACAATGCTCCATGTCACTCTACATAGAACAGTCACACGTGGTGCTTTTTTGGATATCAAATTTTGCTTCAACCCCCGCCCCCCTCCATATACTCCTGAGTTGGCACCCGTGACTTCTTCCTGTTTTCTCTACCGAAGAAAGCACAGCATGGCAGGCGTATTTCTAAAATGACGACGAGGTCATTTTTGAGGGGGAAATCTTCCTAATCAGCGGAAATGCAAACTTCCACATCCAATCCATCTGCCAAGTGATTCATCGTTTCACGGTCGCAGACTGCTTTCTTCCGAGGTGACAGTTAAAACCCCGTATTACACAGGCATAACTTACGAGCCTGTAACGTCTGAATATCGCAGTATTGATCTCCAGATTCATGCTTCGGTACTCATAAGGGGCACACATTGTTCGTAGCAACGTACTGTTTCACATTTGGACTCAGCTTCCGGGCTACCACAGCGTGACGCAAGGGCAAATATCTACAATCTCCGGCGTGTTGGATGGGGAACTCTGTTCTCACAGTAAATGCCGGATGACGACACCGCAATTATGACGTTAACGCGGTGAAGCCCCAGGCCTCACAACTTTTCCGGCAAAGAAATCTTCTTCCCTTCCCCCTCTGGCTTGGGCACTAGCAAGTGTTAATTCGGTTCTTTCGAGCTAGAGGTTAAGGTTGGAAATTTATAGTAAGCGTTTCTTTTCTGGCAGCCATTTCTCACTGCAGGTAGCGCTCCGTGAGCGATATGCATTCCGACCGTTAAAACACGAGCATCCGATAACGTGACATTCCAGGTCCAAATCAGGATACGAACTCTTCCACTCTCACGTCTGATAATTTTTTTTTTCTTTTGGGACATTTGTCTCGTTACTGGTTTGATGCAGCTAGCCACGATTTTGTCTCCTGCGCCAACACTTGCATCCAAGACGTTCAGTTATTTGTTGGATATACTCAACTATCTGTGTTGCCCTACAATTTTTGGGGTTCCCGCGCACCAATCGATAAAAACGGACTCCTTATAGGATCACTTTGTTGTCCGTCTGTCTTTTCATCCGACTGTGAAGACCCTTTTTCTCATGAATGGATAAGGATATGAAGTCGAAAATTTATGTCACATCTAAGGTCTACAGTCCCTTTGTGGTAAAAAATTTAAGCTCCTAAATCAAAAGATACGGCAGTCTTTTGATACTCGCAAACTTACTCATCAGAACCTATACAGGGTGAGTCACTAATTATTGCCACCTAAAATAACTCAGAAAGTAGGATAGTAGCTGAAAAGTTTGTGGGACGAATGTTGCATGGGACAACGGGGGCCATAATATGACGTAGGTTTTTTGTTACTCGTTGGGGACGCGCCACAGATATGAAGGTCAAATTTGTTTTTTTTTAAATAAAATGCTATAGTCTGGTACTTATTTTCTGGTAGCGGCTATCGAGACGAATCCAGTGATGTGTAACAGTAAGATCTTTGAAGGTCAACGAAGGTCAAAAAGGTGGCATGAACGTCCATTAACAGAAGGTGTTCCAAGTGATGACGATCGGACTCAATGCAGTGCTGCAATCTCTTTATCAATGATTGAGTGGTATTCCTTATCACATCAGCACTGAACGAAGCACATGCTCTGACAATTCTGTCTCATATATCATGCAAATAGTAAATACACTCCTGGAAATTGAAATAAGAACACCGTGAATTCATTGCCCCAGGAAGGGGAAACTTTATTGACACATTCCTGGGGTCAGATACATCACATGATCACACTGACAGAACCACAGGCACATAGACACAGGCAACAGAGCATGCACAATGTCGGCACTAGTACAGTGTATATCCACCTTTCGCAGCAATGCAGGCTGCTATTCTCCCATGGAGACGATCGTAGAGATGCTGGATGTAGTCCTGTGGAACGGCTTGCCATGCCATTTCCACCTGGCGCCTCAGTTGGACCAGCGTTCGTGCTGGACGTGCAGACCGCGTGAGACGACGCTTCATCCAGTCCCAAACATGCTCAATGGGGGACAGATCTGGAGATCTTGCTGGCCAGGGTAGTTGACTTACACATTCTAGAGCACGTTGGGTGGCACGGGATACATGCGGACGTGCATTGTCCTGTTGGAACAGGAAGTTCCCTTGCCGGTCTAGGAATGGTAGAACGATGGGTTCGATGACCGTTTGGATGTACCGTGCACTATTCAGTGTCCCCTCGACGATCACCAGAGGTGTACGGCCAGTGTAGGAAATCGCTCCCCACACCATGATGTCGGGTGTTGGCCCTGTGTGCCTCGGTCGTATGCAGTCCTGATTGTGGCGCTCACCTGCACGGCGCCAAACACGCATACGACTATCATTGGCACCAAGGCAGAAGCGACTCTCATCGCTGAAGACGACACGTCTCCATTCGTCCCTCCATTCACGCCTGTCGCGACACCACTGGAGGCGGGCTGCATGATGTTGGGGCGTGAGCGGAAGACGGCCTAACGGTGTGCGGGACCGTAGCCCAGCTTCATGGAGACGGTTGCGAATGGTCCTCGCCGATACCCCAGGAGCAACAGCGTCTCTAATTTGCTGGGAAGTGGCGGTGCGGTCCCCTACGGCACTGCGTAGGATCCTACGGTCTTGGCGTGCATCCGTGCGTCACTGCGGTTCGGTCCCAGGTCGACGGGCACGTGCACCTTCCGCCGACCACTGGCGACAACATCGATGTACTGTGGAGACCTCACGCCCCACGTGTTGAGCAATTCGGCGGTACGTCCACCCGGCCTCCCGCATGCCCACTATACGCCCTCGCTCAAAGTCCATCAACTGCACATACGGTCACGTCCACGCTGTCCCGACATGCTACCAGTGTTAAAGACTGCGATAGAGCTCCGTATGCCACGGCAAACTGGCTGACACTGACGGCGGCGGTGCACAAATGCTGCGCAGCTAGCGCCATTCGACGGCCAACACCGCGGTTCCTGGTGTGTCCGCTGTGCCGTGCGTGTGATCATTGCTTGTACAACCCTCTCGCAGTGTCCGGAGCAAGTATGGTGGGTCTGACACACCGGTGTCAATGTGTTCTTTTTTCCATTTCCAGGAGTGTATTTGCCGAATACGGCGTATCCATCTGACATGCCGTTGACATGTAAACACCATTCGACGGTTTCGCAATACAACACTAATAGGAATGGTAACACTAGTATCGTCGAATCAAGCGAATGTGAACAATGTATTTCTTCGAAGAACAAATGGATATGCTTCTCGTTTATGGAGAGTGCCAACGAAATTCAGCGAGAGCTAGAGATTTACACGCTGAAAGATATCCTCAACGTACTCACCCTACACGTCGTACATTTAAATATGTGTACGATAAATTAATAACAACTGGATCTTTAACGCATCGGAAACATATCCGGCAAAGGGAAGTCACTAACGAGGAAACGGAAATTGGTACTCTTGCCTCTGTGGTTCGAGATCCTTGTGTTAGTTCGCGTCAAATCGCTAGGAAATCTGGCATGAACCAGAGTAGTGTTGTTCGTGTTCTGCATCGCCATAAATATCATCCTTACCGTATCAGTCTCCACCAAGAATTAACTGTTACGGATTGTATGCGTGACATTGAACTCTGTCGATGGGCTATGGGCTCAACTTCAGATTCAGAGGGATGACACATTTATTAATTTGAGTTTATTTACTAACGAGGCTACATTCACGAACCATGGAAATGTTAATTTACATAACATGCATAATCGTGAAACTGAAAATCCATGTTGGCTGCGGCCAGTTGCACATCAAAAACCGTTGTTGGTGAATGTATGGTGTGAGATTCTGGAGGACACAATTATAGGCCCCTATTTAATAGAGTAGCATGGAGAGCTGCATCAAACCTGTCTCAGGACTGAAGACCACAACAACAACATTTCATAGAAGGAACTCTTAATGGTAGGAACTACACCACATTCCTGCAAGAAACATTTGGTCTGTTACTAGAAGAAATACCTTTAGGAACAAGGAACAAAATGTGGTATCAACACGATGGGTGTCCGGCACATTTTTCGCTGATGGCTAGAAATGAATTGCTGAGACAATTCCCAAATCGTTGGATTGGACGCAGAGGAGATGTGTCGTGGCCGGCTCGTTCGCCAACCTGACGCCTCTTGATTTTTACTAGTGGGGATTCGTAAAAGGCACTATTTATAAAGACGTTCCAACTACACTTGACGATATGCGAGAGAATCGTCAGACCATGTGCTTCGATAAGTGCCGAAGTGACAATGAATACCATTCAGTCCACGATAAGAAGATTGCAGCACTGCGTTGATACCAATGATCATCACTTCGAATACCTGTAAATGGACGTTCATGCGACCTTTATGACCTTCGTTGACCTTGAAAGACCTTACTGTTACACATCACTGGACTCGTCTCGATAGCCGCTATCAAAAAATAAGTACCAAACTACAGCATCCCATTTAAAAAAACAAAATTGACCTTCATATCTCTTATGCGACCCCACCTAGCAACAAAAAATCAATGTCATATTATGGCCCCCGTTGTCCAATGCAACATTTGTCCCACATACTTTTCAGCTCCTGTCATTCTTTCGGAGCTATTCTTGGCGGCAAGAGTTAGTGACTCACCCGGTATTTATAAAAAATACTTTTTTGCCTTTAAAAACTTACATTGCATTGGTAATCTGTCAAAAAATCTCAGGAATTACGGGACGGATTTTTAAATAACACAACTTCAGAGACTTTACTGGTCTCATATACATATGATTTTTTACGCACATAGACTGAAACGGCGAGTGAAAATTTGTACCAAGGGCGGAAATCGAACCCGACTCTCCTGGGCAGGTGCATTAGCCACTAAGTCACCTTGGCACAGCATTTCAGACAACTGCATGGATTATACAAGGACGCCGCACTCCTCGATCCAAATTCACAGCCAGCCGCTGTGGCCGAGCGGTTCTAGGCGTTTCAGGCCGGAACCGCGCTGCTGATACGGTCGCAGGTTCGAATCCTGCTCGAGCATGGATGTGTGTGACGTCCTTAGGTTAGTTAGGTTTCAGTAGTTCTAAGCCTAGGAGACTGATGGCCTCAGATGTTAAGAACACAGTGCTTAGAGCCATTTGTATCATTTTGAACCAATACTCACTGCCGCCCCAGTCTAGCTTATTTGGCTCGAGAATGGAGGTGTGCCAGGGTAATCCGTGCAATTGTGTGAACTACTGTGCCATGGTGGTTAGTGGCTAACGCAGGTGCTAACTAAGCAAGGGAGCCGGGTTCGATTCCCACCCTGGTACAAATTTTCACTTGCCTCTTCAGTCTATGTACATAAAACAGGTAGGGATTATGATATGGATATCAGTAATAGAGTAATTCATGAGGAATGTTTTTGTATATGATTTACAAATATTGCTGATCAGCAGAGCTACGATGAAGTGAAGTCCTCTGCCACTGTGAAAACGATGCATTTGTCGTCTAGCAATGATCGGCGTAAGGCCGCCCGACTGCCGCGCTGACAGGCTCTGCCTAAGAAACGTACTGCGTCTGTAATGTTTCAAAGCAAACTAATACTGGTAACTGATACAGAACTACGCTTCCATTGTTTGGGATCATGTTCCGGTGTCCCGTAAAATACCCACTGAAGCTTTCCAAAGAGCAATTCGACATTTGCGTAACAACAATAGTCCTCTGGCCCGCTTTACTATTTTCTTCTCTGGAGACTACCGTCAAATCTTACAAGTAATCACGACAGGGACGAGAACAGACAAAGTCAACGCATCTGCAGTTAATATAGGTTGTTAATATAACTCCAGAAATAATAAAATAAATGAAAAATTACCATAGCTAATGTGAAGTTACACGAAAAATTTAAACTTAAAACTTAAAATTAAAACATTATCGGCAGACTTAGGATTCCAAGGACCAATATCCTGCCAGTATCGATATCGATAACAGGCAAAAATCGTGGAGATTCTCTATTCCTGGGGTGGATGAACTATCTGTCTATGTATGTACAACATTAACTTTCTACGGAACCCTCGGAGTGCTCATACCCTTTCTAGTGCCAGAGAAGTTACATCCTCGTGTCCTATCATCCGATCCCTTCTTGTAGTTAGTGTTTTTCACATACACCTTTCCTCACAAATTCTACGGAGAACCTCCTCATTTATTTTCTTATCAAGCCACTTATTCTTCATTAACCTTCTGTAACACCATTGTTTTCTCACAATTTACAATTTTAGTTTCGCACAACACTACAGACGTACATTCCCACAATTTTCTTTCTCAAATTAAGGCCCATATTCGATAGTAGTAGACTTCTGTACATGGTGGCGGCCAGCCAAGGAATATTTTAGAGAATTGGTTTAAAACATTTATTTCAAAGGCCCAGCGAAATCTTTACAAGTTTTCTCCCAGAGTAATTCACGCCTTGTCTACGTGACACAAGTGGCTTGCCTTTCAAAACCGTGCAGTCCTGTCCAGTTAAAGCTGCTGAAAAGAGACGCCCTGAGATCTCTTCTGAAACTGCTAGCGAATTCACGCCATTGGTTTTAGCCAATAGCGTGCGTGGGATACAAGTCACGTGTGTGGACGCTGGAGTGTTTAGCGGTGCGCAACACAATTGCCTCTCTCTCTCTCTTGTAATCCAGACCTCGAGCAGAACAGTTGTCTTTTCGGAAGGCAGAGCTTCTGGCTCTGCTTTTCACGACCGGCTACCAAAGTAAGTTAACGTAAACCGCTTCCTCTTCCGTTGCCCATTTCAATTAATCGTTCTACCACCTAGACTGGCCTAAACGTGGTAACTTTCGACCCTATGCGCGCCCCTTATACACCGTACATTGAAATATATTCTCTCTTCCGAGACTTAGAGCACATACAACAGAGTTTTGCACACAGTCCATGGAAATCTACTCGTCGTGCCAGCCGGGACTGAGCCATTCCTCATTTGTGTGTTTGGCTTGTTTCGTGGCGACGTTTGGGTATCAAGCCGTTCGTTATTCAGTTGCAATAAGGGTTTGATGGTGATGAGGAAGCCGGCCGTGTGACCGAGCGGTTCTAGGCGCTTCAGTCTGGAACCGCGCGACCGCTACGGTAACAGGTTCGAATCCTGCCTCGGGCATGGATGTGTGTGGTGTCCTTAGGTTAGTTAGGTTTAAGTAGTTCTGAGTTCTAGGGGACTGATGACCTTAGACGTTAAGTCCCATAGTGCTCAGAGCCATTTTTTGAAAAATTGTCTTAGCGGTGTACTGCACCCGAAGGCGTTTCACGAACTCACAGACTCGGCCTACCGTAACAACAGCAACTCGGCTTCCCCAGCAGCAGCGGCGAGGCCTGCACAAATTGGCGACGAGGGATTACAGAACTGGCGACAACGGTTTATAAAAATTTTGATGATTTAACCCACTCATTTGACAGAATGTGGCACAATCTCCCTAGAGACGACATCCAACAACTCTGTCACTCAGATGCCAAGTCGAATACCTGCTTGCATAAGGGCCAGAGGTGGACCAACCTGTACTGACTCGCTCAATTTCTGATGCTCCTCTTGAATATATCATCCAATGTTTTAAAAAAAAATTGTAACCATCTGTTTGTCTGTACACGTGCGTCACATCTACCAATTTCCGTCCCATTCGAATAATTCCTTAGTGGCGGGTCGTTTTTTTCCGAGGCTTTCCGAGAAAAGATTTGCGGCCCGCTCTTTATTGAGGAAAAGATTGCAGCAGTCACATACCCCAATATGCTGAAGTCCTAGCTTTTTCCACAAACGCGAGAATGTGTTGAAGATTTCACTTCTCAACCGGAGCACCGCCGCAGAGGCATAAAGCTGCGTCGGGCATGGATCGACTGTAAAGGTCCCTGGTAACAATCAAACTTTGTCAGATATGACGATGTCTATCCACAATTTTGTCAAACAAGCACGCAGACGTACCAACTGCGACTGCTAAATTTAACCTCGCTTCTGAAGCAACTGTCATTGTGTCGCAATAGCCGCGCGTGATTAGCCAAGCGGTCTGAGGCGCTGCAGTCATGGACTGTGCGACTGATCCCGGCGGAGGTTCGAGTCCTCCCTCGCGCGTAGGTGTGTGTGTTTGTCCTTAGGATAATTTAGGTTAAGTAGTATGTAAGCTTAGGGACTGATGACCTTAGCAGTTAAGTCCCATAAGATTTCACACACATTTGAACTTTTTTTTTTTTTTTTTTTTTTTTTTTGTCGCAGTATGACACTACTTGGAATGGCTACCGGTGTAGGAAAACTATTTCTTGCATTGACTTTAGCACTATGTATAACAAAAAATTAGAAAACAAGACGCGGATTAGTTGAAATCGAGAGATAAATATACCCATGTAAACCGGCGAAATGAAAGATTACACTCAGAACCTTATGGTTACATCAACTTTCTTCGAACGGACATTCCAACTTTTAAAATTTGCAATCACACTGAAAAAGAAGAAACACGTATACGAAAATGTACGCTTATACATCGTCCGTCCGTGGAAGAAACGGAGAGCTTTTTTTTTTTTTTTTTTCTCTGTTGCACTCCCGCTTGTATATTGTACGCAGGATACTGCAGTTCTTGAAGCCTTCTTCCGCGATATATGGTTGGGCAAGACAACACAGCTCTACCATTCCGTAGTTGCCAGTCCACTTTTTTATCCTTGATCGTAGTGTACGTAGTTGTGGAAACGCATGATATAGAGAGATAAATTTTAACAAAATCCTTTTTCTCTAAAACATGCCAAGCGTTACATCAACTCAAACAACGTCCGCCACCTAGTCAAATCTGCCGTTAATCAAAATTTGTCTCGGACACGCCAGGCAGGGTCTATGTTTGACAAACGCGTCAAACAGAGCACCACAGCGTCAAAAAATTTGAAAAGTAACTAGTAAAGTTTGATTAATTGTTTGATCGTGCACGGGCGCCTTAACTATCGTACGGATCCCGCACTGTACCGTTGGCCTCAACGGCCGCCTGATATCTCGATATGTGATTTATCTTTTTTTGTTGTTGGTGTTTGTGAGTGACTCCGTCTGTAGGCCTCTCCTTCCAACTGTTTTGGCGAAATTCGACGCCACATAGCAACAACAATAAATGCAGGAACTCTAAACGTGCTCAGAATATCGTCTGGAGGTTTGCCGTCCGCTCAGCGGAGGGCACATTAAAATTTGCGAAAATTAAATGAAAACGTGCTCATGAAAATATTCTAAGGTTATATAAGCAAGCATGTAAAATATATATCCTCGTAAAATATGGTGGTTCTTCTGAAAATGAGAACAGTGTAGTCCCCTGCATAAATTAAAATTTGCCCCTTCATTGGTTTAGATAGTCTTGTGAAATCGGAGGAATATTTTTAAAACAGTGGAATGCGCTCTGTTCCTATGGCATATACAGGGTGTTACAAAAAGGTACGGCCAAACTTTCAGGAAATATTCCTCACACACAAATAAAGAAAAGATGTTATGTGGACATGTGACCGGAAACGCTTACTTTCCATGTTAGAGCTCGTTTTATTACTTCTCTTCAAATCACATCAATCATGGAATGGAAACACACAGCAACAGAACGTACCAGCGTGACCTCGAACACTTTGTTACAGGAAATGTTCAAAATGTCCTCCGTTAGCGAGGATACATGCATCCACCCTCCATCGCATGGAATCCCTGATGCGCTGATGCAGCCCTGGAGAATGCCGTATTGTATCACAGCCGTCCGCAATGCGAGCACGACGAGTCTCTACATTTGGTACCGGGGTGATGTAGACAAGAGCTTTCAAATGCCCCCATAAATGAAAGTCAAGAGGGTTGAGGTCAGGAGAGCGTGGAGGCCATGGAATTGGTCCGCCTCTACCAATCCATCGGTCACCGAATCTGTTGTTGAGAAGTGTACGAACACTTCGACTCAAATGTGCAGGAGCTCCATCGTGCATGAACCACATGTTGTGTCGTACTTGTAAAGGCACATGTTCTAGCAGCACAGGTAGAGTATCCCCTATGAAATCATGATAACGTGTTCCATTGAGCGTAGGTGGAAGAACATGGGGCTCAATCAAGACATCACCAACAAAACCTGCCCAAACGCCCACAGAAAATCTGTGTTGATGACGTGATTGCACAATTGCGTGCGGATTCTCGTCAGCCCACACATGTTGATTGTGAAAATTTACAATTTGATCACGTTGGAATGAAGCCTCATCCTTAAAGAGAACATTTGCACTGAAATGAAGATTGACACATCGTTGGATGGACCATTCGCAGAAGTGTACCCGTGGAGGCCAATCAGCTGCTGATAGTGCCTGCACACGCTGTACACGGTACGGAAACAACTGGTTCTCCCGTAGCACTCTCCATACAGTGACGTTGTCAACGTTATCTTGTATAGCAGCAACTTCTCTGACGCTGACATTAGGGTTATCGTCAACTGCACGAAGAATTTGCAGGTGTCCTCGTCGTTCTAGGTCTTTCCCAGTCGCGAATCATAGGCTGGAATGTTCCGTGCTCCCTAAGACGCCGATCAATTGCTTCGAACGTCTTCCTGTCGGGACACCTTCGTTCTGAAAATCTGTCTCGATACAAACGTACCGCGCCACGGCTATTGCCCCGTGCTAATCCATACATCAAATGGGCATCTGCCAACTCCGCATTTGTAAACATTGCACTGACTGCAAAACCACGTTCGTGATGAACACTAACCTGTTGATGCTACGTACTGATATATTTGATGCTAGTACTGTAGAGCAATGAGTCGCCTGTCAACACAAGCGGCGAAGTCAACATTACCTTCCTTCAATTGGGCCAACTGGCGGTGAATCGAGGAAGTACAGTACATACTGACGAAACTAAAATGAGCTCTAACATGGAAATTAAGCGTTTCCGGACACATGTCCACATAAACATCTTATCTTTATTTGTGTGTGAGGAATGTTTCCTGAAAGTTTGGCCGTACCTTTTTGTAACATCATGTGCATGTGTGTGTGTGTGTTTGTGTGTGGGTGTGTGGGTAGGTGGATGTGGGTGTGTCCAGTAACTCACTGTGGGTCTCCCTTACTTGCAGAGATCGCATCGAGAAGTTCATCGACGACAACAAGGCGCTGATGCGGCGGATGTACGGCGAGTTCCAGATGACTACGGAATATGGCCCGCCATACGAACAGCAGCAGCAGCAACAACCAGGACGGAAGGGGCGGCGCAGCGTGAAACGTGAGGCGGGTGCAGGGGCGGGGGCGGCGGGGGGCGGCACGCAGAGCGGCCAGCCCAGGCACACGCCCCCCGGTGTACCGGACCTGCACGCCGCGCCCGGACCAGACCCCACCGCCCCTGAGAACTCGGGTTCCGAGTCCTACTTCGCCAAGCTGCGCCAGTCCAGGCAGTCCTTCCGCGGCAACAACAACCAGTCCGAGACCGGCAGGTACTCTCGCTATAAGCGCGCCAGAAGTGGCAGCAGCAGTTTATTGCGTCTGCTCCAGCAGCCGCTATAGCCGCAACTACCAGGCCCCCTCACCACGCTAACAGTGACACGGCTGATGTTCGCCGCAAGATCTTAGAAACTCGTGACGCGAATGCGCACAGGGGACCGTCCTCTTACCGTGACTCAACTTCTGTAATAGCAGATAACAATAGCTGTTTTACTTAGCTTTACGTTATGTAGAGGGAAAAGAAAGCGACACCGCAACAAAATCAGTTGCGAAGTATAAAATTTATGCCATATTTACGGACGTTTGTTAAGCCGGGTTCACACACGCAACGAAAGTATCGCCACAAGTCAAGTCATTCTGGAGTGGCGCAGTGAGCTACCGTTCACACAGGACGCCACAGATCCTTCGTAATTGCGCAGTTTGCTAAATGGTGTCACCTGTCTCAGCAGATTAAAAGGCTGTACACATTAACAAGTGAGATGTTTTGGAAACATAATAAATGTAAAATATTACTTACCAAAGTGTTTCTCGTCTCTCTTGTCTCGACTACATGTTTTAAGAACCGGTCTGCAGCTTCAAACCAAGCAAGGCTGGGTTTATAAATACCGTATGTAGACGCACCACTCTAAAGTGATTTCAGTACTTTTTTATGTTCATTCGTGTAAGCATTTCGAATACTTCGAATTTTTAATTCTGTTGTAGCTACATCAATTCCAGGTACATATTCACGCATACTGTTCACTATTTCAATTAATGCAGCATCGCTCAAATGTCTGTCTTTATATGATTCGCTTTTGTGGTTCCAAAGGCATTCTCGTTCTTGATACACCTCCAAGAATCTCACATTGTCGCTGTTGACCACTTTTTCGACATATTAATAGCAAACGCACAAACAAAAGCATTATCTACGAACGAATACGCACCAGAAAAGTTTGAATCCAGCCGCGAGGTAGCAATCGAATGACGTTATTCGACTGTGGAGAAAGCAAAATGGCGCAACAAAGTAGAACCAAGTTCAACTTTATGTGGCGTGACAAAAGTTGCGCTTCTTAAATGGCGCCACCGAAAACTAGGAGTTCACACATGCAACTACAATTCGACTGCAGTTCGCCATTAACAGTGGCGATACTTTTGTTGCCTGTGTGAACCCGGCTTCATTCTCAGTGGTTTTGAAAGTCGATAGTTCTGGCAGTGTATCGTTCTCATTAATCGATAGTACTAGAAGTCGATATTTTAGAACTATGATAGCACAGTAAATGCGAGCGGACATTGAAGAAACATTTACGAGTAGAGGAAAATTAAATACTGCCTACAGAAAAATTAAAGAGCCGTTTGGAGAAACGAGAGCCATGTGTATGAATATCAGGAGTGCTAAGAGAAAATGAGTACTAAACAAAGAACGGAAATCTAAAAGATGGTATGAATATACAGAGTGTCTATACAAGGGAAATGGACTTTAAGGCAATATTATAGAAAGTAAATGAAGAGGTGATGGGATATGTGATACTGTGAGAAGAATTTGACAGAGCACTAAAACACCTAACTTAACTGAAACCAGGCTCTTGGAGCTGACAACATTCCCTCCGAACTGTTGATATCCTTGGAAGAGCCAGCCATAAAAAAGCTATTCCATCTGGTGTGCAAGATAGATGAGACTGGGGAAATACCTACAGACTTAAGAGAGAAAGTAATAATTCCAGTTCCAAAGGAAATAGGTGCTGACAGGTGGGAATATGGAAGGAAGGAAGGAATGAAGATTGGTTTAACGTCCCATCAACAATAAAGTCATTACAGACAGAGCAGTAGTTCAAATTGTGATGAGAATGGGGAGAAAATAGACAATGCCCTTTGAAAGGAACCATGCTGGTTTCTGCCTGGAGTAATTTAGGGAAATAATGGAAAATCTAAATTTGGATTTTTAGACATGTGTTTGAACTATCATCCTCCCAAATACGATACCACTGCACTAACCAATGCACCACCTCATCCTGTGTGTGAATTTTACCAAACTATAAATTTAATAAGTCATGGTTGCAAAATACTGACACCCATTATTTACAGAAGAATGGAAAGGCTCGTAGAAGCCAACCTCAGATAAGGTCAGTTAGGATTTTGGAGAAATGTGAGAACATGCAAGGCAATGCTGACACTGCAACCTATCCTAGAAGACAGATCAAGGAGAGGCAAAACTATGTTTATAGCATTTGTATACCTGCAGAAAGCATTCGACAATATTGTCTGGAATACGCTCTGAAAGTAGCAGGGGTAAAATCCAGGGAGTGAAAGGTTATTTATAGTTTGTACAGAAACTATACTGCAGTTATAAGATTTGATAGACATGAAAGGAGAGAAGTGGCTGAAAAGTGAGTGAGACAGGGTTTTAGACTACCCTGGTGTTATTCAGTCTGTACACTGAGCAAACAATAATGGAAACCGAAAAAATGTGGAGATGGAATTAAAGTTCTGGGTGAAAAAATAAAAACTTTGAGGTTTGCTGATGACATTGTAATTCTGCCAGGGATAGCAAAGGACTTAGAAGACCAGTTGAATGGAAAGGACACTGTCTTGAAAGGATGATATAAGATTAACATCAACAAAGGCAAAACAACGGAATGCAGTTCAGTTAAATCAGGCGATACTTTGGGAACTAATCTAGTAATGAGGCACAAAGAGAAGTAGATGAGTTTTGTCATTTGAGCAGTAAAATAACTTATGATGGCCAAAGTAAAGCGGATATAAAATGTAGAATGGTAATGGCAAAAAAAAGCATTTCTGAAGAGAAATTTGTTTAGATGCAGGAAGACTTTTTCTGACGTCATCTGTCTGGAGTGAAGCCTTCTACAGAATTGAAATGTGGATGATAAGCAATTTAGATATGAGGAGAATGAAAGCTTCTGAAATGGGGAGCTGCAGATATGAACCACATACTAATCACAATTCAGGAGATATGACATCATAAGTATGAAAACGTGAAAAACTGCCGTGTAATCAATGATGTTGAAATTTATTACTTCTTTCTTACTAATCCTATTGATGACATGTTTTGAATACAGTATCCACATATGCCACTGAATGTAGCTATACAAATATGTCATTGTGTAACACACAGTTCAAGATATATGACATCATAAACACTGAGACGCAGGGAAAAAATGCCACATCGTGCATGAGAATTTAATACCTTTATTCTTTACTACTAAGACACTTCTACAATCTAGTCAACTTAAGGAATTCCCTGACTCTTGGCAGCGTTTTTGTTATGTTTCAATTGCAAAGCGCAAACTGATGTAGGCGAAAACAATAGCCATCCACAGACCTATGAAAAGCCATTGCCATCAAGAAATTTACAAAATCATGTTGTAGACACATGAAGTATCTGCATCCAGAATGCAGAAACAGTTTCATAATTTCAAAAGTGTTTTTGGAAATATATCATAATAAATTTTTGATTCTATCCTAAAAACACAGTTCATTTTTTTTGTATTCATTTCTAGTAGAAAATTGGCAAAATCAGTACCCAGGAAATAACAGATTTGTCAGCTAATCTGGGAATAAAGAACCTTAAATATCAACAGAGTCTACAAGAATGTAACCCAAACCAATTTTAATTTAGACAACTGCCAAATCCTTCAAATTAAAATGCACAGGACTCATTTTATTCCAGAATCTACCAATAAGGTGATGGCCACCTGTTAACAGTCATATTCCATTGAAAATGCTATTAAAAGTATTCTGTGCAAAGTTTTAAAATCAAATTTGCTGCCTCTTCCCATATTCACTGACCAGACTTTTATGTTTTCATTTATTAATCCTTGGACAGCTTCCAAGCTGCATAAATCATCAACCCCAGTTACTTATATGTCATGCATTTCACCTATTTAAATACAGTTTGTACTGGCCAATACATCCATACATACTTGCATAACATTATGCATACACTCTCTACTTTGAGATGGAAGGGTGGACAGAAGAGAGGAAATCATTGCAGCTGCTACAAATCTTTCAGAAAACGAATGGAAAAAATACTCTTGAGAGAACAGACTGGGTAACACCAGTTATTGTGTCCCATAAGATTCAGTACTTGACCAAATTTACCTTGACATTCCTTGACAGTCTACTAAATACATTTTGGGAATTCTCAACAATGGCAGTGTTTTGGTAATTCAGAGCTCAAAGTCACCAGGTAGTTTAAAAAGGAATAAAGAAACAATTGATGCTAACTACCACGCACTAAACCAAAGAGCCCATGTAAATCACAGAAGTATGTTACAGAAAAATTTTAAAAATAAACAAAAATAATTTTAAAAAAATTAGTTTGTGATGTGAATGTAAAATGACTTGTTCCACATCATTACAATTTATCGTGCAAAATGTTCCATGGAACATGAAACTAACTATAAAATCTTTGATCTCCAGGTGGATACTAGACTAGGTGTACCACACCAATGACTGGGTTTTCTTTTTCCCTGACATTTCCACTTCACAATGACTTCACTATTCATTCATCTTCACTTGTGTAGCCCCTGCAAAATCTCTCTGACACAATGACCGAACTCATGGTCTCCTGCAGTCAAACACCACAGAAACTCACTTTATACACTGCAGTCCCTTTTTCAGCCAGTAAACATACATATGCTGCTGCTGAACAGCAACTTCAATTACGTACCCTGTCATTCATTACCTAATATCACACAGGGCATTTTCTGCGATGTATTTGGTGACATTTAGCCACACAGTGTCTACCACCCTTATCTACTTTGTGGCATAGGACTGCTACTGAAGAAACAGTCACACTAAACATTCTGCATCACATTATGGCTATCTCAATTAGTCTTACTTATTAACTGTTTCACAGAATTTTGTATTACACTTTTATCATCTACCTACATTAATTATAATATTTATATAGAGTTCTGTAAATTATTTACCAATTAATGCCTACATTAATACATTATAATGTTATTTCCTCAAAGAAAATGGGATTATTTTTTAAAGTTATTGAACTCTGTTCTAGGGTTGATGCTTGTGAGTCTAAGGTTGAAATTGTCACACCATACTGGGCATCAAACAGTGCTGGCAAAGTTCGAGCCATAGTCAACACACAACATTTTGAACAGGCCATTCATCAGGAAGTATGCTCGTGAGTATTCGATCAAAGATTTTTTCCTTACTTATTGATGCCCATGACAATCAAGTGTATGTAATGTATTTCAGTATTTAGCAACCATCACATCATTTAGAGCATAAAAGTATTTTTAGTTGTTGATTCTGTCATCAGGTAGTCATTGAGCATGGAGGTAAACCCTGCCAACAACTTTCAAATGATGTTGTGGATATTTTATGAAGGTTTTGTCATAAGTAGACTAAAATTTTTCTCAGATAGGATTTTCATACAGATACGCGAACTGCATGCAGAATGTCTAGCTGTGTGGCTGATGAACTCTAATAATATACATAGAAACATGAAACTAAAAGAAAAAGTGAAAGTGAAACAATTAAGAAGTATCAAAATGTCAGGAAAAACTTCTGTTTATTGTGATATATTGTTATATTTTCATGCAGATGAATGTACATAAGCATAGAGCTAATGGATAGCAAAAGGGAATAGGTCACTCAAAACTGAATGTAAGAAATGTATGCAGCACCACATCCCTTACTTGCTTGTTGCATATCTCTCTTGATGCTAAAGTATGAGTGACATATTCTTTTCTGCTGTACTTTTCACACCTCTGGTCCTTTTCATGTGTACTCTCAATTTTAAACTTCAGATGAAGAAATAATTTTGAAAACTCACAATCTTTGATCATATAGTCAGCATTGTTTTCATCATCATTTTGCAAGTTAGCTTCCTATAATATTTGAAACAGGTACTACAGAAAGTGAAAGTTGTGTTGACAATATGATCAAAGCAAGTAGAAAGGTTAATTTTTATTGTTTTTTCCTAATGTTGTTAGTAATAATTTGAATTATTTTCTGCCTTTTTTCAGCATTTGGCAAATACATTCACATCCATCTTGTATGGTCACAAAGTGTCTTGATAGGTTTATTATAACATCATTTTAAATAACTTTCCTGTTTCCCCTACAGTCATCTAAGATTGAACTGCTCCATGACAAAATTTTCTCCTTATTTTTTTCATAAAGACTTTCCCTAACTTATGGGAAGAAATGGTGTTCCAAAGTAATGACATGACTAACAAGTATCTACCTTTTGCGGCTATCAAGAATAATTACTTAACATGAGTTTCTAGAAGTTCTAAAATTGAGATGTGTATCTCTTTGTTGCAAATATCTCCACCTGTAAGAAAGTCTTATCCTCTCCATAATGCCTGGATTGACTTATCTCAGTTGATTAACTCTACTAAATGATGTGACCAAAACTAAAATGTGCATAATTACTTGTTTATTCACACTACAAATATGACATAACATTGGCTCTACAGAATCTGAGACGATACTAGCCATGGCAGGGCTGCTGCCATTGGTCCTTAGATAACTTAATCGAAATATACAGTTATTGTTTAAAACAGTGATTTTCAAGTTTACAATTAAAAGTTGAATGGTTTTGCAAAACAAGCTACATAATTTGAATTTCCAGTTCGTTACAATGTTTTCAGAATAATTAACATGCCAAAGTTATACAGTCGTCTTTGTCAGAATACATGAAATACCTTTACACAATAACATTAGATTTTAAAATGTTTTTCACTTTTTGAATACTGATTTGGTTTTGATACTAACATAAATTCTGGGTCTTTAAATATACCAAAATCACAATCACAATCAGATCTCTGTGTACAAATTTCGTAAATACAAGTTTTAACATTTGCTTACACTTGTTACATATATCTTTCATTCCATCATGATTTTACTGTAGTTGATTATTATATAGATCCAGGTAGCTTTATTTCCTTAATTTGAACTAATACAGTTACAATGTGTGCTCATTAAATTATGTAAGGTTGTGTATACATCGGGAATTAGCATGGGTTGCTACTGGTCTGTATGGTATCCTTTGTTAAGTACCAGCCCATTCTGTTACTTTACATAGTTCACATTTTATTTCAGTTCATCAGTGCTTTTAGCAAGTTTGATATGTTAATCTTATGAATAGTTCTTCACTTATTCTTGAAATTGGGTACTGCTTCTGAAAAAAGCCATGTCACCACATTGTGTACTATATATATTACGAATATTATAGAGTCAATATTTTATACATGAAAAAGCTGAAACATCAATCACATTTCAGAAAGACCAAGCCTTTGAATCAGCATATTCTTTATAGTTTTCTGCTCGGAACATTTTAATAAAATAAAGTAGAGGGAAGATAATGCAAGGAGTGAAGGTAACAACTCACCAACTGATTAAGTGCCAGGCAATTGATAGCCACATAAAGAGAGAGTATTGATTTCGTAGACTTTCCCGGCGTAATAACTGCTGATATTCTTCACGGGTTTGCAGCCGGATCATTTCGTCCTCCAGACACAATATTTCGGCGGACCAGCTGGCCGCCATCCTCAGGTGAGTTAATGCTGGTGCACTGCCTCGCCGGAACTGAGTTCCAGCCACAACGACGGAAACCTTTATACACCACAAACCGTTCACCGCGCATGCGCGAGAAGATAGCGCCTCCTGGCGATAAGAAGACACGCAGCGCGCCGGTGGAGAAAGACGGCGGAAACGGTAAATCGCATCAGGAAGGATCCAAAGATCGAAAAGAAGAACGTTTTTTGTTTAATGTCCGACAACATCGGATTCCATATTTTGCTTAGAGGAAAACCTCTATCCCTGTTAATAATATTGCTTGCTAATCTGATTTCAATAGATTCTTTAAGAATACATTCCCAATAGCGAGAAGCAGGAGAGATCAATTGTGTCCTGTCGTACATCATTCTGTGTCCCTCGTTAAGGCAATGTTCCGCCACTGCAGATTTCTCGGGCTGGAGCAACCGAGTGTGCCGATGATGTTCCACACACCGGTCCTTAATCGTTCGAATAGTCTGACCAATGTACTTCTTTCCACAGTGACACGGGATTTCATATACACCGGGTTTCCTCAAACCCAAATTATCCTTAACTGAGCCGAGAAGGGCTCTAGTCTTGGGCACCGGCGTAAAAACACTTTTAATATCATATCTCCTTAGAATTCTTGAAATTTTAGATGATATACTTCCCGCAAAGGGTAAATAAGCAACAGCAAAAAAAAAAAAAAAAAAAGAGCTTATGCCATTTCTGACGAGGAACATTTGAAAGAAGAACTTGACCATTTGAAAACTGTTTTCAAACAGAATGGATATACGGAACAACAAATATGCCGTGCTCTTCAGTTTGGTCCGTCACGCGAGCCTATAGAGGATACTTTTGTAGCTGTTGCTTATTTACCCTTTGCGGGAAGTATATCATCTAAAATTTCAAGAATTCTAAGGAGATATGATATTAAAAGTGTTTTTACGCCGGTGCCCAAGACTAGAGCCCTTCTCGGCTCAGTTAAGGATAATTTGGGTTTGAGGAAACCCGGTGTATATGAAATCACGTGTCACTGTGGAAAGAAGTACATTGGTCAGACTATTCGAACGATTAAGGACCGGTGTGTGGAACATCATCGGCACACTCGGTTGCTCCAGCCCGAGAAATCTGCAGTGGCGGAACATTGCCTTAACGAGGGACACAGAATGATGTACGACAGGACACAATTGATCTCTCCTGCTTCTCGCTATTGGGAATGTATTCTTAAAGAATCTATTGAAATCAGATTAGCAAGCAATATTATTAACAGGGATAGAGGTTTTCCTCTAAGCAAAATATGGAATCCGATGTTGTCGGACATTAAACAAAAACGTTCTTCTTTTCGATCTTTGGATCCTTCCTGATGCGATTTACCGTTTCCGCCGTCTTTCTCCACCGGCGCGCTGCGTGTCTTCTTATCGCCAGGAGGCGCTATCTTCTCGCGCATGCGCGGTGAACGGTTTGTGGTGTATAAAGGTTTCCGTCGTTGTGGCTGGAACTCAGTTCCGGCGAGGCAGTGCACCAGCATTAACTCACCTGAGGATGGCGGCCAGCTGGTCCGCCGAAATATTGTGTCTGGAGGACGAAATGATCCGGCTGCAAACCCGTGAAGAATATCAAGAGAGAGTATTGTTTGCATTCAGATGAATCCTTCTTCAGAGTTATAAAACACACATGCATACACCAGCAAGGCTACATTGGAAGGATTTGTCTGAAGGTTAGCAACATTCTGAGTCTAATTTATTTGCCTACTAATCCTGAATCAATCCTTCCAATAACCATTTGTCTTCTGATTTCTTCACATTTTTCTGCTGCAACCACTACACCTTGAATTTTCTGCACTTTCTCTTTACTTTATTTGTAAATGACATATCTCAGTAGTTTCTAATTTTCATGGATGAATATTTTTGAACTTCCTTCTTTCACCAATCAACTGAAGTATTTTTTCTGTTACCCAAGGCTCCTTCATAGTTACCTTCCTAGTACTTACGTTTGTTGTCCAACTTCTGTGATTGGCCTTTCCAGAGCTGTCCATTCCTTTTTACCTGAACAGCCAACATGGTATTCATTATCACAGTGTCTACAACCTTAGAGAAATTCAAAGACATCTCATCAAGCCTCCACATTTAAGCATCTTACTTCTTTGCACAGTGATGCTTCCAGACGGGTCTCTTAAACTTCAGCCTACTCTTCATTATTAGTAACTTGTGATCCAAGTCTATATCTGTTCATGGATTTGCCTTACGACCCAATACCTGATTTTGGAACCTCTGGCTGACTCTGATGTAATCCAGTCGGAATCTTTCCATATCTCCAAGCATTTTCCAAGTATATCTCCTCTTCATGTGATTTTTGAAGAGTGTAACCACCATTACCAGCTGAAATTTATTGTAGAAGTCAGTTAGTCTTTCTCCTCTCTCATTCCAACTGCCAAGACTATATTCTCCCATAACTCTTTCTTCTATTCTTTCTCCTAACAATGCATTCTGATACCCTATAATTATTAGATTTTTGTCTCCTTGTACGTGCTGAATTGCCCATTCAGTATCCTCATATACTTTCTGTGCCTCTTCATCTTCTATGTGTGATGTTGACACATATACCTGAACTATTGTTGTTCGCATTGGTTTGCCATCAGTTCTGATAAGAACAACTCTATCACTGTACTGTTCCCAGCAACTCTCTGCTCTGTTTCTGTATTCAAAAAGAATCCTTCTCCAATTATACTATTTTCTGCTGCTGTTAATGTTACCCTAATTTTCCTCATCATAAATCCTCATCTTCTTTCCATTTCACTTCGCTGATCCCCATTATATCTATTTTCCTTTTTAGATTTTCTAGCTTCCCTATCCCATCCAGATTTTCCATTCTCCAACTCACAGTGTATATCCCTAAAACTGGTGTCCAATCTTTTTCTAAAGGTTATCTCTCTGAGATCTGAGTGTGGGACTAATCAGAAATCTTTTGCCAATGAAGAAATCATCATGAGACTTTCAATTACAGGCCACATGTCCTGTGAATACCTGTATGTGTTTAATGCAATTATTCCATTGCCTTCTGCATCCTGTTGCTACTGGTCACTGGTGATTCTTTCACTTTTTAGGGGCAATTTGTCACCCCAAGGCCAAGAGGTTTCCTGAAACTCTGTCTCCTTCCCCACCTTCTTTGAAAAGGCTGTTGACAAAATCAGGATGACTGCTTACACCAGGAATCTTAGACTGCTACTGCTGATAATTTTTATTGAAAATTTAAACTGTGGATGAGTTCAAACCCAGGACGCAGAACGTTTTGATTATTGGAACCATTCCCACTGCAAATGAGAGTTAATATATGTGCAAAAACCTATATTCAATCTGAGATGTTAGCAGATTTAATTTAAAACCCCATGCTACCCATCCTAGAATACTGTTCAACTGTGTGGGACCCATACCAAAAAGGATTAACATGGGGTATTAAACATACACAAATAAGGGTAGCAAAAATGGCCACAAGTTTGTTTAATCCATGAGGCATCATCACAGAACCTGAACTGGAAGGTACTTGTACACCAATTATCCTGTGAAAGTTCACGTTTGCAAAGATTCAAGACATTGTATGTATGTATTTACTACAACCTACAGTATATCATTCCTGTAGGGATGAAAAATGAGAGATTAGACTATTTACAACACACACCGAGGAATGTTCCTGATCTGTTCTTTATTGCACATATACTTGCTGTACACCTTGTAAACCTACAGGATTAAATAAAATCCAGTTCAAGCAGTCACTCTTCCTATGCTCCACATGTGAATAGAATGGAAAGAAATCCTAAGATGTGACACAATGGGAAGTAATTTCTGCTATGCATTTCACAGAGGTTTGCAGACTATAGCTGTAGACATAATTATGGATGTAATAATGATAGCAATAATAATAACCCACCATCACACCCAGACTTTTTATCTACCTCCTTTTCTGCTACTTCCCCCCCCCCCTTCCCCACCTCTCCTCTGCCCACCATCTAACCTGCAGCATTTCACTGTCCACCACCCCACCACACTTTCCCTCCCTCTCCCCACCCGAGCCTCCACCTTACCCCCACCCAGTCACCACTCCCATCATGCACTGGTGCTGCTTCTCGCAATGTGGCTTCAGTTGCCTGAGACTGCAGTTGTGTATGTGAGTTGCATTTGCATGAATGTGTGTGTGTCTATCGTATATTGTTGACGAAAGCTTTAATTGTGAGAGTCCTTTTGTCGTGCATATCTGTAACTCAGCATCTCCGCTACATGGTGAATAGCAACGACCTTTTCATAATATTGTTATATTCCATCTTGGATTTTCCATTGTTTAGTAATAATAATAATAATAATAATAATAATAAATAGTAGTAGTAGTAATAGCGGTGTGATGGTCATAATTATTCAGTATCAAATGAATTATTAATTATTATTAGAAATAATTTAAAAAATTAGTATTTCAGTTCAACATGTCATTAGTATTACTGTATATGGACCATTAGCTCAATTACACAAAGATGGGAAGAAAACCAGCCACACCCTTGTTGACAAGAACAGACGTACATTCATATGATGTAACAGAGAAAGCACTTAAAAACATTTATCAGTGTCACTGGATGATGATTTTGGTCCTGTTGTTTCTCCGTATACGTCCCTTTGGCTTAAAGACTGTACCACCCATCAGTGGAGAAATATTATAAGTGCCAGCAAAAGGATCAACAAAACACTCAAAGAAACCACCAGACAAAGCAGTCATTAATTTGAATATCAGTAAATCAAAGTATTCAGCTCTGAACATTGTTGTAAAAAGAAATGTATTTTCTCTTTCACGGTGTCTGAGATAAATAAGTAAAATCAACTTGTATGAATCAGTTTCAAGATAAATCTAACATGTAATAAAAATAAAAGCACATTCATATGAATACAAATAAACAAACTTTTAAATCTTTTCTGTATGTTTTTTAGTCCAGAGCCATTTTGCATATGGATAACTTTTTGATTTTTTAATTATTTAGAGTAAGATTAGTATTTTATGTGCTGCTGTGTTCTTTTACTCAGAAAACAAATTTATTGTAATTTTTTTTATTTTACCAGGAAAACACAGACAAAGAGGTGCTCTGGAGACTGTGGATGTGAACAGAAGTATAAATGGCACAGGTTACTTGCATATGATCCAGATAATGACTGCAAAGGAATATTTATGGATTGGTTTCTCTTCCCTTCCTGCTGTGTTTGTCGCTGCAATCCCCTGTTTGATAAAAAGTGATACTACGAGGCTGCTGCAAATATGTTCTTTACCACATTGCAAGAAGAAACTGAATACAATGATCTTGCATGCAGATCTCTACATCTTGGAGCTTGGATAACTGATGCAAGGAACATACATTGTAATGCAGTGCTAGCAACAATTTTTTGACCATCTTTGTGTCTATGCCTGTGTGTGTGCATGTGTGTTTGTGTGTATGTCCATCCTGAAAGTCTGTGCCAAACTTAGTCAAGAATTATACCTGAATGGTGACTTTAAGAACTTTCTGTAAGTGTAAATGTAAATTATGTTAACAAGTGTTAGATGGCAGATACTGCAGTGGTAAGTGTCACAACATCCTTCTGCTGATGACAATCACTATTGTTTACACGTGAGGCAGGGAATTGTGAATGCCATGTCGAGACTTCTTTCTGTGAAGGAGGCATTAAAAGTTATCTATCAACATTTGGTCATATTTGTTTCTCAGAGTTACATCATCTTCACATGTCTCTGCAGGAATTATATTAATATGCAGAGCAACTGTAACCATTACTATGGAGTCTTATTTTCCCTTAAGTAAATGCTCCAGTAATTGTAGATGAATATTTAAACATATCAATCATTGGATAACTGATATATCATATAACAATGTGAAGAGTCTTTCAACTACATCATAATATTCTGCTGAACACAAAATTTTGTGTCTGTAATCAAATCATGAATCAACATATTCCAAGAATTGAATATATATTCTGCCTAAAGTAAGTTTCTGTTATTTGGATGATATACTGTGTATGGCTTAGTAATTTTTTAGCAACGTACTCTGAAGAACTACAGATAGTTTGAAAAAGCACAGAATTGGTAACATTTGTAGCTACCACTTTATGCCTCAGAAGCTGTACCTCAGTACCAGAAAAGTTACCAGGCGATTTACTAGTAAAATATATTATCTTGAAGTGGGACTCATCCTTTCTACTATGATCACTGACTAATTGCATATCCCACTATCATCAAAATGCCATCTTCCTTGCAGCTGCAGTAACAATGAAACTTTCTCTGTGAGATACTTAAACATACTGTCATACAAGATCTGACACATTTAGCAATATTAAGAACTGACATCTTTTGTTTTCATCAGTTATCATTTGTAATACGAACAGAAATTTAATTACACGGTGTTTACCAGTGTGCAGCTGCAACGTCAAACATATGCAGATGTTTTACATTATCCCACCCGTAGCATAGTCTTACTTAAGATATTTTAGTCTGAAAATGTGTCATTTAGCCATATACTGTACTTAAGTTATTTTAGTTTGTTAAATATTGTTAAAACTTTAATTGTTTCATTGTGTGGCATGTGTTATGTGTCTAGCTTTAGGAGAATTTGCTTAAAATTGGCTTTTCATGGATACCATTATGTTGTAAGCCTTCCAAACATGAGAGCTCTTTGTAAGAAAATTTTCCTATGCCTAAAAGTTCGACAGAATGTGAGCCAAAGTTTTCCAGTGTGTCAGTGATTATATGGAGTTAGATCTCTGTAACATAACAAAGAAATATTTTAGTAACCAATATTAATGTTGTACATTGTAGAATACCATTTTATTTGCTTGTTTATTTTTATAATTCCAACCAAAAACAAATATAAATTGAATGTAAATGTTCACAGTCCTATGTTAGTTTAATATCATTTATTGTTTTAAATTAAACTTTATTTACTTTGGCATATCATTGAATCTTAAAACAATTTTATATTAGAATTTATATTGAAATAAAACTCATGAAAATCCATTCATGATTACCTGTGTTATTCAATAACAATTATCCTCTTTTACCCACATTTTTTGTTGAAATATGTGTTTTCATTTAGCTAAACTTCTTTACTTTTTCTGCTGAAACCTTTACCACATCATATACAGTAAATTCCTCAAGAAGCCTCATTATTGTTCTTGAATTCTCTGGTTCCAGTTACATTTCCCATTACATGATTGTGAATGCGACAGAGTGTAATGTGTCCGTAACAATTTATCACATAGCTGCGTATTCATCATTTGCACAAAAGCAAAGGTTAGTTGTTAATTTTATAAAAGATATAAAAACAAGTCCACCTCTCAATGTGCAAGTTTTGAGAATTGTCATTCGATGTGCATGCCTCAGCTATGTTTTACTAATGTCAGTCCAAAGAAGTACTCTGCCAACTTCCTTGCCATGTTATGCTTCAAGTTAGCAATGACCATAGTGTGAGAAGTTTCAGTATGAAACATGTGTCATTGCTATGAAATTCCATTGACATTACATTCCAATGACAACAGTTCAAAGTGTATTCCTACGTGCATTTTTCAGACACTAGCGGTTATTGTAGCATGACACAGCGCAGTTATGGACGAAAATAATAATGGAATTTCCAGGGGTAGCAACAACTTCTAACTTGCAGAATGTTGATAAAACTAAATCCTAACTGAACTGAGAATAATCAATAAATATCATGACAACTAAAAAAGTTTTATTCGGGTCCATGAAAACTAGTAAAGTATAACTTGCTATTGCAATTGGTTCAGGGAAATATGGTATTTCAACACGGAAAATGTGGAATTCTCATGGAAATATTTTTATTAAGCAAATTCACTAATTTGTCTACATAAACTTAACTCCACCTGAACAGGCCATGAAGGCCCAACAGTACCGACCGGTCGCTGTGTCATCCTCAGCCCACAGGCATCACTGGATGCACATATGGAGTGGCATGTCGTCAGCACACCGCTCTCCCGGCCGTATGACAGTTTATGAGACTGGAGCTGCTACTTATCAATCAAGTAGCTCCTCAGTTTATCCCACAAGGGCTGAGTGCACCCCGCTTGCCGACATCACTCAGCAGACCAGATGGTCAGCCATCCAAGAGCTGGGCTAGCCCGACAGCGCTTAACTTTGTTGATCTGAGGGGAACCAGTCTTACCACTACGGCAAGGCCATTGGCAACTTGTCTACATAGGATGTTAAAAAAAAGTGGCCCGTATTCTTAAAGAAAAGGTTACTAGTCAAAAATTAAGAAAAATGTATTGGCATAAGTCAGGAAAAATGTACTCACTGAGATAGTGATAATGTCAGAACATAAGTTGCAGTTGGTAATTCAATGATAATAATACAATAATTTAATTATTAACATAAGTTAAGCTGTGTTGATTGCAAATAATAATAATTAATTAAAAGACTTGGTTGCTGTAATAATTATTTAAAGAGATATCACTGAAATGAATTCCTAAAATATTTTTAAAGTTGTGCAGACGTAGCAATTCCTAGTCACACTGAAGAGTACTAAAATGGCTCTCTTGTCATGACTTTGAGGGTATGAATAATTAAAAATGTTACCTGTTTAGATGCCTATCTTCCACATACACACACAGCCACATAATAGCTTCTCAGTTATAACACACTATGCAATGTGTTTACATCAGTGCCTATGCTTCTCACTTAATTGTATAGCCTTAATCCAAAATTCATGTACAATAAATTATCCTTACAAAGCAATGACAGATATTGTGCAGCCTTCTCTGAGCCCTACACTAGAAGAGGAAGGCAGCAGAAGAATGATTTAAAAAGTGAAAAATGTAATTTCATCAGTGATTACATAAAGGCTGTCTGTCTGTCTTCTATCTCTGAAAATGCATCTCTGGACATGGATAAAAGTTCAGTTATTTTTGTGCTAATGATACACACTACAAAATATGCTCAATTTGTTTACCAATCATTCTTACACGAACAGCAGCTCTCTTATCAAAGAATCATAAGTTCAGGTGAACACATCTGGCTGACATCAGATTTGGTCAGATGCACAGAGCACAAACAACTGTAATGTGTACCATTGTTGATGAATGTGAAACACACCAATTCTTTCGAGTGTTTTCATAACCAGTAATCTTAAGAGTTTAAGGCCAGATGAACAAGGAAACCAAGCTGTTAGATCTCCTCGAATAATCCATTGCTCCTTAAACATTTGTATTAGCCACTGTCATTCATAGTACATAAAATGAGTTCGTATCTCACAATGCATCATGAATTATATATGTTGCCTTTACATAAGGGCAAGGTTCTCCAACATCATAGTTAATTTGTCATAGAGCAAATGGTGCTCCTTCTATGTATGGCAAAATGTATGGCCCTTAGAGTCTGTCTCCCACCATTTCTGCCTACACATTGTTACTAAAACAAACCTAATGTCTTGCTTCCATGATTGCTTGAGGATTTGCATATGCCCACATACTCTTATCCATGAGAATTTTCATAGCCCACATATTCTTATTATTATCTCACTCTGTGTGAATACCACTCCATCCATAAATAAAATACATATTGTTAATTGTAAGTCTTCAGCATTATGTTTTAGAATCCATTGGAAGAACTGTAATTGGTATAGCAGTGTTGTGGCCTCAGAGTTTGTACACAATGTAAATGATATTTTCACATTGTAATCACAGTCAAGTTCAAATCTGAAAACAGATTCATCAATGAAGTACAACACTTAGCTCCAAAAGCATGTCTATTATGCAGCAACATACAGACAGAGCAGAACTGCTACAAGGACATTGAATGCTACTGTTTATACAAGCATCAAATATTCCAGAATATGCTAACATTGCAGGATATTTGTTGAGTGGCTAGACAAATGTGTAGCTCCCAATGAGGGGCAGCTGTCATTTCAGTAGCTGCTGGGATAATAGCCCGGATGATTCACTCATCTGGCTTTGTAGCATTGACCAACATGGCCTTGTTGTGCTTGACTGCAAACAGCCATTATCTTTCCCAAGTGCATGCAACTCAACTGTTTGATTAACTGATGATGACATCATCTTGGGTAAAAACATAGTCCCCTGGCCCCCAATGTCGTTATCAAGAAAAACAAAACAGGCATTCTGCAGATCGGAAAATGTTCAAATGTGAGCAAATTCTTAAGGGACCAAACTGATGAGGTCATTGGCCCTTATGTATATCAGATAATCAAATGTTAGATCCCTTAATTATGTAGGGATGTTAGAAAATTTGAAAAGGAAATGGATAGGTTTAAGTTACATATAGTGGCAATCAGTGAAGTTCAGTGGCAGAAGGAACAGTGCTTTTGGTCAAATGAGTACAGTGTTATAAATACAGAGTCAAATAGAGCTAATGCCAGAGTAGGTCTAACAACAAATAAGACAATTGGAATGTGGGTAAGCTACAGCACAGTCAGTGCAATGTTTTAGCCAGAATAGACATGAACCTAGTACCTGCCACAGCAATACAAGTTCATATGACAACTAGTTCCGCAGATGATGAAGAGATTGAAACAAATGTATGATGAGGTAAAAGAAATTATTCAGATAGTTAAGAGAGAGGAAAATTTAATTGTGATGTGGGACTGAAATTCGATAGCAGGAAAAGGAAGAAAGGAAACATAGTAGGCGCATATGGACTGTGGGAAAGGAATCAAAGAGGAGGCTACCTGGCAGAATTTTTCACAGGGTATAATTTTATCATAACTAGCACTTAGTTTAAGAATTGTGAAAGAAGTTTGTATATGTGGAAGAGACCTAGGGATGTCAGAAAGTATCAGACCAAATATATAATGGTAAGGGAGATTTCAGAAACAGATTTTAAAGAGTAAGACAATTCCAGGTGCAGATGTGGACTCTGGTAACAATTTGTTGGTTATAAACTGTAGCTTAAACTGAAGAAATTGAAAAGAAGTGGAAATTAAGGAGATGAGACCTGGGTAAGCTGAGAAATCCAGAGATTGTTGAGAGTTTCAGATGAAGCAATTGTCTGAAACGGGGGAAAGGAGTACAGTAGACAACAAATGGGTAGCTTCGAGAGGTGAAAAAGTGAAGGCAGCAGAGGATAAAATAGTTAAAAACAAAGACCTAGTAGAAAACCTTAGATATCACGTGAGATAATGGATTTAATTAATGACAGTAGAAAATATAAATTGCAGCAAATGAAGTGGGCAAAAGAGAATGCAAAAAAAGAAAAGAAAAGAAAAGAGAGAGAGAGAGAGAGAGAGAGAGAGAGAAGGGGAGAGTTTGTCAGGAAGTGCAAACTGGACAAGCAAGAGAGACAAGAGGACAAGTGGGTTATAGTTGTATGTATAACTAGGGAAAGATAGAGAGAAAAGAGAAGCAGCAGTATGAATATCAAAAGCTCAGACGGAAAACCAGTACACGCAAAGAAGGGAAAGCTGAAAGGACTGTGTGAAGGGCCTTTACAACTGAAATGAAGTTGAAGGAAATATTGTAGAAAATAAAAAAATGTAGATCAAGATGACAAATGCAGTATGATACTGTGAGAAGAATTTGCCAGAGCAGTGAAAGACATAAGTGGAAACAAGAGCCTTGGAGTAGACAACATTCCGCCTGAACTACCAGTGTCCTTGGGAGAGCCATCCATAACAAAACTCTTCCATCTGGTATGCAAGAGGTATGAGTCAGCTGAAATACCAGCAGACTTCAAGAGGAATGCAATAGTTTCAATTGCAAAGAAAGCAGGAGTGGCAGGTGTGAATATTAACGAAATATCAATTCAATAAGTCATGGGTGCAAAATACTGACACAAATTATATACAGAAGAATGGAAAAATCAGTAGTATCTGACCTTGGAGAAGGTCAGTTTTGCTTCTGAAGAAACATAGGAATACATGAGGCAATACTGACCTGACAACTTATCTTAGAAGACAGATTAAGGAAAGGCAAACCTACATTTATAGCTTTTGTAAATTTGGAGGAAGTTTTCACCAATGTTGACTGGAATATTCTCTTCAAAGTTATGAAGGAAGCAGGTGTAAAAGACAAAGATTGAAAGTTTATATAGAACTTGTACAGAAACTAGATAGTAGTTATGAGAATCAAAAGGCATGAGAGGGAAGCAGTGATTGAGAAAGGAGCAAGTTAGGGTTGTAGTCTATACCCAACATTATTCAATCTGCACATTGAGAATAAATTTTGGAGAATGAATGAAATTTCATGGAGAAAAAATAAAAACTATCAGGTTTGCTGATAAGATTTTAATGCCGTCAGAGACAGCAAAGGACATGGGAGAGCAGCTGAACAGAATGGACAGTGTTTTGAAAGGAGGGTATAAGACAAAAATTAACAAATGTTAACTAAGGGTAATGAAATGTATTTGAATTAAATCAGGAGATGCTAAGGGAACTAATTAGGAAAAGAGGCATCAAAAGTAGTTGATGAGTTTTGCTATTTAAGGTGTAAAATAACTGATGATGGTCAAAGTAGATAGGATACCATATGAAATGAAGATTGGCAATGGCAGCAAAAGCGGTTCTCAAGAAGAGAAATCTGTTAACACCAAACATAAATTTAAGCATTGGGAAGTCTTTTCTGAAGGCATTTGTCTGGTGTGTAGCCTTATTTGGAAGTGAAACACAGACATTAAACACTACAGATAAGAAGAGCTTTTGAAATGTGGTGTTGCACAAGGATGCTTAAGATTGGATGAATAGATCAAGTAACTAGTGAGAGGTAGTGAATAGAATTAGAGAGGAAAGAAATTTGTGGCAGAGCTTGAGCAAAAGAAGGGGCCAGTTGATAGCACACATTCTGAGACATCATAGGTTCACCAGTTTAGTATTGGAGGGAAGTGTGAGCGGGAGACTAAGAGATAATTACAGTAAGCATATTCGATAGGATGTAGGTGGTAGCAGTCAGTAGGAAATGAAGAGGCTTGCACAGGAAAGAATAGTGTGGGGAGCTGCATCAAACCAGTCTTCAGACTAAAGATCACAACAAAAGCAATAACAGTAAGAAATTTTGAGAAATGGTGAATATTAAGCAACAAAGGTTTGCTGGTGATCAGATTTGAACTGGTGACCCACAGCACATTTAACAGTGATGCTAATCACTACTCCACAGTGCATGCAGCACATCTCATGGCACTTCTCCCTCTTCTGGAGAAACATTGGTCCACTGTTTCACAAGTTCTCATTGGAGCCCATTACAGCATCATAGATTTATATCTTTTCAGTGGTTTTCTGTGGGGTAGAGTTGGAGGATCCTCACATCCATGCCAAATTGTTGAATTGAATTGAATTGAATTTTATTTGATCCTGTAAGATTACATTGTGTACAGTAAATGTACGTGTAATATAGGACATGTCAAAGTGTTAACATTTCTTATCACTTATTTTTCTACACCTTTAGCTTACATTTTTACATTACTGATAATGAGTAACAATATATACAAATTTAATGGCATAAGTATTCTGCAACACTGTACAACTCTTTTTCAATGACATAGTCTTTAAGTTTCTTTGGAAAGTCATTGTAGAGTACACTATCTTTCAGGGTTTTGGGCAGACTTCTTAGTAGTCTGATACCAAAGTACTGGGGTCCTTTTTCTAGCATTGACAGTTGGTGGGGTATGCTCCGTACTTCATTCTTCTTTCTTATATTGTGGGTGTGTACACTAGCATTTGTAATCCAGCCCTCACTACCTTTTGTGATGTACATTATTGTTTTGTATATATACAACGATGAAAAAGTTAAGATATTTAAATTCTTGAAACAGTTTCTGCATGTTTCAGAGGTCTTTCTTCTTAAAATGGTCCTAATTGCCTTTTTTTTTTTTTTTTTTTTTTTTTTTTTTTTTTTTTTTGTAATGTGGACACTCGTTTTGTCTCTTGTTTGTTTGAGTTTCCCCACACAGTCACTCTATACTGTAAGTATGGTTCGAAAAGTCCATGATACACTGTACACAAAAGGTTCTTGTCTGAATACTGTGATAGCTGCATCATTAAGAGTATGACAGAGCTCAGTTTCTTACAGACATTATTAATATGTTTTTTCCATTTCAGCTCATTATCCACAAGAATACCTAAGAATGTCACATAAGCACTGAATGTAACCCCTCCACTGCAGTGCACGATTCTTCATCAATGACACTGAGCTGCGCATCCTGCACTGGCTCACTGGTTCCTATGCACAAACTTTTAGATATGAGTTGTGGATGCTCATGATAATTAGTTATGCAGTGAGTTACACTGCCTCAAGACGTATATACAGTTTCTAACTGTAATACTTTTCTTACTGTGTTAAAGCTTTAACATAAGATTATTTGTCTTAATGAGATTAAGACAGCATTTTAAATTTTTGAATTCAATAAATAATTATACAAAATGTTTTAAATCAATTTTTTGCCACTGGAAGCCATTAGATAGGCAACTTGCAATTGGAACTGTGAACCATGAACCATGACAGCCATTTAGTAATGTAGATCATTTCTAGACATTCTCAAATCAGTGTTCAGCTGTTCCATCCAAGTACAAGTGCACCCTTGTCAAACACATCCTGTCATTCTACCTTTTCGTTGGCTCAGTCAAATGCTTTCAGCCATTTCATCAGGTCCTGACCAGCATCTCTGAAAAACAATGATAGAGCCTGATGTGCAACTGACTTGCTGCTGTTTTGGAATTCATTGCTCTTCTGCCGACAGATACCTGAGGGATGATGTGCTGCTTATATTTCCATTCCTTTTTATACTACCTAATAGGAGTCACAGTTACGTAAATGTTTTGAAGTAGCCAGCATCTCCACCGAACAAGTCCAAATCAAAAGGCAGGGCTGTCGGGTAAGTACAACACTTAGACTGAAAACATGTTTATTACGGACAGCAATGTACACACAGAAGAGAACTGCCTTCTGGACAAAGAGTGCTGCTACTTATATAGAAATTGAATATTCCAAACATACAAACATTAAAAACACAAGAAATTATATGAACCTTCTTGATGTGATAAATACTAAATAAAAAATATTTGGCAGTGATTGGATTTGAACTGATGAGCCACAGAACACCAGCCAACAATGCTAATCAGTATTCCTCATTACATGCAGTACAGCTCATGGAAACATACATAAAGAAAGATGTGTTTTATGCCTTCAGAAACTTCCACATCTTCTTACACTTGTTTCAGAATTATCTTCTACTCATCACAACATATGCACCTCCAAATCTGGCATGTAATTCCTGCTGCAATCCTTTTTCCATGTTGCAAATGATTCTACGTCTGCAAGTTGAGGGACCAACCAGCTGAACATTTTTCAGATGATAACACCACCTGTGTATTAAAGATGCATCAAACCAGTCTCAGGACTGAACACCACAACAACAACGGCTAAACCATAGCAGAATGCCAAGTCTGCCATTTCCACTTGAAATAATAGGTCTCAATTTCGTTTTTCACATTTTTCACACTCCACTGAATCACTTATTTTGTTCTGATGCCAACACAACCACAGAAGATACACATGGAACAGATTATGTAGGTGACTATCGAAAATGCTATGTCTGATGACAGCACCACAATCAGAGGACTAAGCACAGAGACAAAGGCAACCAATAAGAAATTAGCAGCGAATATCAAACAGGAAAACTTTCCAAACCACCAAAATTTGACTGTTCTCAACACAAATAAAGTGACCCATATGTTAATAATTATTTACTTCAAAACATGAGTATAGAAGTTTTTTTCTCTTCCAATTTTTTTTTTTGATAATGTGAGACATTTTATTTAAACACTTTGTACATAAAAATTGATACATTTTTATGTGTATGTTTGAGGTAAGCTCAACAAAGTCTGAAGCAGTTTCAACTATGCTTGGTGCACATATGACTTAATATCTAGAAAAAAATACTGTGGGACTAGGAAAAACCTTACTTGTCCTAGAGATGGGGTGAAAGCAAGGGAAGGAAAGGGGTGACATGTCAGTATAAGTATGTCATGACTGAAGAAGTTTCAGTGCGTTTTGGTGTGAAAATAACTTATTATCTTAGAAAAGAATTGTCTGGGTTAGATGTCCCTAACATCCTTAAGAAGGGGTGTGAGAAAAATGAAAACAAATGATATTAGTGTCGATCCACATTTTTGGGGTCACTAGGCCTAATGGTAACAGTTCTGATAAAATTTAACCCCTAGGGCTTATGGTGATGATAGGAAGGAAAGACATGTGAACCATCATTCTGATATGCACAGAACAACTACAAATAAACTTGGTATATATAACACATGATAGTGATAAATAAGTAAACAGGCAATATTGGGTAGCCAGCTAGTGTGTCAAAAAAAAGAAAGTTGGAAAATACACATTCAAGAAATATCCACTTGAGGGTCACATTAATACTCCTTACAAAATGAAAAGGAAGTTTATAACACGAGAAACATTGAGAGAGTTTTAACTCCTTCTTAAATGTATTCCTGCAACACAACAAATCAGTTTTTAAAAACTAAACTAAGCTCCTCCCAAACAGGTCATGAAGGCCCAAAGGTACTGTCCAGCTGCCGTGTCATAGGCATCACTGGATGCAGATATGGAGGGGCATGTAGTCAGCACACCACTCTCCTGGCCGTATGTCAGTTTCTGAGACCAGAGCCGCTATTTCTCAATCAAGTAGCTCCTCAGTTTGCCTCACAAGGGCTGAGTGCATTCTGCTTCCCAACAGTGCTCGGCAGACTGGATGGTCACCCATCCAAGTGCCAGCCCTGCCCGACAGTGATTAACTTCGGTGATCTGACAGGAACCAGTGTTACCACTGCAGCAAGGCCTTTGGTCAAATTAGTTTTTCCCTATGGCAAATGAAGGTCAGGCTGAACAGAAAAGGCCAAAAGATGACTAATGTCTGGGATTAAAATATCTTAAGTCAGCTTTACACATGAAGACATGCAATAGAAACTCTCACTATGTGCAAGCAAGCATTGTCATGCTGAAATATAAGCCTACGAAGGCTTGCCACAAAGGGCAACACAACAGAGTGTAGAGTGTCGTCAACGTACTGCCGTGCTGTATGGGTGTCATGGATGACAATCAAAGAGGTCCTTCTATGAAATGAAATTGCACCCCAGACTGACTGTCAGGCCATATGGTAGGCAACAATCAGATTAGTACCCCACAGTTGTCAGGCGCATCTCCATATATGTCTTTGCTAGTTATCAGGGCCTGCTATGCTGTACGTGTGTCATGATGACAGTCAAAGAAGTCCTTCTATGAAATGAAATTGCACCCCAGACTGACTGTCAGGCCATATGGTAGGCAACAATCAAGTCAGTGGCCTGGAAATGTCAGGCGCACCTCCAGATATGTCTTTGCTAGTTATCAGGGCCCAGTTTGATGCAGGACTCATCTTTGAAGACAATTCTACTTCAGGATGAGGACATGCCTGGAGATGCCCCAGATAGTGGTGGGACTGTCACCCACCATTTGGCCTGATAACCCAGAGTGATGGTCTGGGGTGCCATTTCTTTCCATAGCAGGACACCTTTGGTCAACATCTGCGGCATCCTCACAGCACATCGGTAAGTCAACAATATTCTGTCAGTTTTTGCCCTTCATGACAAGCCATCCTGGACTTACATTTCAGCAAGATAATGCCTGCCCTCACACAGTAAGTTTCTACTGCTTGTCTTCTTGGTTGCCAAACACTATCTTGGCCAGAAATTTTGCCCAGATCTCTCCCCAATTGAGAATGTTGGGAGTATTATGGCCAGAGCGTTCCAATAATCTCAGGAGTTTATGATGTAACACACCAACTGGACAAAATTTGGCACGGTATCCCTCAGGAGGACATCCAATTACCCTTTCAATCAATATCAAGCTGAATAACTGCATGCATAAGGACCTGAGGTGGACCAACATGACATTGACACGTTGAATTTTCTAAGCTCTTTCTCCTGAATAAATCATCAATTTTTTCTAAAATTGCAGTAATTTGCCTGTGAGTTTGTGCACATCACATCTACCAGTTTACATCACATTCAGACAATTCCTTTGTGGTGTGTCATTATTTTCTTTATTTTTTTCTTAGAGCATAATTCAGAGGTAATCAACGATTGAAACTACATACACTGACAAAAATGGAAAATGTTACACTATAAACACCTTTACAGATGCTACTGTACTGGAGTCAGTATTTAAAACTCTCTGCCAAATTAAAACTGTGAGAGAGACTGGGATACAAACACAGAACCTTTGCCTTCCACGGAAATTTTAAAGTGGCAGTCACATCACAGAGTGCTCAGAGGATGTGCACATGCAGCCTATTGCCATTTTTTGTCTTTGAGAATGGTAAAATCATTACAATGAAGGACATGGGAACATCATACCAATAGATCACACAAAAAGATTGTTGTTGTGCACTGAGTGTGGAACGAGTGGCTATAAAATGGATTCATGTCAAGAATATGGCAAGAAGAGTAGGCACAGATCTCTTCAGGAGGATGACACTATGAGATCATAATATTGTTCAACTGACTGTGAAAAATGGCGACAGAAATCCAGGTAGAGCATCACCATGAACTGTCATGAACATGATACTGGGAGGTGGGACAAGATATCAAGTTCCCAAGCATTGTCTAAGACATAGAGACTTTGTGAAGAGGCAGGATGACAATGTTGGGAGCTGTTAAGATACAATAATTGTCTGGTTTGGTAGTTGTTAAAGAGACTACATGCTTGCCTGTATGTGACAAGAATGATAAACCCATATGTGATACCTTTCATGATCAGGTTACTAAATGGCACATTCCAGAAGGATAGTGTGAGATACCTCTATGCATTTTGCTCCACAAATGCCTTGGGCAGTATATGGATCCTTAATTGACATGCCCAGTGCAATGATTTGTTACCCACATAGCTTACATCTACATGGATACTCTGCAAATCACTTTTAAGTGCCTGGCAGAGGGTCATCGAACCACCTTCACAATTCTCTATTATTCCAATCTCGTATAGCGTGCGGAAAGCACGAACATCTATATCTTTCCAAACGACCTCTAATTTCCCTTATTTCATCGCGGTGATCGTTTCTCCCTATGTAGGTCAGTGTCAGCAAAATATTTTTGCATTCAGAGGAGAAAGTTGGTGATCGGAATTTCGTGAGAAGATTCCGTCAGAACGAAAAACACCTTTCTTTTAATGATGTCCAGCCCAAATACTGTATCATCTCTGTGACACTCTCTCCTATATTTCGCGATAATGCAAAACGTGCTGACCTTCATTGAACATTTTCGAAGTACTCCGTCAGTCCTACCTGGTAAGGATCCCAACCGCGCAGCAGTATTCTAAAAGAGGGCGGACAAGCGTAGTGTGGGCAGTCTCCTTACTAGATCTGTTACATTTTCTAAGTGTCCTGCCAATTACAAGCAGTCTTTGGTTAGTCTTCCCCACAACATTTTTTATGTATTCCTTCCAATTTATGTTGTTCGTTTCTGTAATTCCTAGGTATTTAGTTGAATTTACGGCTTTTAAATTAGACTGTTTTATCGTGTAACCGAAGTTTAACGAATTCCTTTAAGCACTCATGTGGATGACCTCACACTTTTCAATCGCCAATATTCGTACCAATCGTACATCTTTTCTAAAACGTTTTGCAATTTTTTTTATCTTCTGATGACTTTATTAGTCGATAAACGACAGCGTCATCTACAAACAACCTAAGATGGCTCTCAGATTGTCTCCCAAATCGTTTATATACATAAGAAACAGCAAATGACCTATAACACTACCTTGGGGAACGCCAGAAATCACTTCTGTTCTACTCGATGACTTACCGTCAATTACTACGAACTGTGACCTCTCTGACAGGAAATCACAAATCCAGTCACTTAACTGAGACAATATTCCATAAGCACGCAATTTTTACTAGTCGCTTGTGAGGCACAATGTCAAAAACCTTCCGTAAATCCATAAATACGGAATCGATCTGAAATATCTTGTAAATATAACTCAACATTTCATGTGAAAAGAGCTTGTTGTGTTTCACAGGAACGGTGTTTTCTAAACTCATGTTGACTGTGTGTCAACACACAGTTTTCTTCGAGGTAATTCATAATGTTTGAACATAATGTATGTTCCAAAATCCTGCTGCATATCAACGTTAACGATATGGGCCTGTAATTTAGTGGATTACTCCTACTACCTTTCTTGAATATTGTTGTGCAGCTTTCCAGTCTTAGGGTACAGATCTTTTGTCGAGCGAACAGTTGTATATGATTGTTAAGTATGGAGCTAATGCATTAGCATACTCCGAAAGGAACCTAATTGGTATACAGTCTGGACCAGAAGACTTGCTTTTATTAAGTGATTTAAGTTGCTTCACTACTCTGAGGATATTTACTTCTACATTACTCATGTTGGCAGCTGTTCTCGATTCGAATTCTGAAATATTTACTTCGTCTTCTTTTGTGAAGGCATTTCTGAAGGCTATGTTTAATAACTCTGCTTTGGCAGCACTGTTTTCGATAGTATCTCCATTGCTATTGGGCAGAAAAAGCATAGATTTTTTTCTTGCGCTAACATACTTCACATACGACCAGAATCTCTTTGGATTTTTTGCCAGGTTTCGAGACAAAGTTTCGTTGTGGAAACTATTATAAACATCTCGCATTGAAATTCGCGCTAAATTTCGAGCTTCTGTAAAATATCGCCAATCTTTGGTATTTTCCATCTGTTTAAATTTGGCATTTTCGTTGTTTCTGCAACAGTGTTCTAACCCATTCCTTGCACTAAGGAGAATCAGCTCCGTCGTTTGTTAATTTATTTGGTATAAATCTCTCAACTGCTGCCGATACTATTTTTTCGAGTTGAAACCACAACTGGTTTACACTTATATTATTAATTTGGAATGAGTAGAGATTGTCTCACGGGAAGGCGTCAAGTGAATTTTTATCTGCTTTTTTGAATAGGTATATTTTTCGCTTATTGTTGGAGGATTTGGGGATTACAATATTCAATCTCGCTTCGACAACCCTATGTTCACTAATCCCTGTATCGGTTTTGATGCTCATTATTGACTCAGGATTATTTGTTGCTAAGAGGTCGAATGTGTTTTCACAACCATTCACAATTCGCGTGGACTCATGAACTAACTGCTCGAAATAATTTTCAGAGAATGCATTTAGCACAATTTTGGATGATATTTTATGTATACCTCCAGAATTAAATATGTATTTTCGTCAACATATCGAGGGTAAATTAAAGTCACCACCAACTATTATCGTATGAGTGGGGTACATGTTTGAAATCTAACTCAAGTTTTCTTTGAACCTTTCAGCAACAGTATCATCTGAATTGGGAGGTCAGTAAAAGGATCCTATTATTATTTTATTCCGGTTGCCAACAATGACCTCTGCCCATACTAACCCAAAGGAAGTATCTACGTCAATTTCCTGACAAGTTAAACTACTTCTAACAGCAACGAACACCCCACTGCCAACTGTGTTTAGCCTATCCTTTTGGAACACCATTGAGTTCTTTGCAAAAATTACGGTTGTGCTTATATTCAGCTTTAGCCAGCTTTCAGTGCCTATAACGATTTGAGCATCAGTGCTTTCTGTTAGCACTTGGAGATCTGATACTTTCCCAACACAGCTATAACAATTGACAACTGTTATCCCAATGGTTATTGTATCTACGTTCTTCCTGTGTTTGGCCTGCACCCTTTGTGACTGAAGCCCTTCTTGTGTTTTCCAGAGACCCTCTAACCTAAAAAGAACTGCCCAGCCCAGACCACACAGTCCCTGCTACACATGTAGCCATCTCCTGCGTATAGTAGACACCTGACCTATTCAGTGGAACCCGTAGCCCAACCACCCTTTGGCGCAAGTCGAGGAATCTGCAGCCTACATGCTCGCAAAACCGCCTAAGCCTCTGATTCAGCCTCTGTACCAGAGGTCCGCAATCGGTCCTGTCGACCATGCTGCAAATGGTCAGATCTGCTTTCATCTTGCAAGCAAGACTGGCAGCCTTTACCACTTCTGGTACCCGCTCGAAACCAGAGAGAATCTCTTCCGATTCAAAGTGACACACATCATTGGTATCGACGTGAGCAACCACCTGCAGTTGACTGCACCCTGTGCTCTTTCTGGCACCTGGGAGGACCCTTTCTACATCTTGAATGACTCAACCTGGTATGCACAAGAAGTACACATTGGCTTTCTTTCCCTTCTTGTCAGCCAAGACCCTAAGGGGCCCTATAACGTGCCTAACGTTGGAGCTCCAAACTACCAAAGATCTCACCCTCTGTGATTGCCCATATCTTGCAAGCTGAGTGGTTTCCTCTGAAACAGAACAGGCGACAGCATCTGGCTCAGCGACAGTGTCAGCCACAAAGAGCACCTGTAACCTGTTCGTCAGACAAACTGGGGAGGCCTTAAGTGCAGCCTCCCAGTCGACCACAAGTGAGAGGTCAACCTCAGTGTGAGCAGTAACTGGGTTGGCCATCGATGAAGACCGATAGGAGGACTCAGATGTGCTGGATGACCGTTGGATCCCAATGGCCAGCTCACAACAGTGGTGCCCATCCACAGCAGCCTCAAGCTGTGTAACCAAAGCCATCACAGCCTGAAGCTGAGAGCGAAGTGTTACTAACTCGGCGCACATCCGCAGACAACAGTCGCAGTCCCTGTCCATACTAACGACCATGGAAAACTAAAGAATGCAGATAAATGGTCTATCGGCACGTACTGTGCAACTCTACTGTAGACGAAAACGCAGGAACTGTGTCTAATAATATGCAGATACTCAAAAACCTAACCACCGAAGCACTCAGATGAAACTAAATAATTCGCCCCTGACTAGGAACTTGTAATATGGCACAAAAATGGTTTACTTTCCAACGAAAACGAAAACGCGAGAACTGTGGCTATTATATATTAAATTTACATGCAGAATCTCAAGACTCTAATGAATTAAAGCACACAGATGATATAATAAAATTCACTCCTGGTTAGGAACTCGTAAATGTCGCAAAAGCGGTTACTTCCCTGTTGCTGCGTCTGTGTGTGGTAACAAAGCTCATTCTCATTCTAGAACAGAGACTTCCATCATGACAGCCAAGCACTTTCTAGTTTCTAAAATGGAACATGTTAGGCAGCTTTTCAGCTTGCCTATCTGCCAGTTTTGGATATTGATTTGGAAAGCCTATGTGATTGTAGACTGGTGTTACTTAGCATTACATTTTAAATTTTTACACTTCTCATTCCAACTGCCCTGCTAACCCAGTCCAGTTTACATTGTTGATGACAAATGTACTTAATGATAATGTATTTTCTGAGATCAGGAGGATGGAGGTAGGGGGAGGGGGTGTTTACATAGTCATAGAATCCACAAACAAGATCCAAAATCAATGTGATACTCAAAGCTGAGAAAACAATCACGTTGAATTTGTGTTGGTAATAACTCTGATATTGTTGCATATACTGAAGCAATTGCTCCATGCTAATATGGCAGTTCTGTGCAGCTGTCAACTCTCTTAAAGAGCTAAGTAGATTGGGATCTAAGATGTTAGTCAGAAAGGTCTGGGTTTGGACAGGTAGTATACATAAAGATTTGTCAAGCAAGTAAAATGCCGTAATGACGTCACACACCAGAACACATTTACACCAAGAGTCAAAGCAGACAGGTGGAATTGCACACTTACATTGCCCCTGAATTAGAAGGTAAGCCTTATAATTTGTTTGTGTAATCGTTATTACTACTATGCTCACAGTATATTATGGTAGTCGGCCACGACCATAAACAAACGATAACTTAGGCTGCCCAGGGGGAGAGTAGCAGTGTGGGGAAATAAGCCCTGCCTCCCTCTCGCAATCCTACATTGCGTCCTGTGCATTCACGAAAGCAGCACTGACATAGGGATCACTGATTCCTTCCATTGTGGTGACATTCACATTCAAATCCCTTTATGCACCAGGACTGGTCTCTTACTCATTCCAAAATAACAAAAAGAGGCAATCCAGAATACAAACGAAACTGGGGTGCACAAAACATATGGCAGTGGCTATAGTGTAACGGTATAGTGCTATGGTTGGCTGTGGTACTTCAGACTCGACCTCTACCGGTATCTTACGCAACCATTATTTAAAATTCTCCTCACCTAAAACTGCCATAGTATAGTGTCTGTACAATACAGGGTGTATCAAAAAGAATCATCCGATTTAAAAAAAAATATGACTACACTATTATGTTATTTGAGGTATGTGTGTGAACAATGTACATTGGAAAGAGCAAACTATCGAGTATGATTCCCACAAGGTAGCAGCAGTTCTAATAAAACTGGTGTCAAGACAACAGAAAGCGTTTTCTGTTCTACGTTTTGTACAGTGCAAGTCAGCTATAACTGTTCAGCATGACTTTCGTACTCGGTATAGTGTGGAGCCTCCTACAGCACAGAGCATAAGACGATGGCATGCACAGTTCCAAGAAACAGATTGTTTGTATAAAGACAAATAGCTAAGTGTCTGTCACAGATGTCAGGCACATCCGCCATAGTTTCTCAAGGAGTTGTGTGCCTGCTTAGCTGCATGTTAAAGTGCTCGCCTCCCATGCAGGCAGGCCCGGGTTCGATTCCCGGCTGGGTTGGAGATTTTCTCCGCTCAGGGGCAGAGTGTTGTGCTGTTCTCTTCATTCTTTCATCACCATCACCAGCGCGCAAGTCGCCCAACTTGGTGTCGAATGAAATAGGACTTGCACTTGGCGGCCGAACTTCCCCGAAAGGGGCCTCCTGGCCAATGATGCCACACACTCATTTCATTTCATTTCACAAGGAGTCAGCAGAAATCCGTTTACCGTGCAGCTCGACAGCTCAACATGCCCCCGATGTCCGTCTGGCGTGTGTTGCGTAGACGTTTACACATGAAACCAGATAAAATTAAGCTACTGCAAGCGCTACATGAAGATGACAAACAACGACGTGTGGAATTGTGTAATTTCGTTCTTGGTAAGATGGAGGATGACTGTTTTCTTCCACATTTAGTATTTAGTGACTAGGCAACCTTCCATTTAAACGTAAAGGTGCACCATCATGATGTGAAAATATGGGGTACGGAAAAACAATGTGAAATTGAAAAACATGAGAGGGCCTCTCCAAAATTTAACTTGTTTTTTGCAATTTCACAAGAAAAGGTGTAGCCTCCATTTTTCTTTGCGTGAACTCTGTTACAGGAAGTGCATATCTCGATAAGCTTGAGAACTTTACTTTCCCACAGTTGGAGACTGATACGATCAACTTCATTTACCAACAGGATTGGGCACCACCACGCCGGCAACTCCAAGTCTGGCAATTTTTAAATCAAAAAATTACTGAACCATGGAGTGTTCGCACTGGACCAAGGACACTGAACCAGATTGTATGTGATTATTTCTTGTGGGGCTTTATAAAAAAGACTTTATGTGCCTCCATTACCAGCAACAATGAATGAACGAAGATATCGCATAACAGCAGCTGTGGAAGCTGTAACACAAGACATGCTCGCTGCAGTGTGGGAACAATTTGAATATGAAATTGGCATATACTTATGAAAGGTATGAAAAAACTTTGAGTTTCCTGTTTATCAAAAAACAAAAATCATTTTATATGTGTATTAGTTTCAGAAATGTAGGTGTGCCAAATCGAATGATTCTTTTTGATAGACACTGTACTATAAACTGTGTTGATATCTGAAAACTTGAACCTCATGTATCTGTTTACATTGTAAGCCTCATGATCATTTATTGTATTACAGTGGCACATTCTACATTCTAGTAATAAACTTGCATCAAGGTTCGATGGAACTCGAAAATAAATAAAGTTGAAAATACTCATCTTCGTTTTCGATTAATTCTGACACTGCAGTGGTTCTAAAAGGAATAGTGTCTGCTCCACCGAATTTGTAGCAACTTCCTGAGTTCTTCACAGGGTAGCTAATGATTTGCTATGCCAAGAAATATGTCTAGTAATCAGGATGACACGAAGTTTCACTTTTACAATTAAATATTCATGGCTTTGAGTAGCACAAATTTGACACACAAAACTGTTACAAAACCGACTCTCTCGTGGTTAATTCGCCGTTGCTTATATATTGTTCCAATAATTATAGGTGATGTCATCCATTGTTACAGACAGAAAACTGGAGGGTTTCAATGAAAATCATGTTGGTATTCAGAAACTATATCTGAATATCAAGCATCAATTAGTTTCTAACAAGCTGCAGCAATAATTTTGCTTGACTCTTAGTTTTTTCATACTGAAATTTACAAAATAAGTTCACAAATGATGAATTTTACAAATTCACTTATATCACAAAAGTTATTTGTTGGAATATGTACATAAGATCTTTGCATAAATACAAACGAGAAGCTAGTTTCATGTCTCGTGGAAAGTATTCTAAAATTACAAAATGAGAATTGCTTATGGTTTATGTTTAAGTATCGATTAGTACCAGTCAAACCAGAGTGGAGATGTTCTTACATTTGATAAAATTGAAATGGTATTAGTAACTAAGTATGAGGCAGTGTAATAAGTTGAATTTTAAAATGATGAGATAAATGAAGTAAGCATTTTACAAATTTTATGTAAGTCTGTAAATGTGGCAGCCTGACATCTGAGATCTCCACATTATGTTATACTTATCCCAACAATCATATATTGGTACATTTCAGAGTTCAACACCCTGCATGCAAGCTCAATAACCAGTTCAATACTTTATGTCACCAGTTTAAACATTTGGCCCTACAAATAGCGGCAGAAAGGCCACTTCACACTGGCTGTCATGTCATATCATATCTCATCCCATCAAAATATTCTGCAATGCATTTCAAATAGTGGCATACACATTATCCATCCCTTTCCATCACATCACATCACTGCTCCATCAAGGTTTCTTGGAAAGAAAGTTTTGATGGTTGTCATAATCAATTTATTGTTGATCACATGACCCACTGAGCTCATACACACCATGTGCAGATCTTCGTATTTCATTTAGTCTTAGTTTTCACGGTTGATATTAGTTAATTGTTGTTCACTATTTGTTATAAATCGTTTTGTTTCAATGTTTCTTTTATTAAAATTTATGATAAATGATGAAAGATTAATTGAAGTAGTGGGGTAGTAGTCTGAATTGTGTGACATGAGGGTATTAAACCACTTGCCCTCTTTATAAAGTGAATTTTTATACAAACCAGTAGCGCATTTAATATTTTATAATGAAATTAATTATAATGTGGTTGCAATGTGACGTGAAAAAAAGGCTGTGGGGAAAATCAGATTGATTACTACCTGAATTTATTTTAATTTTGTCAGACATGGATTGAAACCTTCAGACACTACAAGTTGTTTATTTAAATATGTGTTTGTGGCAGGCTTAATTATTGTTAAGTAGCTTTGTGAACTGTGTGTGAACAGTTTTGCAAGCATCCGTGGTAAATATCTATGTGGATTCACAAGCTAACCCCAGCACAAATAAGGCACTTAAACTATTAAAAGTCAAATACAAGATGTAAGGAAAACTTATAAATCTCGAAGAGAATGATATTGAGGTAGATCAGACCATTGTACAAAAATTTTCACTGGCCTAGCAACTAAACTTAACTTTAAACAAACCAAGTTTTTGCAGGATGTGATGGCAGCTCATAACACTGTGTTCCTTTTAGTACTTCTGGCTGTAATTTGATGTAAAAATGAAACAAGCTGGCGCTTCAGTTTTCTGAAGTATAAATTGCAGATTTGTTATTCATCTGATCCACACTCATTTTTGTGTTATTTTGCACTTATCTCTTCCTTCTCTAATATACAGGATATCCTTGCAAGCTGCAAACCATTTGATTCTAATAAATATCATTTTCGTACAAACGTGCACTTCAGCAATCACGCATATAAGCTACAGTTTTGCATACTAATCGCGCAAACTAAGATGACTCTTGGCGCAGTGACTGATGGAAGCGATCGTAAATGCATTTCCCATATATAGTTGCTCCCAATGACCACCATGCCAGATGTCAACTTAGTTTGTGTTAGTAATATGTGCACTTCACGCGTAAACCAGTTGAACATCATCTTACGAAGATCGCAATTCCCGCGAAAAAAAAAAACAGGTGAGGACAGCAATGCGAGCAGAGATCACGTGACTTGAACTGACTTGATGTACAATGACTTGACAGACAATCTGCATACACCTTGATGTGATGGTGTCACGATGTGACAGTGCCATAACGGCCGGTGTGAAATGACCTATATGTCATGCCATATAGGAGCATCAGCTTCTCCTTTTCTGTGATAGAATAGTTCCTCTCTGAACCATGGATTTAATTTCGAAGAATATTCTTAAACATTTATTTTGATTACAAGCGATTCATGAAGAACATTAACACACTTAATCACACTATGTGAATGTGGAAGTAGTTGCGAGGGAGTAACTGATGAAATCAAAATCAAATTGCTATTAACAAATGGGAATTTTATTCCTAAAAGACTTTTTTTTAAGAAAGAGTTAAAATTATAAGCAGAAAGCACCCTCTAAATATCAAGTTACAATTTATTTAGACGCAGAACGAAACAAATTTTTGACTGTATGAGCTTTCGGGCTGAGAACCTCGGCACTCCCTTTTGACACATCCATAGTTACGACCGCTGACAACAACCTCTGAAAGACTACACTGGTGCAAATCTGCAACACACCAGATTACTTTAAACTAAAAGTTTTAACAAGTCACGCAATCACACAAACTATGCACCCTGTAGGAGGGATGGAAATGGTCCAAAACACTAAATTTAAAAAATTAACCTTGCCACCGAAGGTGCAACTTGATTTTAACTTCTAAGAAAAGTCTTGCGGTGGAAGGGTGGCGACTTTGTATACTTAAATGACCATTTAAATAAAAGCCAATGAAATGCAATCTTGTATAACATTATACAAAGTTGGCCAAACAAGTTAAAATGCTCTACAGTGCATAGATACCGCCTCTCTAGATGATAGGCAAGATCAAAACATGTTTCAGGAATTAGGCCATTACACTCCAAGCAATAAGTTTGTTAACACATCAAATCCGACCAACATGACTGAGTCAGCTCCAAACGACAGACAGACACTAACTGCCTAACAAATGCGAACGAGAGACAGACGAGCAAGCTGGGGATGAGAGACTGACCAGGAAAACAAGTAAAATTTGACAAGAGTAAATCACACAACATATCACCAATCACTTAACTTCTAATAAACTGCGATTTCTTGAGAAGACCTGGCGCAGCACCCCCAAATCGCTCCCCTGAACCATCCGCTGCCAGGCGCTTCAACGGACGCAGGAAGGCGTGCTGATCTCCCATCTTTCTTGGTCCGCACCAACCGGCCGACTGCCTGCTGCTCCGTCACGACTGCACTGCTGGTGCATCTCCCACTTACTTAAAGACACACGACGGCGGAAATACTGGCTCGGATCCAACCATGCAGAGGAAACACGCCCACTGGCAAAACGACTACCCTGCACCAGGAAAGGACCAGCCAAGCTCCACAAGATGGTAACTGAAGGGGCTCACAAGCGCTTGGCGAACCAGTTACACCAAGGCGTTGCAGCTCGCACCGGCCAGATTGGCGTCGTGGGTTGACTCCTGTTGTTCTTGTGTCGACCGAGAATCCACTACCCCTCGCTATACGGCGCGGCCCACTGGACTCACGTGGCGACCTCACATGCGCCGACGTTCAAGGCGGTCAAGTCATCTTGTGTCTCAGAGAGCGACCGACCAACCGATCGATCCAACCGCCAATGCCCATTGCCTGAGCAACTCGAGCAGACTGGCGGCCTAACGCGCAGACTCAGATGCAGGAACTAAGCACCGACCGGGCGACCACTCGTTGAGTTCTCTTACTGGCGGAGTGGAAAGACTCTCATTTTGCTGGCTTTAAAGGTTGATCTGAACGAAAGACATTCTAGCACTCCGGACGACAGACACTAACTGTCGCACAAATGCGGACGAGAGACAGATCCAGACTGACCCAGACTGACCAACTGGCGAGCTCATAGCGCCACTTAAATGCACGTGAACAGGCAACCTTTCCCCTTTCCCACCAGAGTGAGACATCAAAGCTGCGATTGCCACTGCCAGAAACGGAGGGCGACTGCTTCACACTACGAGCTGCGGAGTGCTCTTCAAAACAGCAATTTTTACCATGGCTCACTCTCTACTTTCTTTAATTGTCTTGGTGCTTAAGCGACCGGATGTTCCTTACTCTCCACTTCATGACTTAAAACACAGCTCTACACAAATCATTACTAGTAGTTTCACATGGTAACACAAACTCTTTTTCATAGTCCAGAAATGCCAATACTGAACCATTTATCAGTAACTCCTCTTTCGCACTCTGACGCCCAATATGAATTTATACCTTTCTTTAATATGTTTTTGGGAACTCACGCTACTTGCACACATCCTGGAAAAATTTCCTACAATTTGCTTACCCCAAAAACGACTATAATTACTTGTATGTCTGAGGTGATGGAAAACCCTGTGCAGTGTTAACTAATCTTAGATCTCTTTAGACTCCATCTTGGTTAATTATATGCCTCAATCAATTTACTTCTTGCAGTGCAAAATAACACTTCTCTATGCTAAGAGTTAGGTGTGCTGCACTTAATATCTAAAAAAACTCTATCAACGATAGTACATGTTCTTTCTATGTTTCACAAACGCAAGAATAATTCACACATAAACCATACACTGTTTCGGATTCAAACACCTCAAAACTCCTTTGAACAAACGTTAAAATGTTACTGGTGTATTTTTCAGATGAAACAACATCCACCAACACTGGTAGTGACTGAAAGTAACAGCAAATGGAGTTTTTGGTCAGTTCCCCTGCACTGCTTACAGTTGACGATCGCCATTCCGTGTATTTAAGTGGAAAAATACCTGTAGTGGCCCAAGTTGTCCAGAGTTTTCATTATATTCGATACGGGACATGCGTCATGTAGCTGTTGAGGTAACTGCAGTCACCGCAGAGTAGATATATCTTCCTTCTGTCTCAGAATTTTTTTCGTTACTATCACTTCAGGTGCACAAAATAGTCTGGTAATCTCCTCAACAGTACTATTGCGCAATTGTTCATTAATGAATTCCTCCTTCACTGACTGTAGGTGACAGGGCACCTGATCTGGCTTGTGGTACACAGCTGGTTAATTCACAGTTGAGATTCTGTGTTGTGTCATTGCGTTACCTGATAACAACCGTTGAGGATTAAAAGGGATCTCAAATTTTAATAGTAATTTCTCCATCACTACTCTTTTTGTTCCTTTTAAATGCTTCATCTTCCTGCATAATACAGTTTCACTGGTGGTTTACTTATGGCTGGGGCTTAAATTTGTATAGCCTAGATCATCTTTCCTTATAACATCTAAATTAGCGACTAACAAATTTTTTTTATGTCAGATCTATGTATTTAGTCCCAGAATTATTAATACAGATGGGTACCACCTGCTCACGGCCTATTTCACATATCTGCATCTACATCTGTATTCTACAAACCATCGTGAGGTGCATGGCAGAGGGTATGTCCCATCCTACCAGTTATTAGAGTTTCTTTCTGTTCCATTCATGTATGGAGCTTGCGAAGAATAATTGTCTGAATGGCTTTGTGCAAGCATTAATTATTAAAATCTTATCTTCGCGCCTCCTATGTAAGCAATATGCAGGGGATTGTAGTACATTCCTAAAGTAATCATTCAAAGCCTGTTCTTGAAACTTTGTTAGCAGGTTTTCCCAGTATAGTTTACATCTGTCTTCAACAGTCTTCCATTTCAGTTTCTTCAGTATCTCTGTGACCCTCTCCCATGGATTAAATAAACCTGTGACCATTCATGCTGTCCTTCTGTGCTTCTGTTCAATATCCCCTGATAGGCCTATCTGGTATGAGTCCCACGCACATGAGCAATATTCTAGAACTGGTCACATGAGTGATCGGTAAACAATCTCCTTTGTAGATTGCTTGCACTTCCCCAGTATCCTACTAATAAACCGAAGTCTGCAACCTGCTTTAACCACAACTGGACCTATGTGATCATTCCATTTCATGTTCCTATAAAATGTTACACCCAAGTATTTGTATGAGCTGGCTGATTCCAACACCGACTCCTCGATATTAGTCATAAGATACCATGTTATTTCGTTTTGTGAAGTGCACAGTTTTACGTTTCAGAACATTTAAAGCAAATTGCCAATCTCTGCACCATTTTGAAATCTTATCGAGATATGACTTGATATTTATGCAGTTTCTTTCGTATTGTACATAATTATAGATAACAGCCTCATTTGCAAAAAGCCTGATTTTACTATTTATATTGTCTTCAAGGTCATTAATACACAACGTGAACAGCAAGGATCCCAACACACTTCCCTAGGGCACACCTGATGTTACTTCTGCATCAGACAATGACTCTCCATCCAAAATAAGATGCTGCATCCGCCCTAACAAAAAGTCCTCAAACCAGTCACAGATTTCGCTTGATACCCCATATGATTGTACTTTTGACAGTAAGAGTAGATGTGGGACTGACACAAATGCTTTTAGGAAATCAAGAAATACAGAATCTACCTGATTGCTTTAATCCAAAGTTTTCCAGTATGTTATGTGAAAAAAGTGTGAATCAGCTTTCACATTATCGATGTTTACAAAATCCATGCTGATTGGCACTAAGGTGGTCATTAGGTTTAAGATACCTCATTATGTCTGAGCTCAGAATATAGTCAAAGGTTCTGCAACGAATCCATGTGAAGGACGCTGGATGGTAGTTTTTTTTGCATCGCTTCTACTACCCTTCTTGTATATGGATGCGACCTGTGAACTGGACAGAGTTTTTTGTTTGAGGGATCTACAATAGATTATAGTTAGAGGAAGGGATAACTCAGCCACAAATTAAATATAGAATCTGATAGGGATTCGATCGAGGCCAGGAGTTTTTTTCAGTTTTACCGAATTCAGCTGTTTCTCAACACTACTCACACTAATACCGGTACTTCTTTCATGCGTCTTTTCAGTGGTTTTAGGATTAAATGGGGTACTTTTCCAGGGTTTTCCTTTGTAAAGGAACATTTGAATATGGAGTTAATGCATTTCACCTTTTGCTTTGCTACCCTTAATTTCAGTTCCTGTCTTATTCTCTAGGGATTGGTCACTAACTTTGGTGCCACTAGCAGACTTTACATATTACCAGAATTTATTTGGGTTCTGTGAAACATTACTTGACAGCAGTCTGCTATGGCACCATTGAAGCCATCATGCATTTCTGTCTTGACAGCCAAATGCTTTTTAGTCAGCATCTCTCTACCTATACCCCTCTGCTTTGTTTTACACGTGTTGTGCAGTAATCTTGGTTTCTTTTGAAGTTTCTGTACAGTGACTGTGTGCCATGAAGGTTCCCTCCCATTACGAACCATTCTACTGGATACATATCTGATCAGTGCATGGTCAACTATTCTTTTAAGCTTGAGAAAAGTTCCTCTACATGCTCCTGCCCTGTGATGAAAGATTCAAGTTCATCATTGATATACAACACTACTGACTTTTTACCTAATTTACTGAACATATATGTGTTTCTGCTTGGTTTATTGTCGTTTGTACTTTGGTAATCATTGTTTCCACAACCACATCATGGTCACTGATACCAGATTCGATGTGGACCTCCTCAAAGTGGTCAGGTCTATTTTTTGCCATTAGATCCAATATACTTTCACAGGATGTCTTATTACGCCCACCACTAACAATTCTGTAATTTCCCAATTAATTATTTTATGATTAAAGTCTCTGGCGATGATTACAGTATTATTGGGCAACTTACATACAAGTAAACTGAGCGTTTCTCTTAAATTTCCTGATTACATTAGGAGATGAGTCTGCTGGATGACCCAATTATCATTTTGTGCCCACCCTGGTACTGAGTCTTGCCCAAACAATATCACATGTAGCTTCAATTTCTTCCTTGGTGGATTTGAATTTCTTTTCTATTGTGACTAATACACCCCCTCCACTTCCCATTGGCCTATCCTTTCGATGTAGACTTAAATTTTCCCCAAAAATCTCACAGCTATCAATTTCAGGTTTCAACAGTTTTCTGTACCTAGTGTTATGACAACTTCACTGCTTTTCATGGACACTTCAAATACTGGCACTATGTTGGAAACACGTCAGCAGTGTACCATTAGGATTTTAATATCCGCACCTGTTGGAGGCATTTCTTTCGATCTTACACCGATACTTCTGGGTTTCCAATAGCTGTTGTTATCTGCATTGGATGGAGAGTCACTTATCACTTAATCTTAAAAAAAAACTTGTGTGCATACTATCCACACTTAGCTACCTGAGTAACAGCCTCTGATGTGTAGGAGAGTACTCCTCCACACAAAATTCCAAGCTTTATCTAGGTAGTTGTTTTCTCCTGAAGACCCAGCCACACATAATACATTTACAGATAGGTCTGTGTCAACACTCGCCCACAGTAGTTTCGCAGTACCTTGCAGTATTTTGTCATATAAATTGATCCTTAGTTATATAGCACGCAGTTTAACTGATTCAGCTTTTATAAGAGATGAGACTAGCAGCAGTAAGTCACTGACAACAGTTTTCCCCAGATTGAACAACGTTCCACTGAGTTCTACCACATGTCATCCAAAGTCAATTTTAGTGTGATGCTTATAAAGAGAATCTCGCTCTAGGATTGTGCTGGACCCATCAGCTATGGACCGCAGAACTTCCTTATTTTCCTGGAATAGCTTCACTCTTACCTGGAAAATTAATATCACCATACCTACATCTACATCTACATCTACATCTACATGACTACTCAGCAATTCACATTTAAGTGCTTGGCAGAGGGTTCATCGAACCACAATCATACTATATCTCTACTATTCCACTCCCTAACAGCGAGCGGGAAAAACGAACACCTAAACCTTTCTGTTCGAGCTCTAATTTCTCTTATTTCATTTTGATGATCATTCCTACCTATGTAGGTTAGGCTCAACAAAATATTTTCGCATTTGGAAGAGAAAGTTGGTGACTGAAATTTCGTAAAAAGATCTCGCCGGGACGAAAAACGTCTTTGCTGTAATGACTTCCATCCCAATTCGCATATCATATCTGCCACACTCTCTCCCCTATTACGTGATAATACAAAACGAGCTGCCCTTTTTTGCACCCTTTCGATGTCCTCCGTCAGTCCCACCTGGTAAGGATCCCACACCGCGCAGCAATATTCTAACAGAGGACGAACGAGTGTAGTGTAAGCTGTCTCTTTAGTGGACTTGTTGCGTCTTCTAAGTGTCCTGCCAATGAAACGCAACCTTTGGCTCACCTTCCCCACAATATTATCTATGTGGTCTTTCCAACTGAAGTTGTTCGTAATTTTAACACCCAGGTACTTAGTTGAATTGACAGCCTTGAGAATTGTAGTATTTATCGAGTAATCGAATTCCAACGGATTTCTTTTGGAACTCATGTGGATCACCTCACACTTTTCGTTATTTAGCGTCAACTGCCACCTGCCACACCATACAGCAATCTTTTGTAAATCGCTTTGCAACTGATACTGGTCTTCGGATGACCTTACTAGATGGTAAATTACAGCATCATCTGTGAACAACCTAAGAGAACTGCTCAGATTGTCACCCAGGTCATTTATATAGATCATGAGCAGCAGAGGTCCCAGGACGCTTCCCTGGGGAACACCTGATATCACTTCAGTTTTACTCGATGATTTGCTGTCTATTACTATGAACTGCGACCTTCCTGATAGGAAATCACGAATCCAGTCGCACAACTGAGACGATACCCCATAGGCTCGCAGCTTGATTAGAAGTAGCTTGTGAGGACGGTTTCAAAAGCTTTCAGGAAATCTAGAAATACGGAATCAACTTGAGATCCCCTGTCGATAGCGGCCATTACTTCGTGCGAATAAAGAGCTAGCTGTGTTGCACAAGAGCGATGTTTTCTGAAGCCATGCTGATTACGTACCAATAGAACGTTCCCTTCGAGATGGTTCATAATGTTTTAATACAGGATATGCTCCAAAACCCTACTGCAAACCGACGTCAATCATATAGGTCTGTAGCTAGATGGATTACTCCTACTACCCTTCTTAAACACTGGTGCGACCTGCGCAATTTTCCAATCTGTAGGTACAGATCTACCGGTGAGTGAGCGGTTGTATATGAGTGCTAAGTAGGGAGCTATTGTATCAGCGTAATCTGAAAGGCACCTAGTCGGTATACAATCTGGACCTGAAGACTTGCCCGTATCAAGCAATTTGAGTTGCTTCGCTTGTGAATATACATCATTATGCCCAACTGCGAATTACCTATACCTTGGAGGGTTTACCACCTCTTCTGCATGAGGTCCAAACTCACTAAAGAGATGTGCGCAGTTGTGTCCAGCAAAAACTTATGTTCCCGACCGTTCACCACTCCAATCACGCAACATTCTACATCTCCAAACGTTTCTGCAGCATTAAAATTTATTGAAGTGCCGCCTGGCGGACCTGAAACTTCCATTGTCATTTAACAGCTGATTATTCACTTTCTAACCTTTCCATTACGCACCTTACGTTACACTCTCATTCTCATTGTCCGATTTTGCCACGTCTGTTACATTTTGGTTAGTGAGAGTCTCTCCATGTATGGCCTGAGCGACCACAACGGTAACGATTAGCATCAATAGAAAGGACATTTCTCCTTTTATGAACTTGAGTCACCGTATCTATCTCTTCCAAGTTGTTGTTACATATATGGTTCCAGCTAAATCTCGTGGAAATCTCTCGCTTATCTTGTGTGACACGTCGAGTAGCAAACCCCATGAAAATGCGTCTAACACCCTTCTCTCTGCTTCGTATTGTCATTGTTTTTTAACTCACAGGAATTAACATCAAGTTTCCAAACCCTATAGATGAAACTCTTGACAGATTCGCTCTGCCACTGTAATATTAAACTTCCCCCCAATAGTATCTACACCAGTGTACGAGACCTCTCCTCACTTCATCAAATGACTATACATGTATTAGATTCTCATGGTACATAAGTTTTCACCTCCTCTGTCAGATATAAGTTGGTCATTTGCAAAAATTGTTCGTCTGTCAGCAATCCAGCTTTGCAGTCTTCAGTCTTCAAAAAGTTATCTACAAACGCTAATAAATCTTCTCCTGCCTTATGTAAAAAAGCAGCAACATGGCTACCAGTGGTTGAATATACGACAGAAGCAGCTACACTAGATGAGTCTCTGAGCTAAGCTATCTGATCTAACTAAGACCGAACAGCTTCCTGAGTGGTAACCATCTGTGTTTCTTCACTCAGTCATTGTAAGCCATTTGTCTAACACACAAAGAAACACAATAAGAAAAACACAATGGGATCAACGCAGGAACACTTAGTTCTCACTCTGCTGTTACACAATTTAATTTTTCCGAATAATCCCTAGCTGTGTCCACTCTTGCGCTACCTGACCTGTTGCCCAAATTTTCTGCATGTTAAGAACATCACTGGGGATTACTCTGTACAAATCACACCACGTACATCTATCAGGACGCATGCCACCATAATTTTTCCTTGTGTTTCATTGAAATTCAGCCACGTTTGTGCTCTCATCAGTCTTCACACTTTCAAATGAGGTTGACTTACAATCAAGGTTTGCTTGAATACAGCACACCCACAAAAGTGGCGGTGCTTGCTTGGCTCAGCATGCAGCAACACGAGATGCCCACCACATGAAGTCAACAGGCTGGGCAGGCAACCAAGGAAGAAGTGAAGTCAATGCCTTGGTGATGCAGAGCTGTTTAGACTTGCTAGTAACAAACACAGAGTGGCAGAAACCTTGTCATGCCATTAGGCGCAAGTGCAGCGACCACCCAACAATTTGCAGTGGACGTGGTGGAGACTGTGAACCAAGGAACCCTGCAAGGGGCCCAAAGTTGGCTGACATCAGCCAGCAATAGGGCCACAGCTGGGAGCCGCCAATGGAACTTCTGGAAGCATCAGCACTAGACACAATCCATAGAGCCGTGGCTCACAAGGTCAATGCCTATAATCGAGCTGAAATGAGATGATTCACTTTGGATTGTTGGCTGCCTTGGAGCACTTCTTGATGTAGGGTGACGTCAGTGGGAGATACTGCTTCGGGGTGCATTCAGTATTTGTGATCGCTCAGCCCAGCTTTGTTACGTCAGGACGTCACTTTTGCTCACATAGGACGTGGAAGTGTCGCAGTGTCAGACCCAGCTTAAAGTAATCCACATCAGCACCATGGTGGGTCTGTTCCCACAGCACACTGTATCTACAACGTTCCAGATCTGGAAATAGGTGGCAGGGCCCAGTGTGTGGTAACTGAGCTCGCTCCTGTGTCAGAATGGATGCAACCATCAAGACAGCTCATCGTCTTCCAGCTTCGGTAGCAGATTGTACTAGGCAACCTCTCGACTTGCGTGACTGCAAGTTTTGGATATTGATGAGGGAGTGGAATAGCAAAAGGTATTTGGATTTCAGAATAATTGTAACATATTTTTGTATTTATTACACTGAGTGTTTTACAATAAAGTGAGAAGTGAGAAGTGAGAAGAGAAAATTTATTGTGACTTCATGAATATAAAACTAGTCTTGTCTTTAATAATGTCCCTTGGAAACTTCATTAGTATTCTTATTGGTACAATCTGCTTCAGTAAAATGGTATAATGTTTGGTTACAGAATTAAATACAGGAATAGTTATATTTACAGGAACAAAAAATAATCATTGAGACAAAAACTTGACATTCAGTTTTACCCTCAGGGTACCACACACTGATCAGGCAGAACATTATGACCACCCACCTGTTATCGATATAAACCAGTCCAGCCAACAGAGGCACCACCTGTTAAGTAATGCCTGCTAGTGAGACACACACAGTGTGCACATGGTATAAGTAAGTATGTTGGCCATACGTAGTATGGGGAGGCGTGCAGTCTATCTAAGTTTGGCCGAGGGCAGATTGTGATGGCCTGGAGGCTTGGCATGAGCATTTCAGAAACTGCATGACTTGTCGGCTGTTCGAGGAGTGCTGTGGTGAGTGTCTTCAACACGAGGCAAATCCAAGGCGAAACTGCATCCAGACGTCGTGGGGTAGGGTAGTCACCCCTTATTACAAGTGCCAGACATCATAGGGTGGGCAGACTGGTAAAGCAAGACAGGCAGAGAACTGTGGTGGAACTAACATCAGACTTTAATGCTGGGCAGAGAACAAGTGTGTCTGAACACACGGAGCACTCAAAGCTTCTAAAATGTGCCCTACCTTCTTCATCATGCCGATTGGAGGGCGCGAATCCGTCATTTCCCAGGGCAAAACCTCCTTAACACCTGTACTGTTGTGCAGAGACAGGTTGTCAGCTGCTCCATTATGCTCTGGGGAATATTCACGTAGGCATCCATGGGTCCTCTGGAGCCTGTGCAAGGTACTGTGATGGCCAAGACGTATCGTACACTGGTTGTAGACCATGTACACCCCTTCGTAACAATCATATTTCCCAATGGCAGTGGCATTTATCAACAAGATAATCCTCAGCATCACAAGGCCAGGAGTGTGATGGAGTTGTTCGAAGAACTCAGAGGTGAGTTCCAATTGATGCATTGGTCCCCCAACTCGCCACATCTGTACTCAATGGATCACATCTGGGATGTCAGAGCTTATTGTCCCCCTCCCTAGAAATTAAGGCCCCATTGCTCCTATTGCTGTTATTCGTGCCAAATATGGACAAACTGGCTGTTAGATAGATGGTCATAATGTTCTAGCTGATAGTTGTAAGTAACAGCCAATATTTTACACTAAATCCTGGAAGCTGCACTTTAAGAAATGCAGCAATCATATTACAGGAACATATTTACTTTACTATTTACTTTAAGTGTATCTGACATTTGTAAACATCCAGAAACATAGCTCAATAGGAATTCAAAATTAGTTTCCTGATTCGAAAGTGATTTTCGAAGGTATTTTCGTTCTCTTCCGATAGCTCTTTTAACGTTGTGTTTAATCCCCACTAATGATTTCAATCGGGAATCTATTTTCGTGTAGAGTATTTTTTGTGAGAGACGGGAGAGAGAAGTTCTGTCTTGTCTTCATTGACTTTAACGTACATTACATTAATACTTGTTCCATATATCGTGAATACAACGTTTCGTAATGATGTGGAACCTGTCAGTTTAACATAAGTTTTCATTACACAATTATTTTTGTCTTTTTTTGACAGCCACTACTTCACATCTAAAAATTCGTCTATTGAGCAGAAGGCTCTCCAGCTATCAGTGGTCTCACTGTGCTAATAGAATTTCCAGTATGTAACTCTTACTGGCCTCCGAAGCGTTTAGTACGGTGGATGTATGTGCAAGTTTTCGTTGCCTATGAAAACCCAGCTTTTATCCAACGAACTCTATTCTCGGATTGGAAAATCTTTGGCGTTTCCGAGTCGATTTTCATCTTTGATAGGTATTGGGGAAGTGGTAGGCGCTACTGTATGCGTATTTTATGATGTGATTTGGTTATGCGTGCTTTATGTGTAATACTGTAGCATTTTGTTGCATTTCTTATTAAGTTGAAGAACTGAGACGAGTATTATCATAATTTGGATGGAAGGCAAGTAGTACGTGTACGTACGTTTGTTTATTCAAATACACATCGATTTGCATCGTAGTGAGGACTGAAAAGAACCGATGCTCTCTAGTGTTTGTTTTTGACAGGGGATTATGAATCTTGAAGGAAAATTAATACAATGTCATAGTGTTTTTGCTGTTTCAGTACAGTCCAATTCGGAGACCTTAAGTTGTTTTTCAGTGTTTCGCATATGTCGTCATTACCGGTTAATACTGAATTAATTTATTGAGCGCATTTCCAAGATTCTTTACTCTTCTTTGTTTTAGTTTTCGGGTCTTGCTGTATCCTATATCTTTCTTTTATTTTTCTTATTTAAGGCCTACATAACCTGACAAACATATCACTGAAGATCATTCCTGAATAGCAGTGTCTGTGTAATCTCCGTATGGAACAAAAACGCCTAAGCAGAACTTTCCCGCAACTCAAAGGTTGTTTTTTTTTCTTTAAAAAAAGAGACACTTTCATTTTCAACGTTAGCCGTGTTATCGTAGGCTTTATGTGCGTAACTCGTACATCCTTGCTTATAAGAAATGAGCCTTTTTTATACACCTGTTGTGGTTTAGTCCCTGCGGTAAATGGATAGTGGGAGATGTGGCGGTATATAGACTTGTGACAGTTGCGCGATGTCTGTTTATTAAAGTTGAAATTTTTCTGACAACATTCTGAGCTAATTGAAATTTTAATGTTGTGACAGTACAGTTTTTCCGGTACTTTTCTACCTAACTTGAAGTTGGCCTTAGTAGTTATGCCCCCAAGGACTTAGTAAATTAGTAACTGTCATTCTGCTGAGTGCGTTTTGATGTTTGTAAGACTTATGTATGCCATAGCAACATAAAAATGCCAATGGAACGTGTCACTACATAATTCATATGTATTATACAGTATGTCATCGGGTTATTCCCTCAATGGATGTACTCATGCTGATAAGCGGATGTCTTTTCGCTGTTCTCGAACAAAATATTCAGAGCCATTCCAAACTGTTTTCTTGCTGTATCAGATTTAGCTCTGATATGTAGTTTGATTAAATGGAAAGTGTGGAGGAAGGAAATTGACGTTTAATATCCCATCAGAGTATTGTCATACAACTGTAGATTCGCATTTAACATTCACATTTTCGTCATCTGAAATACTGTCCTTCTGCTCAGGTATCTATTTTATGTAATGAGATTTTTGTGGGCACCTTATACTGAAAGCCAGAAAGCAAACTGATGTTCCCAGTTATATGGCAATAACTAGGATTGATTTTCTTCTAATGCCTTTGTTTTCAGAGGAATCTCAAGTTTGGTATAGTGGCAATGTTCACAGTATAGTAGGTGAGAATGACTTGCTCTCCATTACTGATTTATTAGGAGCATTGCTATCCAAATTATTTGGTTCATGCTGTGCAAAGCTAAAGCTGATTTTTGTTGCAGTAATCAAGGGGCATTACATGTTAAGTCAACTAATGAAAATGATTTTCAACCTGACACTCTTGGATTTATTTGAAATTAAGTATCGACTTAGTATTCAAAAATAGTAACACAATTTTTTTCGGGTGAAAGGTTAGTGAGAAATGGGTGCTTAAAAAATTGAATTTTCGACTTGCAAAAATGTTGATTTTTTTTTCCAATGACTGTTCTAATTAAGCTAGAACAATCAAACAAGGGAAAATCCAAGATGGAATGTAACAGTGTTATGAAAAGGGAAGTTGCTACTTACCATATAGCGGAGATGCTGAGTCGCAGATAGGCGCAACAAAAAGACTGACGAATAAAGCTTTTGGCCATTAAGGCCTTTGTCAACAAACAACCCTCCTCCCCACCACACACACACACACACACACACACACACACACAAAAGCAGACAAATTTCAGCTAATTATGTTTCATACCATATGAAATCCCTTTAATAAAGCTATCAAATCAGCTCAGTTTCAGTTTAACTGGAATACAAGTTGTGGCCAGATCAACATTGTTCCACAAGCTGAAAGTTTGTGGGTTTTTTCCCCACCCATTACTCAGTAACTTTTTCATCAGAGAAATGTGAAAAAATGTTTTTTGTTACTAGTTACGAATATTAGACGCATACTTAATTTCAAATAAATCCAAAAGGGTCAGGTTGTAGTATTTGTTGGTTTGAAATCGATTAACCCTTAACATTTATTGAGACAAGCAAGTATTATCATCCATTTAAAAGATTCTGCATATCAATATACTATAAACCACTTGGAACAGCCTCTAAAAGCGTTGCTTCAACCATAATGGTTGTATATAGGGCAGTTTTCAGAAAACCCATTGGGGTATATTCCAACACTGGTGATACTTACCCCAGTAAAAAGGTTCATTTAAAGAAAAATACATTACAGTATTGAACGAGAATCTCATGTTATGAATAAGTGGTTTTGTTTTAGATTTGAACAACATGATGTAAGCTTACAGAAGGAAGTATACTAAACTGGAATTGAGTGGAAATTGAAAGCAGAAAAGATGTGTCTTTAGAAGTGCTGAGGATTCAAATGAGTCTGTAAAATTCTTTATCTTACATATTTAAAAAAATGGACTCCTCCAGTTGATCTTACACCGAGCGTTCATAATCCAAAACCTTCATCGAAAAATGTAATCATTCAAAGTATAGACCAATAATAGGCCTACAAGCTTCGTGGTTACATTATCAAAAGTTCAAATATGAACTGTGGACTAACAAACCAGTATCCCAGCTTTCATATCAATTGCAGAACAGTGGGGCTAAAGTAGTTGGGATGCAAAGAGTGCAACTTTAATTGAGGTGTCAAGGCTTTAATTAGACAGCACAAACAGCTCACATTTTGAAAACCTGGAAATACCAGCTCATCTAGAGTAGCAGTTTTTACTGTAGATTCTCCCTGCACCTGCCCACCCCACAATAATGAAAGAGGTATTCATTCAGTTGACTTTTTTAAAGCACCAACTTGGATGAGGCAGTAATCTCAGTCATACTTAAAACACTCAGTGTTTGCTAAGTTGCCTAAAGTTGTATAGATTGAACATGGTTGTGATGTGTGAATAATTGTCAGTGGTTTGTGACATGAATACCCTTCCCCAGTATTTTTGTTTCTCAGGGTGAAGTTCTGTGACAGTTATTTAAGGCACCTGAATGTTGTTTGGTCTTATTTAACAATCCCAGAAGCACATGTATGGCTGGCACATTGTTTCAAAATTAATAACATGTACACACATTCAATGTTGAAGAAAAGAACAAAGTTAATTGTCTGCAGAACATTACACTCCTGATACAATACTGTATCCAAGGGAAAATAGTAGATTGTTAATAATGTTAGTTTTTATCATCATCAGCTGCTGCATTTTTTACCCACCCATAGTGGCATTATTGGACATTATTGGGTATTAAATCAATAAAATACATTTGGGGGATAAAAAATGTTTAAAGGTATCCCATCTATGGTATTATATTTATAAAATACTTTTGGCCAATACAAAAAAGAGTTTAAAAGTATCCCAACTACTGTTGAAAAGTGTCATCATGGAGATAAAATTTAGCAATTGTATGTTTCAACTGAACTGTTAATTTTTGTTCAGTACTTTATTCCTTGCAACAATTTGTATTCTGAAATTTGTTGAAATGTGCTTTCCTCTCTCCCTATTGTTTGACGTATAGTAAATCGTAGTTTTAATATATTGTGTTGAGGAATCTAGTTTTAAATCTGTCAGTAAACTAGTCTTCAATTGGAGAGGGCAGGGTCTGAACAGTAATACTGAAGATACAAATACCACTGATCTGCATTGAGCCATGTTCTTGTCAAAATGATGGACATAAATCACTCCCCAAAATCCAGTATGCATAAAATTTGCAACATAACAAGAATTATTAGTTCTTATCATGACACATATGTTGACTTTCCCATTTCAAAACCACACCGTCACCTTTCGATCGTGACTAAACCTTGGACAATGTTGTAGTGCGGTCTGTTGCCTCAATCTGCATTTCCAAAATAATAATATGGGCACAGAATAGATATTGTCAGTGTTCTGTTCATGCTTGTACGATATCACACTCTACAATATCTGTATCTCACAGGTCACGTGGTATCATTAGATTCATTTGATCCTTCAAAATGTTACTCCAACCCATTTTTGTCCCATAGTTTTTAATTTCACAATGACTATTTACTTTTTTATTCGTTTATCTCATTAGAATCATTTTAGGTGGATAGTTAGTTGTAGAGCTAATATCTCATTAAATGGGTGCCAAAATGTAATGCATTCAAGTAGCTATGGTGTTGGAGAAAGCTTAACGGAGGACAAATTCACAAAAATTTGCTGATAATATGTCAGTTGTTGCTCTGGAGCAATGAACTGCAATACAGGAGATCATTACAATTCTCAAAAGCATTTTGTCTTCTGAGTGGAGATGAATCTTTTAGCAAAGAAGATCGTCAAAATATTTCTTGTGTATGCTCTTCTGCAGCCTCAAAAATGTGTGAAATGCATATTATTGTAATAGTAATCTCCCAGGGCTCCTCATTTTATATTTTATTTACTGCTACTGTAAGTAAAAAGTACTCTCAGAACCACTAGCTGTAAATAAAATATGAAGAAAAACAATCTTGGAAAATTCCTCACATACTGGAAAGCTTTCAGTAAGACAGCTGAACAGTTGTATTACTTATTGAAAGCTTTAGAAAATAGGTCTTCGTAAATTACTTGTGGTATGAATTGTGGGAACCAGAATTTATGAGCCAGTCAGTGAGAAAACTGTAAGTATGTTCTCCTTCTAAATACTGGTATTTCATACAGATTTCTTACATCAACTTTCCTTATAATTCTAATTTGTGTGATTAAGGTAAAGCATTTTTAAACTTGGAGTTTTAAGGGATTAACATGTTTGTCTATGGAATCTTGTTAAAGATTCAAAGAAAATGCAGTTAAAACTCCTTTGTTACAGGTTACATGTGTGTTGGAAGCATTTAATAAATATGGATTGTGCAATTAAACTTGAACAGTCATCTAGTAGTGAAAGCACTTCAGTGGTCCCCAAAAGTGATGAAATCTCACTGAGCAATGAGCCAAGCACATCACTGAAAGAAACTGAAACAACTGATGACACAAATAATCTAAATGAAGGTCAACAGGCAACTGAAAAGAGTGAAACTGACGCATGTGCACAAAATGCAAATGCCACAAATGAGAGTAATACAGAGTCGTGCACAAATAATTTGAATGGTGATCAGAATGAGAACAGTCTCACTGGAAAGCCTGTTAAGAGTGAAAGCTCATGTTCATCTAATGTCATCTGTAATATAGAAGCTGATGTCCTCCCTGTTGTTGATTCCAAGGCTGATTACAGAAGCAAGTGCAGTTTATCAGAAGATTCTGAGGATGATTCGAGTAGTTGGGAAGATGAGGATTCAGACAGCAGCACAAGCAATAGTGATGATAGTGATAGTAGTAGCAGCAGCAGCTCAGTTTCAAGCTCTTCTTTGGCCTCTGGAGAAGATTCAGATTTTGACATGTAAGTGCATTTTCACATGTGGCATAAATCTCTATCTGGATTTTCTGTTCATGGATGTTGTACAGTAACACTTCTTTAACTACAAATATATCTTGTTACTAGCTTCAATACTGAGACAACCAGTAAAGGGCCACCAAGAACTAGAGGAGAATTGACATTAGATGATCTCCCACCAATACAGAATCTGCACATTACTGTGCCAAAGAATGAATGCTTGGAAATTGGAACAATAACAAGTATTGTAGAACAGCTAGGTAAGCACTCCATAGAATACTTATATCCAACTATATTGAGGTATTCTTCTGGTTTACATGTGGGTGTTGTGGGTGTCAGCAGTAAAGTGCCAGTCTACAAATCCAATTGGCTTGAGTTCAATTCCTATTCAGTCATAGAAATTTTGTCACTTATCACTTCTTTCAACTCTGAAAGTGAGGACCGGCCACTTAATTTATTTTTCGTTTTCACTTTAGTTCTTCAGTAAATTACATATTTTAAAATAATGACAGAAAGTATAATTATTCCTTAAAATAAATGAAGTATGAGATGAAATAGACAGATAGCAAGATGTCCATATATTGTTGTCATATGCAGTGAGTCCAGTTTTTGAGCAGCAGATGGCTTGCACGCAGAGAAAATTGCAGTCCGTCTTGTACTCAGGTGCTGTCTTTTTTAACACAAAGTTGTGGCCCGAGCTGTGACCACAAAGTGTTAATGTTAAAGATGTAATTAAGTGGTTTAGAGTCCATCTCCTCTTTTATCTGGCTGGGTGATTGTTTGACAGTCAGAGAAAGATGAGGGCATACTGCTAAAGTAAGAGGATCATGCCTAGTAAAGCATGATTCAAACTAACCTTCAAGTCAAGGACATTGTTGCCTTTTATGAATTTATAAAGGTAAGTTCATGCCACTTGCTATAAAAGAAACACTTAATATTGTCTTACAGTCATATAAATGTTACAACAAATGAATAATGTGACACATGGAGTAATGATGATGATAATGAAAATGCTTAAGCTTTTTAATTTCGGGATTCTAATAATGGAAGGAAACGAGGACAGGCAATGTTGTTAGAACCATGCCAACATTTCCTTACATTGGTTTGAGAACTGAATAAGATGTAAATAAAAGTGTCTGAGCCAGAAAATTTTCCTGAGTCCCTATAGCGAAAAATGTATACCTTATATTACATTTATTTTAGTCAGAGGACAGCACTTACCACTTGGTAATTTGCCAAGTGAGAAATTCTTCAGTGGAGGTTTGAAAATTGTGCTTATCAGTAATGGCTTTCAGCTCATGTAACAGACCTGTTGAAATTGTGTGCTGCAGAATAAGTTTTCAGAGTGATATTTCGAGTGTGCTCTAGGGATATCACAAAATGTTGGCCATTCTGGATCATAGCCAACAAAATGTCCCAGGCACCTTTGTGCATCTTGGCATCGTTCTCAGGACTGCCTCTAATGTGTTCCACAGAATACGTGGACTTGATGTAGCTTTCAGGTAAAACCTGTAGTTCATGTTGTGAGTGTTGCTCTAATTGCCTTGCTACAGCACAGTAATACTGGAAAGATCCTGTTTGTTGTTGTTGTTTTGACAAAGGCGTGTGGATGCTATGTGAATGATTGATTTGATGCAGGTAGGCTGACAAAATGTATGAGCAGTACATGGCTGTTTTCAGTTTATTATTGGTCTGTGGACTATAAAAGGGATGTGGAAATAAAATTCTTGGATGCGTCCAGAGATATGAAAGGGCCTTTAGAAACAAATTTTTCAGTGTTTCTTAAAACCCGATGAAAAGGTTGTTGGGTGCAAAACTAAACTATACATGGCATTCAGTCCAAATGATACTTTTTTCTTTGTAGATTTCTTTCTCACAATAGGATCAACTAGATGCTTTCCACTTTATTTTATTCTGTGCCTCGTCCTCAGTCTGCTGGCAATTTCATGAACTTCAATGTTGTTCAGCATTCTAAGTCATCTTCCTCTCTTTTTAAATCTTTCCTTCAGTTACTCTTGATTTGCGGAGAGTTTTTTTCTTTTTTTTTCCTTTCTTTTTTCCCCCTGCCCCCAATACATGCCTCAGGCAAGATGTTTTTCCTAATTATACTAATTTGCATATTCTTCCCTGTCCTATTCTTAGAAGCACTTCATTTGTTATTCATTGATTCCATTTCACTTTCAGCATTTTTCCATCACAGCCACACTTCAAAACTGTCGAAGTATTCTTCTATTTCTTTTTGGCCATCCGTTATTTGCTGTCGTATAATACTACACTTGTGACAAAATACTTGGCAAGCCTTTCTTTTAATTTTATTGGAATTCACCTTTTCTAAAGTTCTTTTGTCCATAGAGATTCTAATTCTTGTTTCTTACGCATTTTCTGTCATCATACTTCCTGAGTACCTAAAATTTGTTGCAAGGTCTTTCATTCCAATGATTTTTTTGTCATGTTTGCTGATTCTTACCACTTTGGTCCCTCTTTCATTTACTCTCATTCCATAATCTTTTTTCTGATCCTGTGCATAATAATTGTAGTTCTTCTAATTCTGTTAAGGCCACTTTATCATCTGCATACTTAATTTTGTTTATGCCGTCTCCTCCTCCTCCTCCTCCTGTTAAATCATTGGAAAGTGTGGATAAGAAATAATACCCTGTCTTAACACCTTTCGCAGTACCTGTCTCATCTGTTTCCTCATTTCCATTCTGTAGTACTATTTGTTTCATTTAGGGTTCCTTAATTAGGCTTCAGTACTGCTAGTCAACACCAGCATTTTTAAAGGTCTTCCTTCATAAGGGGACTGTAGACAATTCTGTCAAATGACTTTCCCAGTCTGTAAAAGATGTACATATCCCTGTTAATTTTGGCTCTCACCACATCACAAATCTTTGTTTCAGTGTTGTTTCCCTCACATTCCAGGTCTTGCTCCAATGTTCTAGATTCTTTACTGAACACGCTGTTATTTACATCGACATGACTACTTTGCAATTCACAGACCAGTGCTTGACAGAGGGTTTATTGAACTACCTTCATTATTCTCTCTCTCTCTCTCTCTCTCTCTCTCTCTCTCTCTCTCTCTCTCTCTCTCTCTCTCTCTCTCTCTCTCTCTCTCTGTGTGTGTGTGTGTGTGTGTGTGTGTGTGTGTGTGTGTGTGTGTGTGAGAGAGAGAGAGAGAGAGAGGAGAGAGAGAGAGAGAGAGAGAGAGAGAAAGAAAAAGTTGGGTACATCTTTCCATGTGAGATTTGATCTCTATTATTCTGTTCGATCATTTCTCCCTATGTAGGTGGTCATCAAAATATTTTTACGTTTGGAGGAGAATGTTGGTGACTGAAATTTCATTAAAAGATCTTGTTGCAGCGGAAAATGTCTTCAATGATTGCCACCCAACTCGCATATCTGTGACATTCGCCCCCCCCCCCCCCTTCTTTTTTTAACTTTTTCTGTGTTCTGTCAATCCTATTCAGTAAGGATCCCACATCCAGAAGGGGACAGGTGGATGAGCATAGACTACGCATTCTCTATAGTAGTTATATTGCATCTTCTGTGTGTACCAACAATAAAATCCAACCCTTGGCTCACCTATCTTTCCATTTTTATTGAAAACTCTGTATGCTAACATTTCTATGCTCTTTTGTTCAATTCTTAAATCTTCTGTACTTTTTCTAATTTATATTGTTATATTTTCAGTTAAATTTTCTCTCACAATTTTTTGCTTGTTTCTCTCTAGCATATTAGTTATCTTCATTGTTCATAATTGTTTTTTTTTTTTACATTCATTACTTCTCCAATTTCTGCTAAGACTTTCAGAATCGCATATTTAATCTTATACTAATTTTCTAATGCCTTGGTAGTTTTCGTTGAATTGGCCAGTTTTTCTTGGGTGGTTTGAGAAGAGGCATTAATTTTCCAGGGTTCCACATCCTACATTGTTACTGGTTGCCTACTTTTCATAAGATTCAGATTATTTGTATTGCTTCCAGCAAGTTACAGTCTGCTTCAGCATTTACTGCAGAGGTTTTATTCCATTGTGTCATGTATTTGAATCTTTGGTTAGTTACAATAAAGTCTAGTTAATATCTTGCACTGTCACAAGGTGCTTCCCCTGTATACAATCTTTGATGACTGCTCTTAAAGCAAATAAGAGGGTTAATCAAAAGGTAGCAGGAATTTTTAATTTCTCAGGCTTTTTACGTTCGATTTTCATAATACTTTTATCTTGTTGATACATATGTTCCTGAAGTTTATTTGAATTTCCAGTTGGTTTGAGTATTTAGTTTATTGTTGGAAGCCTGTCTGTCTGTCTGTCTGTCTGTCTGTCTGTCTGTGTGTGTGTGTGTGTGTGTGTGTGTGTGTGTGTGTGTATTACAGTGCTTGATGAATTTTTACATTTGAAAAGGATAGATCAAAGGATTTGCATTAAATTTTTCATGAAAAAAGGCATAAAGTACAGCACTGCATTCGAAATGTTAACTGTGTCTTCTGGCAAATTTACATTGAGAAAGACAATACTTAACAAATGATATAAAAATTTCAGAGATGATTGAGAAGATGTTAAAGACAATTGCCCTGGAAACCCTAACACATCAATTACTGATGACAGTGTGGAAGAAGCAAAGATAATAATTTTGGAAAATTGCCAAACATCCATCAGAGAGGTTGCTGGTGTTATCGGCATATCTTTTGCCTCGTGCCAAGCAATTTTTTCAAATGTTTTGGGCATGACGTGTTGCAGGAAAGTTTTCTCAGATATTACTGAATTTGGACCAAAAACAGCACCACATAGACACTGCTCAGGAATTGCTGAATGAAGTCAAGGATCCTGAACTCCTAAAGAAGGTTATAACAGGTGATGGAACGTGGGTATACAAGTATGATGCAGAAACAGAGGCCCAATCGTCCCAAATGGGAACTGCGTGAAGAACCAAGACCGAAAAAAAATTAAACAAGTTTGAGCACATGTGAAGGTTCTTCTGTTTCCTTTGATTACAATGGGATAGTGCATCATGATTTCCTGCCTTATGGTCATACTGCCTGTAAGGAATAGTACCTGGAAGTTATGTGCCGTGGGCGTGACCAATTGAAAGAAAACTATCTAATGCTCCCAATCACACCTAAATGCTTATTCATGACTTTTTGACAAAAAAAAAAGAACTGTTATTATGCCTTAGCCACCATATTCGCCGGGCATTCTCTCCTGCGACTTCTTTCTATTCCCAAGGTTGAAGTGAACCATAAAAGGAGGTAGTTTTGTCACCATTGATAAAATAAAAACAGATTCACTGAAAGAGCTGAACAGCATAACAAAAAGTGAGTTCCAGAGGTGCTTTCAAGGTTAGAAAAGGTGCTGGCACAAGTGTGTTATATCTGTGGGGGACTACTTTGAAGGGGACAAAGTTGATGTTGATGAATAAATAAAGATTGTTTAAGAAAAACAAAAATCCTTCTGGTTATTTTTGGTCACATGACATATTTGTGTTTATTAGATTAAAGCAATCACAGGAGGCTACTAGTTTTTTGTCCTTACCGTTTATGTTGCCAAGTCCATATTGCCCAATGACATGTTTCTGTTTACCTTTCTCTGCTGTGCTATTCCAGTCTCCCATCAATGATCAAAATATGCACAGGGCCACTCACCATTTGTATTGCTAACAATGGTGTAACTTTCATATTGTTATCATATTTCTCTTGCATATCAATCAAACTTTGTATGCTTTTTCCTATTTTCTTTTTTAATATTATTTTATAGTGTCCTACTTCAAATTATCTTCCTCCTCACTGCACTAGTGTTATTATGCTGATTGGTAGGATTCTTGCCCAAGCAATTTTATGTGCCATTCAAATTTCTGTTTCATAGGATTTGTAGTTCTTGTCCACTGCAACAATTGTACTGCTGCCTCTCCTATGAGTTTGTTCTTTGTATATACTCTTAAATTCGCCCCAAAAATCTCACTGCTGTTTGGATTTGGTTTTAACCAGCTATCTGTAGACAGTATTATGTTAAGTGGTGAGTGACGTAAAAGTACCCTGTGCTCATGTGCAGCTCAAGTAGTGAAGTCCTATCAGCAACATCAACTATGCCTAAGGGGGGCAACATTGACAGTTCAGATTGTAGTGTTGACACCAGCTGACAACCACAAGGTATTGTGACCTTTCATGGTCAATGTGTAGTAAGAGAATGCTTTGGCAGTTGATCACTAAGATTTTGATGGTTTCTGTCAGTATTGTTGTTTTGGTCTTCAGTCCAGAGACTGGTTTGATGCAACCTTCCCTGCTACTCTATCCTGCACAAGCTTCATCTCCAAGTAACTATTGCAACCTACTTCCATCTGAATCGGCTTAGTTTATTCATATGTTGGTCTCCCTCTATGGTTTTTACCCTCCACACTGCTCTCCAATGCTAAATTGGTGATTGCTTGATGCCTCAGTCTTACATTAATTCAATGGTAATTGTATGACTGTATGGAGTCACCTAATCTAAAAAGAAACCTCAAGTGCACCACACACTTAACAGCTATCTGGGTAGCAGCCTCTGATGTTTAGTACATCCCTAAACCATTTAGCATAATAGTGCAGTTCACAACTTATGCTCCAAGTCTGGGAAGTTGCAGCCCACCACATTACAGGTTCTTCAGAGTCTTGGGTTCAAGATTTCAGCTGAGCTCAAAACCAGAAAAGCTACCATCAGTAATCAGGAGACACTACAAATTGTGAACTTCATTGAAATTGTGAGAGCAAGGTGGATCTTCTCGACCTCCTCCATGGAGGTCCACACTCAACAGTTGGTTGTAACCTATTCTCTCTGGTGGTTGGCACAGTTTCTTCAAAAAGTTAATTGTGGCCTCCCAGCATACACAATAAGTGCACAAGAGACTCTGTATCTGTTTATGCCATTTCCTTAAGGGGTACTATTCACCATATGTCTGAACTACTGACAAGTTCCACTATCCCTTTCCCAGTATAAATCAGGTTTCCTAACAGATGAAGTTGGGTGCACTAACTCAGTTTCAGTGGGAGGCCATACTTCAAACTTGGAGTCTAGGGGATGGGGTGTAGTACCCAGAGTCTTCTCTGGCCCCTGGCTCCCACGCACATGGTTTCTTGGCCTAACATTGGCATGCTGCCCACATTAGAATCGACGAGTGGTGATAGGTCCTTTATTTCCTAGAGGGAGACAGTATTCACAGGAGAGTAATGTATGTGAGGTACATTTGGTGTATTTGCTATGTAGCTCCCAGTAACCCACACAATGCCACTCTTTCTCTCCTGTTTTGCATTTGCAGTCTCGTTAGGGGGCAGATATATAATATCACTGTAAGAATCCCCATTTTTCAAACTAGGTGTCTATGAGTAACACCACATATCATCCAAATTGAATGTTTGACAAAAATATGTGTATGGAGCAATTTGTTGCAAAGTATTATGTCATATGAAATCGGGGAGTGAAGGTAAGCATAGTAACCTGCCAGAGTCTATTGTCGTTAACAGCGGAAAAATATTGTGAATGGTTAGGGTAGCTGTATTCAACTTCTGTAAGTGACACAAATATGCATGTTTAGTTAGAGCTTCCCACCTATCCTCAGTTACAAAATTTTCCACTTCCATTATGTTGCTCCCACTGTAATAGACTAGCATATTTATTTGCCGCATTTGTTTTAAGAATTAAATGTATTGTTGTATTCCGGTTGTGAATTTGCCAGCTGTGAATGAGGGACTGATTCCTATCAGGCACATTATTTGCTTTATTAGATAATTACTGATATGAATCTTAAGTTTTGTTTGTATCTTCTGCAAGTAATATTCGTGGGTCTCCTGACAAGTCAGTTCCAGTTTTACTCCAAATACTTAATTACTGATGTAGTTTTCAAGTGCTAGTTGCAGTATTGTGTGTGCTTTCATGTGGAGTGCAACCAGACTGAGGTATTGCCGGTATCATGAACCTACTTATTGGAGATTTAAATGTCTAGCACCTGCCAATACATTTTTATATGTGTATCATTTTGTCCGCCTGGTCCTTAGTTCTGTGAAATGTAGATCCGCTCTGGTGTTTCCCATCTCTGACTGGTAATATTGATGCCAGGATCTTACTTAAGGTATCCAAACCTTAACTTAATTAAATTCTCCTTTTCTGTTTACTTTGTTTTCCAACAAACTTATTTTGTAGGAACTTGAAGTCTGCATTGTAATTCTGGTCTTGTCATATTTCATGATTATGTTCTAGGCTGTGCTCAGTGACTTCAGATTTGTGTGCATTTTATGTTACTGTTTAGGTGCTTCAAAAGTTGGTGAAGTTTTATTAGTGTTGCCATGGCAGTAATGTACTCACAGTACACTTGTTGAAGAATATTGCTTTCTGATGTAACTAATAACTTCTAAGAACTAAGTGTGCAGTGTAGAAATACTGAGGCATTGCATGCCTGCTACAGAGACCCAAAAGACTGTTTTTTTATGGTTGGTGTAGCGTACAGTGCTATCATCAAATAATTGCTTCAGTAAATAACAACAATTTGCCATCATAAATTTCATCTACATATCATAGAAAAGATAGTGTAAAAAACTGATAAATATGAGACAGAATTTGAGCCAATAGTTATCTTCAGATGGCAATATGTTTAGTGCTGCCAATCCACACCCAAAGGTAAAAGTGATGACATTATCCTAGCTTTCAAAACTATTAGTTCCTTCCTTGGGGAGAAGAGGGGAATAATGGGAAAAACATGTCACTCTGACCCCAGGATAAGAACACCCTAAAGGGGCTACTTGTAAGCAAGTGTGGTTTTCCAGATGCTTTCATGTGGTTTCTCGCAAATGCCAATTTTTTTCTGCATCACATGGGTTGCGTAAGACTTCGTGGCAACTGTCGTTGTAGGAATGCTCGATAGGAGGAGAAATAATGAGTGAACAAGTTAACACAACAAACAGAAGATTAACTTAATTTGTATTTCTCCAAACATATGAAGACTCAATACAAATAGTGCAGCAAGAAACAGAATCCAGCTATTACAACAGCAACAGTGAAGTGACAAAGCAGTGTCTGCATGGCATTCCATAGAGAAGTGGTTCTGAGCACGAGTGGTACGAGTCGCTGCTGCCGGCTGTCCTATATCGTATCAGCAGAGGCTCCTCTAAGTATGGCGGCATGGCTTGGTGGGCATGCACAATTGGGTCCACCAGGTCCTGCACGTGTACTACCAGCATCAGGTGGAATCTTGCAATTTCATTGTTATGATGTCCATGGGGTGATATTGATATGCCCGTGGGGTGGTGATAAACAACAAGATCCGTGTATTACATAAGAGCTTGGTGTAAAAACAACTCATCCAAGCTGTCTGTCATAAAATTAAGGGTAATTAGGAATGCGTGATGACGACGAAAGTCCTATCAAATAAATATTGAACAGATTTGATGACACAGAGTAAACATGGTGTCTACGAAGATATTCTTTAACCATAAATGCAGTAGGTTAGGCATACTGCGTGATTTTTTTTGATTTCGATAATTTTTAGTATAACTGAAAATAATCGGGACGTAAAAAAATTAAAATGAGAAAACTGGCATTAATTAGAACATTTGCTCTTCAGTAGTTCTTTTTTTTACATTTTGAATGTGATGTTGTGTGGAAACATTGTTTTATTATATTTGTAAATACATATTCATTTTTCATCATGCATGTATGACTGTTTCAATATTGATGAGATGTGTGCTGTAACTTTTTCCTACTGGTATCTGCCTATTTTATATACCTTCATTAGGTAGTATTGTATTGGTAGCAGTACGAAGACTGTGGTCTGCTATCATCAGTATTGTAGCACAGTAGCAGCAACTGTAACAGCTGTTATGCTGTGCGTTGTTTATTGTACTGCAGTTAGGAATATTCTTTTGTGACGAGGACTAATGAAGCTCAATGGAAGCATCATATCAATGGTTGGCAATGAAAACCTTGTAACTTCATTTTGGAAATTTTGCAGGTGCATCAAAATCAGTTTCTTAAAAAATAATGCAAAGTGATACAGAAAGTTGCTACATGTGTAACTCAGTAGTAGCAGCCTAGTTATAGATAGATAAGGGAAATGCGTGCACATACAAATCTCTCTTTGATTATAGAGTTAATGATTACTGTAATTGAGAGTTTTCAGACAGATGGGAGTTAAGAGGTTTTTCATTGCCTACTATTGATATGTTGTTAAAAATACTACATGAGCAACTTGATGACGTAAAACGTTTTTTGCTTCTCAGTTCTTCTTGAGGATACATGGGCTTACTTGCTACTCTGCACGTCTTTAGAAATGACAAAATTTTCACAGTATCTAATGTTAATTTTTATGCTTTGATTGTCAAGTAGTTTTTCATTAGTTGATATAGTAGTTTATTTTGTCATATATCTGTTGGCACACACCGTTCTTGTATCACTTTACCTTCTACATTGGGTATGACATTAGAGATTTACATGACATACATAATTTATTTATTTAAAAATATTGCTGCATTTTATTGATTTTGCTTTTTTAATAGTTGTTATACAGGCATACAAGGACACCCCTGCCCTAGATCTGGACAGTGTGCTATTTCTGAAGGAAGGAGACCTGATGTTGGGCCACATTTTTGATGTCTTTGGCCCAGTGAAGGAACCATGTTACTGTGTGAGATTCAATTCTCCACAGCACATTATAGATCATGGTGTGAAAGTTGGCATGAAAGTGTATTGTGCCCCAAGTAGGCAAGAACACTCCCGCTTTGTATTCCTCACTGAACTGTTGCGGTATGTAGAATGTTTATTGAGAATCTATCAATTAGTCACAGCTTTGTAGCTCAATTCATTAACTTTGATTGGTAATCTCGAATTCTATCATTTCGTTCTTTGATTTATGTATCCTCGTGGTGTACGATAGCAGTGGGGATCTCCATGATAAAATAATTTGTATATGGTACTCAGGCAAGTAGTCTGCAGAATGTGTGGTGTAATTGAGTTTTCACTGCGATGGTTGTATGTATAGAATACAGTGGTAAAATGGAAGTGTGTGTAAATTAAAATGGTGAGTGGTTATCCACTGAAGGTAATTCATTGCCAGTATTAAAATGATGTGTATGGGGCAGTCACTGTCTGGTGAGAAAGTACAAGCACAGTTGTGAACAAAAACAAAAATTTACAAAATTGTAAGGAAGCAATATTGTGAACAACGTCCAATTCACCCACAGAAGCATAACTTTGTGGTGCAATAGAGAAGGTACAGATCTCTGCAAGAAGATATTATTTCATCAAGAATAGAAACTAATCATCCTCTACATCCACATTCGAGGGTTGGAACTTGAATAGTGGCAACTGTTTATTCAGAGCTGATACAAAAGTCACATTATTGCACCTGTTACTGTCATTCAAAGTAGTCACCAGCATTGTGTAGAACCCATTGCCAGCGATGTGGAAGGTGTGGTATACTGTTAGCAGAGCCTGTTCCGCTGATGGTCCGAATGGAGCGGCCTAAAGTTATGGTGATTCTCTTGTACGACTGTGATGGTGTTATCCTAATGCGTTATGTTCCTCCACAGCAGACGGTCAATGCACAGTATTACTGTTCATTTTTGGAGCATCACCTGTGACCAGTTTTGCGAAAGAAGCCGTGACACTTTCTGTGCAACCCACCCATCATTTTGCACGGCAGTGAGCGGCTGCATACAGCGCAAGCTGTGGCTGCTCTCTTCGGTCGATGGGAATGGAACCTCCACCATACTACCCGGACTTAAGCCCTTGTGACTTCGGTTTGATTCTGAAGATGAAGGCACCACTTTGTGGCATTTGCTTCAGAATTGTTCCAGAGATACGACAGGCAGTAGACCACTCCATCCGCACCATCAACAGAACACTCTGCTGACGGTATGCTACGCCTTCCACATCACTGGCAATGGGTTCTATACAGTGGTGATGACTACTTTGAAGGACAGTAACAGGTGCAAACATGTAACTCTTTTGTATCTGTTGTGTATAAATAGTTGCCACTATTTAAGTTCGAACCCTCGTACATATTCCTCAAGTGCTGTAGGATGCATACAACTTCACATGATTGGGTGTTAGAGATGGCCAACACAATACGGGCCAAAGAATTTACAGCTTCTCATAGTTGGATTAGTCACTTCCAAAGATCACATAAAATTGTGGCAAGCAAAATAACAAAATTTGTAACAAGAAACGGATCAGAGGATGAAATGATTCAAACCGAAATGATAGCTTTCATTACAAATACAAAGCATAATTACTTTTAGTGAATCTTACATTTGCAGTGCAAACAAGTCCAATTTTCAAGAAGAAATACATGCTAAAAGAGCACTATCATTCAAAGGGAGAAAAAAAACATAGAGGCAACTGCACAGTTCACAACTACTCACACATTCATACACTATAATGCCCATAATTAGTCTGGATGGTTCATTGCTGCTTAAATTATATGTATGTCTTCAAAAATCAACTGGACATTTTGGACCGCATGTCAAAAGAACAATTTTCTATGCGAACAATTTTGTGTTAGACCCATTGAAGTTGGGAAAAGTGGGAAATCAAAATATTGCAGTTTTCGTGCATCATCCTTTTCTTCTTTTCTGTGGGAACCTCTCTCTTCTAGGTTTGTGATCAGGTCATGCAACTTCTGAGTCTTTAAAAGCTGTCTTTTGAGCTCTCACCCTGACAAAGAAGTAGAGGTAATTCAAATTCCTAGACAATGAATGTAATTCAACCATTAGAGAGAGGATTTCTGTCAGTGGAAGGCATTTTACAGGAAGCTAAAAGAGAAAATTGTGTCCAGATCACTACAGTTTCCAATGTACCACAGAGATGATATTCTCAAGTTGCAATTAGTTGTAAATTAGCAGTTTTTCCCACCACAGTTTCAAAATTTGATTAAATAAGTGTGACACTTCTCAAAATATACTGATATTAGGCTTGATTCATTTCTAACATTGGCCCAGTTTGGTCCAATGACATCTAATAACGTCTATGACTCACAGGGCTATTATATGTCATCTTCGTAGTTCTTTGTGCATAAAAAAATGTATGTTGGGAATATTGCATCAATATCTGACATTTTTGCAGTAGTTACAAGGAATGAAATTAATGTTGACATTTTCTGAACCATGTATTTTTTACTCCATAGTAATTTGGAAATACTGTTGTAGACAACATATCAGTTGTACTTGTTAATGAAAGTTTAATTATTTTACAAGTGCTGTCACCGGGTGAATCATCTATCACATTGCTGTGGCAAAAGGGCAGCACATAGCTAACTCCACCTTGACCCTAGATGTCATTGGCATAACAAAGCAAGGGACGTCATGGCTGTACAGTAGGCAGTTAAAAGCATGGAAAACGTGCAACAAATGTCTTACTGCATTAAGTTTTTTATTTATTTATTTTTTAGGTTATGTCTGCAGCTAAAATGTGTACTTATTCTTTCCAACAATAACTCAGTGGTTAAAGAAAAGCAACACTTATTTCAGTGTGGCAAGTCTGACCATTCACTTGGAAGTCATCTTGTCTCCTCCCACAGTCACTGGATGATAACACTCTCCCTGATGCCCCAGAATCCTTGGCAAACAACTGCAAATTGCTGCCCTCCCCTCCCACCGGATCGTCTGTGTGTATAGGAAACAATAATTGTTCCATCAAACTTCCTTGGGACGCACTTGATGATACCCTTGTCTCTGGTGAGCACTTGTCATTGAGGACAACATGCTGTGTTGTATTACTTAAGAAGTCCTCGAGCCACTCGCATACCTGGGAATATATTCCATATGCTTGTACCTATGTTAATGGTCTGCAGTGGAGCTCCATATCAAATGGTTTTTGAAAATCTAGGCACAAATAATCTGCCTGTTGAACTCCATCCATAGTTGGCAAAGTATCACATGAGAAAAGGACAAGAGCAAAGTTTTGCACAAGCAGTGCTTTCTACAACAGTGCTGATTGGGGGTCAGAAGCTTTTGAATCTCAAAGAAATTTATGATATTTGAACTCAGAATATAGTCAAGAATTAATATTGATGGATTGGGGTGTGTGTGTGTGTGTGTGTGTGTGTGTGTGTGTGTGTGTGTGTGTGTGTGTGTGTGTGTGTGTTCATTAACAGAGTGGCAACTTGCACAGTGCAGTAATTACAGCAACAGGACAGTTATATAATGAAAATTGTCAGGCTGACATGCTGTGGGCATGTGTTGTCAGAAGATGTGAATTTTGTTGTTTTTGCAGTAAAGAGTATGTGAATACAAAACAATACCTATGGATGCAAAATAATACTGGTCTTTTTTACTGAATAGATGGCTATTGAAAAATTAGAAAACATAAACAAATGATTTATAGACTAATGTATTATTAATAAATTTTTGTAAGAATTAGTACATACAATTCTTTACCACATACAAATTCCAAATGCAGTACAAACAGTTTATTTGTACTGTGAACTACTAGTAGCAGTGGTTAGATTTTGGGATTATAGGTAGCTAAAACCCTTAATTCGTTTAGCCCAGAAGTAATGAAGTATGTGTTCATACCACATCTAAATGATCCCAGGCAGAGGACAATGCTTTGGCCGGTTGGTGCAGAGTTTCAGCTTTAGCTAACCTTTGTTCAGTTATATTAACAGTATGCTTTTTTAAGGTTAATAGATGATATGAAAATAAATAAAATTAGATGTTCTGTCTTTATCCAGTGCCTGACGAGTTAGTCATATATGAAGAGATGTGGCTTACAGGGATAATATATTTAGAATACATGTTACAAAAATTACGCATGGCATTACTTCTCGGACAAGCACTTCAAGAAATTTCAGAGTTCGATAACTGTTGCATAATAGCTGTATTCTTCAATGTCCTTTGTCATTAGCTGTATTTCCTTTTCTTCAAAAAGTAATGAAAACCATGAATATATGAGGACCAAAACGTTTGCCAAGACTTTGTGGGTTTAACGTGAAACAGAACGTAACCTAATGCACAAGTCCACATACACACTGTATGACAAAAAAGTAAATCACCCATACAAAAAAAGTTAATAACCCGGAAGGGGAAGAAGAAATTAAATTAAACTTCACTGGTTAAAAGGGTAGGTGATGGTATTTCAGTGATTATAGAATAGCGAAATTTAAAACTAACTTGGCAGTACTGTCCTACTTGTCAGTATAATGTTGCACCCTCTCTGATCTGTACACGTGCACTGGCCTGGTTGGGAAGGATGTCATGTAGTTATTGTATCCTCTCCTGCTAGAAACTGGCCCACAACTCTTGTAACTGGTTCATGATATCCTGCGTACTGGCACTGACACGGAGTTGACATCCGAGCTGGTCCCACACTTGTTCTTTTAGGGATGGATCTGGGGATCTTGCTGACCATGGGAATACCCATCTCTCTGGCACTTCATAAAGAAGTGTTGTGTATGAATGAGTATTGTCCTGTTGAAAAACAGCACTATAATACTGCCACATGAGAGGTAACACATGAGGACACAGAATGTTAGTGGTATACAGTTGTGCCATTATTTTCCTCAATTACAGCTGACCTGAACTTGTACCCAATGGCTCCCCGTACCATGACGCCCAGGAGTAACACTGCTGTGCCTCTCTAAAACATCGGAAGAATGGGTCATCTCCCAGTTCACTGCTTTACTCGATGACAGTGGTAATCTGGGGTTCTGAGAATCAGCAGTTAAGACACTGAACACAGGGGTGCCATTCATCAGCAGTCTGAGCTTCCTGCTCATGGCCCCACTCCAAATGGAACTGTTTGTGTTGTTGTGTTAAAGGCAGCCTACACATGGGATGGTAATTCCCTTGTCCAGCTGCTGATAGTCTCCAAAAAATGGTGCAGGAAGACACACAATGTTGCATGGATCCATAATTTGTTATCAGATAACAGGAGTAGGTGTGAAATAATTATGATATCCTTGATGCCCCATACAATGATCCTCCCTTGTGGGGGGGCAAACATGTTCAACTGGAATCTCAACAATTAGTACGTTTGCTCTAACATTTTCCCATGCAGTTGTCACTCTCATGTCCAAATGCCCCACAAATCTGGATATTGGACAATTCGATGAGCTCGTCAAACGTAGACTGCCAGGTGCTAGTAATCCTGTCCTTCAAGAGCATGCAGCATCTTCATATATCTCAGTGATCACTCAGCATCTGATGCTTTTCCTGCATCTTACATACCATACCAAGTCTAGTAACAGTAAACACAGACAACGATAATACAATCTGGTGACCATTATGTCACACAGTAGTGCAACTCGAATCGTGTTCATGCCTACCAGTGTATATGAAGTTATGTAGTCACCCGACTGTCTTCTGGGTGCTTCACTTTTTTGTCAGGCAATGTACTGGGTGTTCCACTTATCTGATAACCACTGTGCAGTGCAGTAGTTGCCAGCAGCGAGCTCTCCTTTGCCCAGCAATGAGATGCCGTGTCACCCGTCTGCTGATGCAGTACAACATGACTACATTTAAAATATAACCAAATAAATTTTGTACTCACACAAGGAGATGCTGGAACTGCCCGCTATTTTTCACACATTGCTGATATCTTCTTAAGAAATTATCAGTTACACGATGTAATTCTCTCTGAGATATTGGATTGATTCGTGGATATTGTCCTTGAGTTCTTTTACCATGTGAAGATTTGTTGTGTACACTTTGTCCTTCAGTACTTTCCACAAATAAAAATTGCCTGGACTTAAATTAGGACCTCAAGGGTCCAGATATTGTTACAACTCTTTCATCAAACACACCATGAATTCTCTGCGAAGGAACATTGACCACGTGAGTCCTTGCCGTTGAAAGAATGTGAAGCTTCATTCTGTCACTCAGTTCATTAAAAATGGTCGCAAAGTGTTTGGCATGCATCTTTCACTAGTAACTGTGTCATTAAAAATAAAATGGGCCTATTCTGTCACCACTAACTGCACACCACATCCCTATTTGGGGTTCTTCACAAAACACAACAGGTCTATCTGTGCTCCAATGTTGACAGTTTTGGGAATTAACATACCTGTTTAAATGAAACTAAGCTTTGTTTGAAAACAGAATGAGATAAGGATCCATTTCACCATGTACTTGCTTTAAACCAATTTGCAAAACTTAATTGTGTGTGCAGGATCACCAGGTCAAAGTTATTGTATTAATGATACTTCATAGGGCCTTAGCCCAAGCAGCTTAGAATCTCTTTGTACAGAGGTGCACAGTATTTGTTTGCTGCCAAAAACGCCTAAGAGACTTTATAAGGGAATTTTCCAGGCAGTATGCAATTTCATCATGATGAGATTCTGTGAGCACTGTACGTCATCATTTATGCTTCTTGTCTTGAACATTTTCCATTCCACAGAATTTATTCACTAGTTTATGAACTGCCTCATGACTCGTAAATCAACACCTGGAAACTTCTTTCAAACAATCTCCGGACAGTATGAGCGGACTCAGTATGCACATACGAATTATAAATGAGCACTTGTTGTGGAGTTGAATAATTTGCTTGTGCCATTATTGTGTTCGCAAATTTCACTGTTAAACTTGCGATGCCTGTTTCAACGGTTGAATGACACTGGCCGACAAGGCGCATATGCCTGTATGGCCTTCAGGCTAAAAGCCACAAAAAGAAGGGCACAGTATGGGACTCATTCCACCGGCAGGTGTGGCTTCCATGGCTGGCCTGCAATACCCCCCAGGGGGCCATCAGATAAAAGGAACACCCTGTATATCAGTACCCTGCTAAAACTACTAAGTTTCCTGTAGGTAATATGGTTTGCCAGAATGAAAGAACTCCCTTTTGCTTAACTACTACTATTCTGTTGAAGAGTATCTTCACAGAAAATCTTAAAATTACTGCTTTTATTATTACAGTGCTAATAGTTATAACAACTTAAACTCTTACAAAATAGTTAGTTCATTATATTTCACAGCAATAAAAGGTACACCATAGAATGTGGGTATGTAATGCAATGACATAAACACTAAGTTTTCTTACTAATTTTGGCTGAGAAGTTATTTTACTTGAGACAGTGAATGGAAAGACTTCTTAAATTTCGTTATCAGTGAATTAACAAGTATTTCAGGAAATATGCACATAATAATATATTCCCTAACTTTTCATGTGCTGTAATCAGAATTGTCAAATTATGAACTTCGCTTTCATACCTGTTCAAGTAACACTGGCCTACTACCTGATTTGTAGCCCAAAACTTACCGTTTTGGTGTAGTTTCCCATGCGGGCTGTTGAGGTAGCATGGTTGAAGTTGCACAGTGTGACACCATTTCTCAAATTTAGACTCCAGATGTTTTTTGTATGTAGTTTTTGCTAAGTACATTGTCATATCTACAACTGCTTCAAGTGGTAATTAGATTAAAAGAAATAAAATGACATACAGATTTACAAGGCAGTTCTGTATTGACACCATCAATTATACAACTTCGGATTTTGTTTTTTTTTTTTTTTTTGTTAGTGTTTGTTACACAACATGAAAGCTTTGCATTTTTATGCATAAGTTGTATAATTTGTTAAAATTGAGGACAGGCAAGCACTTGTCTGCAGGTGAATGATGAGTGGCGCACACAGGTAAGTGGTTGCTTTCCTTCAGTTACTATTTACGCATTCAAATTTCTATTGTCCCAATTATATAGTTCATGTAGTGAAGTAACAGTGAACATAAAATTTACAGGCAAAAGGGTTGTGACGCTTCATGGGAACATAACAATGAACCACCTCCAAATGTTATGGAGTATTCAGATGATGAAGAGGAAAGGAAGGCTAGAAGAATGGCAAAAGAGCAAAGGAACCAGGTATGTAAAAAAGTTGATTGTTGCATAGTTGGAAATATTTGTGTGGTAAACTTTGCTCTGATGTGGAAAATACTTTTTCTATATATTAGGATAACAAGGTAATAGATTGCAAATTGAAATAGCGATAGTCATAATAAGCATCAGAGGTACAAATTATGATTTTGCTTCATGCAGTTCCACACACTAAATGTAGGAGTGTTCGCTACATTAGCAGTATCCATAATTAAGTGCTGAATTTCCAGTTTGTTGAACAGTGTATATTGTAATATGAAAAATAAATGTGTTAAGAGGTAAAAGATAAAAATTTCAAGAAGTGATACAGGAAAAGTTCGTAAAAATAGTTACCAGGTAAGGTAAAACATAGTAACGCACGAGTCATACTTGTTCAGGAATTTAGTAGTTAATTATTACAGGAAAAAAGCACAAGAAAAAAAGACTGGATTTACAGAAAAGAATGAGAGTCAAAGCAAGTCAAGGAACATAGAATTATGTAAATAATATAATAAGAAACCTTAAAAGAAAGGGAGAAACCAAGAACAAACACGAAAGTTTCAAGGAATTAAAAATGAGAGTTGTAATACGTGACTCAGTTCGAAATTAATTCTTGAATCAGGTTGAATGCAGCTTGGTAGTGATCCTGAAGTGCAAATTGGCAGCTGCCCACTAGGTTACTGCTGACAGACATTAAATAACAGAACAACACACTAAGAAAAGGACACATGCTACACATCAAGCTACAAACCTACTGTAAGATATAATGATTGTAGGCGTGGTGCACTTTACAGAAGATTTAAACATAAAAATTAAATGCAAGTGGCTACTAGATGGACACATCACACACATAAGCATCAGATGTCGCATAAATCATGATAGCTGATCACTTGTGCTTAACCGGACATTTAATTTCTTGCACAGCCACACTGACTCGCTGTGTGTGGTTCCATCAGGTATAGCAGGAAAAATTTTAACAGCTTAAGCAGCTCCACATATGGCCTGATAGCACAATGCACAAATTACAAAGAAGCTGGAAAGCAAGAAGCTTTGGGGAATTCGCAGAAATCTTCAGATAATGCCAAACTCGATGCTCCTAGGTAACATTTGGACTGCTTTGAGAAAATAATTCTATGCTGTGGTTAGTGCTGCAAAAATGTAAGGTGCTGACTGCATAAACACGAGGCAGGCCAATCACTTCCTTCGCACTCAGCTGTGCACAGCCAAGGAAAAACCACTGCGGCTAACATGACTCAGCAGCAGTACCAAATGCCTCTAGTCAGACAGTTCAGTTGCCTGCCCAAACCAGTGAGCGCACAGCCTTAAATCACAGCATGACCATTTGCCAGCCTGCCACCTCGTGGGATAGTGTGGTCTCGTTCCTAGGCAATGGCCAAAGATATGCAAAGCAGTGCTGCAGCTATCAATATTTGATGTGTATGAAAAAAAAGTGGCATGTGTATGACTGATTTGTTACCTGTAGAATATTGAATGAAGATTTCTTCAGTTATAATTTTTTTGGGTGAAAGTTGTGATACCTAAGGGTCAACTGAAGGAAATCATGCTAAGGTTCCCTTTAATGGCTGGTAAATGCTATTGCCTAGTCTGGTTTTTGAAGGAGAGTTTGTTTTAGTATAGTTCAGACACGTTTGGTAACAACCTTGTTGATGTAATAGCTAATTGCAGAATGTATTATTCGGAAGAAAAGATGGGCTAGCTATTATTGAAACTATAATTTCTGTGGAACTGTACATTTGACTTGAATGTTTGGTAGTTGTACTTTTGAATTATCTCAAGACTTGCTGTGTCGAGATAATGTGTTCCAAGGAACTATTTGGTATGTCAGATGGAATTTGACATTTTGCTTTGCCCAGGAATGTGTCTGATTGTAGTTTGTTCTCTATGGCCATCCAACCAATGATATTGAAGAATGGTGGTGTTAATGTTACCTAGTGATCAGTAGGAGTCAGGTGTCAGTGTCCAATCATATCTAAAACACATTGGTTGGGGGACATGGGTGCAGCATATATTTTTCTCTCTCTCATCTCAGAAACAGAGGACCTCTTAGTATGAGGACATGTTGATTAAAGGGGTGCCATAATGCACAATACTGGCGGAAACTATTTTTATGTGATAAAATACGAACCTGTGTCTGGCCATCTTGATTTAGGTTTTCCGTGATTTCCCTAAATCGTATCAGGCAAATGTCAGGATGGTGCCTTTGCCAGGCCACAGCAGACTTCCTTCCCCGTCCCTCCCTAACCCAATGAGACCGATGACCTTGCTGTTTGGACCCCTTCCCTGAATCAACCAACCAATCAAATTTGAGGTATCATTTAGACACATTGAAGGCAATTTCAATGAACTGTGTTTAACGAAATTTGGTTGTATTACTTACAACCTGAGAGCAAGAAACAATCAGAACAGACAATTTCTCATTGTGAACATCTACCCGAGAAAGGGGGTACTGTTCCATCAGCTGGAGTCATTTTTTGATTGATTTTGTGTGATATTTAGACTACCTAGAAGTGCAGGAATATTATTGTGGATCAGAATTGGTTCTTTTTAATTGCATTAATATAGTAAATTATTTAGAAGTTACTGTTAAAGATATTTTTTCTGCAGGACAGTGCCTCTGTTTGGCCCTTTAAGTTTCCTTTTATGTGCTTTCATAGTGGTAAGACACCAAACCTGGATTTAGACAATGGCTATCCACATTGTTTTCTGTGGTTTCCCTAACAATTTAAAGGCAAATGCTTCTATGATTACCTTGAAAGGGACAAGTGTGATGTCTTTCTCCATCTAGTTCTTGTGCTGTTATATACTCTTCAACAATTGTTTAATTGCATTGAATTTTGCACTGCTACCTCACACATTTATGCACCAACATGGTGGATTAGGTCAAGTCAGTGAAAGACATTGTGATAAAAGTTTGTGGAATAAACGATGACTAACTGACAACCTCAGCTGCCGACAGGTGTTGTTATACCTCGATGTGGACAGCTGAAAATGTGTATCCCGACCGGGACTCAAACCCAGGATCTCCTGCTTACATGGCAGATGCTCTATCCATCTGAGCCACCGAGGACACAGATGAATAGCGCGACTGCAGAGACTTAACCCCTCGCACGCTTCCCGTGAGACTCGCATTCCCAACTGTCCACAATTCTACATATGTATTGTACCTTATATACATTTGCTCACCCACTCATTACTCGCACACGGTTTGGCGATTCCCGTAAGAGTTTGGGCAACCTGTAGGCATTCGAGAACAAGTTACTGTCTTCGTATATGTAGTTGAAGGCTATCCAGCCATTGACCTTCGTCTGTGCGAATGCGCACAGGTTGCCCAAACTCTTACGGGAATCGCCAAACTGTGCGCGAGTAATGAGTGGGTGAGCAAATGTCTATAAGGTACAATACATATGTAGAATTGTGGACAGTTGGGAATGTGAGTCTCACGAGAAGTGTGCAAGGGATAAGTCCCTGCAGTCGCACTATTCATGTGTGTCCTCAGTGGCTCAGATGGATAGACACGTCTGCCATGTAAGCAGGAGATCCCGGGTTTGAGTCCTGGTCGGGGCGCACATTTTCAGCTGTCCATATCGAGGTATAACACCACCACCTGTCGGCAGCTGAGGTTGTCAGTTAGTCATCATTTATTCCAGGGAAAAGCTACACGGTCATCAACAGTAACTATTCTTTCGAGAACAAGTTACTGTCTTTGTATATATAAAAGTTCGTATTTTTCAGTGCTCAGTATATATCTTTAGGAGAAGGCTTAAAGATTCAAGAAAAGTTGTGGTCAAAAAAGTTACTGGTGTTAACGCCACCTTGAAATGAAGGTGATATTGAGACAGTGAGTGGAGTAAGCAACAAAAATGGAGAGTGTAGAGGTTGCTGCTGCTGATTGTAATTATTATGATGTTCAATGCCAGAGCACTGGCTCTAGGAGGCACATTGCACCTCGTTCCAGGAAAGGAAAAAAATCCCAAACAGTACCAGGAGTGGAATCAGGCCATGCGTAAAGCAGCCAGACACACTGACTACAAAAGGACCATCACCTTACAGTGCTCTTCCAATGCTGTAACGAGATGCTTCTGAAATAATTGGTGCTATAAAGTTTTGTATAGAACAGAGTGCAGTTGCCATGTTGGGCTTGGTGATTGTCATTGGATAGTGATATTTCATCCAAGAGAACACAAACTAAAAGATAACATCGGGCTGTAGTATGCAAGACTGACTCTGGAAATAATGCTGCGGGCCAACATTATTTTATATTTATTATGTTTAGGGTGTACCAAACAGTGCAGAATTAATCTGGGCAATCATGTGGCCCATTACGTTGCTTTTCTTAAGAGACAATAGGACAGTGCCCATACACAAACTTCTGTGAATCTCTTAAGATTTTGGCCAATTTAATGTGTTTTTGAAAACTTTATTGGAGTTGTCAGCAATCCCATTATAAACTTCAAAAGTAACAGCAGCAGTCTAGAACACAAACACACTTATTCAGAGTGACCAATTTCATTCATTACATGATAATCTTCAGACCTAGCCATTTTGATGGACAATGACTGTGCTTGTAGCAGGAACCTCAGAATGATGGCAGTCAACTGCTACCCTGTCATTCTGAGGTTCCTGCTCCATACACAACTATTGTCCATCAAAATGGATAGGTCTGAAGATGATTGTGTAATGATCTAAACCAGTCACCTTTGAATGAATGTGTTTACTAATTTGAAGAGGCTGTGTAGTATACTGAAATAGTTGCTGAGATCTCTCACTGTTAGTTCATGACAGTGTTGTTAGGGTGGAGTCCTCTTGTTCTCACTTTCTGAAAACTGTCATTAGTTTCCAAGAATGAAGATGGTAGTTGGTGTAATTTCTTATGTAGCTGTGTAATCTGCAGTATAATCGGATATAATATGAACCGTAAGGAATTGATTGATAGATACTGTTAATGTTAACGGAGTATCAGACGAAAAAATGTTTTCTGTTCGTTAAGGAAACAACATTGTCTTAGACTTTCCATACAGACTGGAAGGTGTGTGTGTTTGTCAAACATGGATGGTTAAGGTAGCTTTAGATACTTAAATGTTGAGTGCTTTTACAAAGTAATTTCCGTATGTGTAAGCACTAAAGATCTGCGGTATAATGATGCAAACAAATGAAACTTGTCCGTGCGGGGTAGCCGAGCGGCATGAGGTGTCTTGTCACGGTCCGCACGGCTTCCCCCATCAGAGGTTCGAATTCTCCCTCGTGTGTGTGTGTGTGTGTGTGTGTGTGTGTGTGTGTGTGTGTGTGTGTGTGTGTGTGTGTTTGTGTGTGTGTGTGTGTTTGTGTGTGTGTGTTTGTGTGTGTGTTTGTTTGTTTGTGTGTGTGTTTGTTTGTGTGTGTGTGTGTTTGTTTGTGTGTGTTTTTGTGTGTGTGTGTGTTTTTGTGTGTGTGTGTGTTTTTGTGTGTGTTTTTGTGTGTGTGTTTGTGTGTGTGTGTGTGTGTGTGTGTGTGTGTGTGTGTGTGTGTGTGTGTTTTTTTGCGTGCGTGTGTGTGTGTGTGTGTGTGTGTGTGTGTGTGTGTGTTTTTGCGCGTGTGTGTGTGTGTGTTTTTGCGTGTGTTTGTTGACCTTAGTGTAAGTTAACTTAAGTTAGCTTAAGTAATGTGTAAGCTTAGGGACTGATAGCCTCAGAAGTTTGGTCCCATATTGTTAGCTGTGTGGATGCCAGTGCTCATTTAGAGGTTTAGCATGTATGGGCATGTGAAGATCAGTCTCAGCATAAATGAATAGGTTTATGGCCAGCAAGTAAACTGAATGCCTAATGTGTACTTTGTCTGAATATTGCAAATAAGATGACGTAAGAGAGATTCTTGAATCCATTGTTGACTTCCCGAGGCTGTTTTGATATGGTTGTATTTGGACTGAGTTATTTTTCTGTTATTGTGTGAAGATCACTGTTTGCCAGAATTAAGGTGTTTTTTAATCCTTTTTTCTTAATGTGTTTATGAAAAGGGAAATTGAAACCAGCAATAATCTTTAATATTTCAAAGTACATTACTTGCAGTAGTTCATCTTTCTTTTTTCATTCCTGCCTTGATATTTTTAAAGCAAATTCTAGTGTTTGATAACTTTCTTTATATTTTTGAAACATTTTTTGAAACCACTATTTTGGCAGAAGTGTTTTTTCATCTGTGTGGTTCCTGGAATTAATTATATGTGATGACTAAGAACATTTTAAAAGAAAGTGTTACAAGGAAATGCAGTGTTAGGCATAGGGAAGCATTGAGCTACTTGTATTAAGTTTCTACAGAATGCAGTGGAGAAATATGTTGATATGGCAATGGTCTGATGGCTACAAAACGGAGTTGGGATATCAGTTTGAGTATGTGAATGAAAGTTAGCAGAGGTTTCTAATTAGAGAGATGTTTGGCAATTAAATCTGTTTAATGTGATGTCTTCTAAACGGCTGTAAAGGAAGCTAGTGAGCGACATATAATAGCTATCACACATCCCCCATGCTGCAAATTATGTAATTGATACACACATTTTATATAGATTTTTATTTATTTTTTATATAGATAATTTGCACCAAAATATTTACTGTAGATTAGTGCACCGTGTATTAAAGTCTGACTTTACCTTATAGTTTTAATTATTCATAACAGTGTGTTTTAAGTATGGGGCAAACATAAACCTTGGACTGTGCTACTCGTCAGTCTTTTATGATAACATTTATTTTGCATTCATATTCTTGACTTCACCAAATCACACCCATATTGTCACAGTCCAGTCTAAACCTTGGACTCTCTTCTCTTTCAACCAAGGTTTTGAGGGTTAACATTATCATAATTCAGCAAGCAGCTCCTGGTTCACATATTTTGTTTGTATGTTTAGTTCATAATTTAAGAATCAGAAAGGAGATCACTATTTCATAAGTCCCCTTATAGAGGAAAACAATTGATATTTGTAACAAGTAAAAAAGTAAAGTTGTATACATGGATACAGTGATTTCCTGTGTGTGTTGTTAGTGTTAGTTCAACAAAAAATGTTGGTCTGCTATTAATGAAGAGCATTAGTTTCCTACATGTGCTTTAATGGCTGTAAATAAGCATATTGATTGGCAGAAGAACCTGTATGTTTCTGTTTTCCAAATTATATTAATTCAGGTGTTCTCAGTTACAGGCTTAATACAGGTACACTTATACTGTGTTAATAATACATTTTTTATACAGGAGAAAGGTGAACCAGATGAGAAACTTAATAGGAAACATCAAACATATGAACAAAGAATGAATGCTCGTAATCTAAGGATGTCTGAGAAGCATTGGAATCGTCCCTTCAAGACACAACAACCTACAACAGCTTCCATTTCACAAGCTTCAGCAGCCCATCATCAAATACAGAGGCCTGGAAAATTCCAAGGATCAGTGGATGGGACTCGTCCAGGATTTCAAAATAACTTTAGGCCATGGGGGCCAGGTCCTGGTCAGGTGAAGCCCCAGTGCAAGACCTGGGGCAATGCACATCATCATGCTCCTATGCAGTCTCCAAATATCCACCTGCATCTGCAGTCGCCAAATATCCAACCACATCCATCTAGTTTTGTTAGGCCACCAACCTTTAGCATGCCAAAGTACATGCAGAGTCCTCCACCACCTTTCGTTCCATTCCCAACAACGCTTATCCAGAATTCCCAGAACCAACAGCCCATTTTTGATAGTAGCATGCCACCACCACCAGTTCCACAGTCCCCTTGTAATGTCGATACTGGTATTCGTTTATTTCCTGAGCCCAGTCATATGGCTCAGTCTAATCTCGGTCGTTGTGGATCTGTTCCACAAGGTTTGCACTTAACAGCTGCAAGTGGTGTCCATCAGGGTAGCACTCGCACACCTCCTACACCTCCACCTCTGAACAGAAGTGAATCAATGCCCTCGGTTTTCCCTACATTGCAACCACCAAATGCTTTTGTAAGACCAGACACAACAAAACCACCACCCCCTGTGAACAGCCCTCTGTCATACCAGTTTGGCAGCACGACATTCGGAAATCCAGTTGCGTTCTCAAATACACAAGCTTGCCCTACAAGGCCTATGTACCAAACACCCCCTCCAGTACTTTCCCCTTGGCTGCTGCCACCACCACCCCCACCACCAGCAGCAGCAGCAGCAGCAGCAGCAGAAGCTGTTTCTCAGTACCCTCCTCAACAGATACAACAAAACCAAACTAATTACAGTTATGGAATGTAGTTTCCTATTATTATCAGTTTATTTCCACACAAAAGTGCCAAGTAACAAGGTATTTTTATTTTGAATTTAGTTTATATTGTGTAAAGATTTTTGTTGTGCTCTGTTATCTGCATAATTGTGTGCATTTTCAGCTTATCAGTAAGCTGAAGTATTTGGAGTCTTTATTCCAGACTTTTTTTATCTGTTAGTCTTGCATGTTTTGTTGTTGTTGTGAAGATGTCAATTTAACTGTTTATCTGATGAAATATTATGCACCATGTTCATTAATATTAACAGATAAATTTATACAAGATATCAGAAGTGTCATTTGTCTGTTTAAAGTATCATGTTTCGTTCGAACCAGAAGTAGTTTAATGAAGAACCACATCTGCAATTTGGTAGTCAGTTTGCTGTCTCTCATGCATAATATACTGTGGCATTCTAACTGGTTCTGCAGTCTTTGTTTTGTGTAACAGAAAATAAGGGAAATATTATGAATAGCAGAATTCATTTCATGAGATTGAAACAGTCATTATTTTCTCATGTATTGTACACTGTTAATTCTAAGTACCTGTTAAGATAGCCAAATGTATTTGTTCCTAATTAAAAAATCACATTAAATTATCAAAATTTAGATTGTAACTTTGCGGTCATATATTTTTCAGGCTCTATTTAAAACAAATGTACTTTAATTGTACAGATAGTACAAACTAACTATTGTGTGTCAGTAAAATGAGCTTTTATCTTCTTGGCTGCTGATGAAAGACTGAAAAATTAATCATGTTGATTTCTTGTAAATGTTAAAGGCACTGGTCTTACCCATGCAGTTACATTTCATGTTATCATTATAAGGTTCATGGATTGTATCAAAAATATGTAACTGTGGACATATTTGGTTGTAAATATGTATGTAATATGCAGAAGCTTTATTAAAAATGATTACTTGCAACTCAATTTACAGTGTTTAAAAACTAAGTCCTTTCCTCTATCCAGTACTAGAGTATCATTGTCTCACTGGATTTTCCATTGTTTGATTCTCACACTAGTTAAATATATAAGTTAGGCCATGAAATAAAAGGACAAATTTACAAAGAAGTTTAAATTTATACAATAGTTACTTTCCCATAATAACCTTTCTAGGAACTTTCCAGGCCACTTCTACCAAGTAAAGTCGATCCCTGGAATTACTCGGTCGAGGCTGTCTTTCCTGCAGCACAGTCTTCAGCTTCCATTATTTACAGTAATAAAAATGTGTCTTACTTGATAGATTTTACATTTATTAATGGAAGACAGTTCTGACTGCATTTCGTAGAGTAAAGCTTGTATATTGTATCAGGTTGTTGTGGCAGCAAGCAAAATTGGTGTTGAAGTGAACGATTTTCTGTACTATCCATCAATATCTGCATTGTGGATATCTATCTGCTTGAAGAAATTGAACTGATAGCTTGACATTTACAAACTATCTCCGTTCAGAAACAAGTTGCACGCGGCTTGGAGAGATAAATTTGTCTTAAGATTCATTGTCACCCACTTCAGATTACCTATGTTGTTTGTGACTTCATTTCATACTGTTGTATATTTCAAATGTGATACAAGCCAGCGAAACTCAACCTAGCACATTCAAAAAATGTGTTGTTCCTCTGATAGTAATTGACAACCTTGTTTCATTGTCCTGCCCATCTGTTTTCAGCCCAGTATAGACAGTTGACAAGCTTCCTTCATTTCCAAAACCTCTTTTGAAGCCAGTCAAGAGAAGGATATTGAAGGAGTGGTTCAAGATGTTATTGACTCAATTATGAATGGCCCCCCGTGTGCGAGAAATCTGTGCCATGGTGATTTCAAAAAATATCAGAGCGCATAGAAGGGCACTTCATTGGCACAATACCCGCCTTCAATGAAACATTTAATAGCACTCAAGAGACGTCAGGGAAGGCACAGCTTTTAATAAAAAGGAGAAATCGGGTGTTGGAAATAATATGGATCGTCTGAGAGCTTACCTCAATCGTCTCAAGTATGGACTTGACTCTGCTGCATATACAGCCACCAACTATACACAGTAATTCCTGGCGTCTCTCTCAATGGGTAACATTGCTCTGATCCCATCATCACTGAATGTTTCGCAGCACATTTAACCGAAATATCTGCATGCAAGTAGCTACCGTCCTAATTTGGTGGAAGAGTATTATTATTATTATTATTATTATTATTATTATTATTATTATTATTATTATTATTCCTATACCAAAACCAGGAAAAACACACAAATTTTGAGTATCAACCAATCCCTCTAACAAATGGGTTGAATAAACTGAGAGAGTGATCAACCAACTACTGTTTTGGTGCCTGGATGCCAGAGGACATTTATCGCAATTTCAGAATTGGTTCCAGGCACTCTGCTCCACCACAGACCAATTGATACTTCCGGAATCTGCAGTGCGCAATGTTTTTATGCATTACCAACACCTATTTGCTGTGTTCTTTATTTGCAGAAGGCATACAATACCATTGGGCACCATCACATTCCGCATACACTGCATTAGTGGGGCTTCCAGGGTCACTTACCCATTTTTATACAGAATTTCCCATCCTCAGGTTTTTCTGGCTTCGATTAGGTTCAACCCCCAGTAACCAATATTTCAAAGAGAATGAGAGTACTACAGGAATTGTTTCTGAGTAAAACTCTCTTTGCCATTACAGTCAATGATACTGTGTTCACAGTAAGTCCCAGGGTCTCGTAATCACTGCCTGTGGACAAACTTTGCATGTATTACAGTTCTACATCATTGTGCACTATAGAGCACCATCTTCAGTGTATCATACATAAAGTACAAAACTGGGCCCTAAATAATGGATATCAGTTTCCTCATGTAAAAATTCATGTTGTACATTTTATCAGCTGAGAACTGTGCATCCTCACCCAGAACTTTACTTTGGCAACCAGTTAATTGAAGCAATTGAAAATTCCTAATTTTCAGGTTTTTTATTTGACAATAAGGTAACCATTTTATCACATACCATCAGCTAAAGGCAAATAGGCCTCTAATTTAATAATAAGCTAACATTATCATCGCATGTACACAAGCCAAAGGCAAATTCCATGAAGAAAGTTTCTCAGCAGAATGTCTGGAGGTCGACCGCACAGTTCTGCAATTCTTCAAAGCTCTGATTTTATAATAGTTCAGACAGTACAAAACACCAAATTATGTAGACTAGCTCAGGTATGGTTGAAAGCTTCATGCCAGAACCACCAACAGCCCCCTCTAGTCTCCATACCTAGATTCCCCTCTTGGCACCATTTTGGTGTGTACCCAGTCCTCAAATTTGGATAGATCTCTTCTGCGGCTCTAAGGAAAAGAGATTCCACCATTCTCTGAAGCCTATCCCATTCAGTTCTCCGTGACTACCCTAAATCAAAATCCATCTGCATAGGTGGATTGGAAGTCAATAACAGGCTTAGTTATGCTTTTGCACACCCAGGGGGCATGAGAAGCATTCTCTGCCAAGTGCATGCATTATATAAACTGCAGATTTGGTACTCATATCACAGGCTCTGCAATACACTGAGATGACAAAAGTCATGGGATACTTCTCAATATCGTGTAGGAGCTCCTTTCTGCCCAGCGTAGTGCTGCAGCTGGATGTGGCATGGACTCAAGTCATTAGAAGCCCCATGCAGCAATACTGAGCAATGCCGCCCACCTCTATAGCAGTCCAGGATTCTGAAAGTGTTGCTGGTGCAGAATTTTGTGCACGAACTGACTTCTTGATTATGTCCCATAAATGTTCGATGTGATTTATGTCGGATGATCTGGGTGGCCAAATCATTTGCTCGAGTTGTCCAGAATGTTCTTTAAACCAATTTCAAACAATTGTGGCTCGGTGACAGGGCACATTATCACCCCTTAAAAATTCCATTCTTGTTTGGGAAAATGATCACTGAATGGCTGCAAATGGTCTCCTTTTAGCTGAAAGTAACAATTTTTCAGTCAATGATCAGTTCAGAGGACCACCAGCTTGCACAGTGCCTTATTGACAGCTTTGTCCATGGCTTCACAGTGTCTGCGCCACACCCAGGCCCTGCCATCAGCTCTTACCAACTGAAATCAGGTCTCATCTGACCAGGCCACAGTTTTACATTCATCTGGGGTCCGACAGATATGTTCACAAACCCAGGAAAGGCACTGCAGGCGATTTCATGCTCTCAGCAAAGGCACTTGCGTCAGTTGTCTGCTGCCACAGCCTATTACCATCAAATTTTGCTACACTGTCATAACAGATATGTTTGTCATATGTGCCACACTGATTTCTGTGGTTATTTCACGTATTGTTGCTTGTCTTTTAACTCTGACAATTCTATACAAACCTTGATGCTCACATTCATTAAGTGGAGGTGGTCGGCCACTGCATTGTTTGTGGTGAGAGATAAGGGCTGAAATTTGGTATTTTCAGCACATTATTGACACTGTGGATCTTGGTACATTGAATTCCCTAACAGTTTCTGAAATGGAATGTCCTGTGCACCTGACTCCAACTATCATTCTGTGTTCAAAGTCTGTTAATTCACATTGTGTGGCCATAATCACTTTGGAAACCTTTTCATCTGATAACAAATGAAGCTCTGCCAATGCATTGCTCTTTTATACCCCCTCCGGAGACGGACGGATTCACGACCTATATTTGCGTTCATTTTGGTTTTTCACTTCTTCTGGTTTCTTCCTTCCTTTGGTTGGTTCCTTTTTTTGTTCTCCATCTCACTGTCTTACTTACTCTTCTCCTTGCCTTCTCCTAGCCATCTTCTCCCTGCCTTGTTCTCCTTCTCTGGTCTCCGCTTCGGCGTTTGAGACAGTCTGTCCTTTCTTTCCCTCTCTCCTTTCCTTTTCCTCTTCTTCCTTCCTCCCTGTGCGTGCCTGAAGGCCGACCCATGCGTTTGCACGCATAGACGGTGACGGGGTAACGCGTAATTCCCCGCCCTGGGTAGACAAGTAAGGCACGCACGTACCCCCTGGTAAAGGCCAGGCCCAGGGAGGGGTGATTGCCTGAGCTGATACCTTCCGACCATGCCGATTGGTCCCTCCGTCCGTTTCTCAGGAGGTGTGACCTGAGGTATGAACAATTACCTATGGCGGGAGTGCCCTCTGAGAGAGTCCCCACAAGGAAGGAGCGCGCCATCGGAGACACTGGCAATCATGGGGGATTCCTCCGCAATGGATTTCTCTTCTTCTTCTCTCTCGACTTCTGCCCACAAACGGAAACTTGACCAGCCACCAGTGACAAAAGTACTACCGCCTGCCCCACAGTTCCTCGTAGTTTCTCGATCTGAGGACGGAAAGGATTTTTCCTCTGTCAACCCTTTCGTTATCCAGAAGGGCGTAGATGCTATAGCCGGATCTGTCAAGTCTTGTACCAGGTTGCGTAATGGTACCTTGTTACTAGAAACTGAGAGTGCCTTTCAGGCACAAAAACTGCTTCGGGCCACACTCCTGTACACGTTCCCTGTCCGGGTGGAGGCTCACCGCACTTTGAATTCGTCTCGTGGTGTGGTCTATACTAGATCACTCGACGGATTGACTGACGAGGAGATTCAGTCTTTCCTCGCTGAGCAGTGCGTGACGGCTGTCCAAAGGGTCATGAAAAAGGTCAACAATGACCTTGTACCGACTCGGACACTTTTCTTGACCTTTGATAGTGTTCAGCTGCCGTCGCGCATCAAAGCGGGCTACGAGGTTATTTCTGTTCGCCCCTATGTTCCAACACCTACGCACTGCTACCAGTGTCAGCGTTTCAATCACACTCGCCATTCTTGTTCCAATGCGGCTACATGTGTGACTTGTGGCAGGGATGCCCATGAGGGTGACTGTCCACCTCCGTCTCCTCGTTGTGTGAACTGTCACGGTGACCATGCAGCGTCCTCCCGTGACTGTCCCATCTACAAGGAAGAACGCTTTATCCAAGAAATTCGGGTCAAAGATAAAGTCTCCACCTTGGCTGCTCGCAAGCTATTCGCTAGTAGGAAGCCCATGTTGCTCACAGCGGGGAAGTACAGTACTGTCCTCGCCTCTCCTCGGGCTACCAGGGAGGTGGCGACACAGACATGCGATCTGACCTTCAGCACCACGGTCGTCCTTTCGGCCAGTGCTAAGATCGCCCGGTCGACGTCTCCTCTTCCTCCCGTCGCCCCTCTGACACAAGCACCTTTATCAGCTTCTGCCAGGATGAAGACCCAGAAGTCAGGAGCACGGGCCTTCAAGAAAGAACCATCTCATGCAGACCTTCTACGTACCTTGAACCCTCAGCCATCGACCAATCCTTCCACAAAACGACCTTCCAAGAAGGCTCATAGGAAGCACAGTTCTCCTACCCTGCCACGGCGCATTTCTCCTCCTGCACCCCCCAGTGGTTGATGCCCCAGGCCGTCATCCGTTTCGCCTGGCCGCACCGCTGGTAGCCGAACATCTGGCCGTTCACCAGCGGAGGAAGCTCCCCCTCCCGGCCATCTTCACAAGATGGCCGATGAACCCTTAGAACAAATGGACGATGACTGTCCGCCTCCTGCTAGCGGCGGCAGTGCTCGCTCGAAGCTGGGCCCTCAGCGGCCTTCGAGATGACCCCTTGTTGCACCTTCTTCTTCTCACGACTGCACTTATTCACTGGAATATTCGCTCCAACCGAGAGGACTTGAAATTGCTGCTCCACTTGCACCGTCCGCTCGTCGTAGCCCTCCAGGAAACGAAGCTACGCCCATGCGATCAAATTGCCTTGGCACACTACACCTCTGTGCGTTTTGACGTACCCCCTGTGGCAGGTATTCCGGCTCATGGAGGGGTTATGTTGCTGGTCCGGGATGATATCTACTATGATCCCATCACATTGCAGTTGCCGCCGTCCGCTTTACTCTCCCCACTTTTACATTTTCCATCTGTACCATTTACACTCCATCGTCGTCTGCCGTTACCAGGGCAGACATGCTGCAAATTATTGCTCAGCTCCCTGCACCATTTTTGTTAACTGGAGACTTCAATGCTCACCATCCTCTTTGGGGCTCTCCAGCATCCTGTCCAAGGGACTCCCTAGCAGATGTTTTCAACCAGCTCAATCTTGTCTGCCTCAATACTGGCCCCCCTGCTTTCCTTTCAGACGCCTCTCACACTTATTCCCATTTAGACCTCTCTGTATGTACTACCCAACTTGCACGCCGGTTTGAGTGGTATGCGCTTTCTGATACATATTCGAGCGACCACTTCCTGTGTGTTATCCATCTCCTGCATCATACCCCCTCTCCGTGCTCAACTAGTTGGAACATCTCCAAAGCAGACTGGGGGCTCTTCTCTTCCAGGGCGGCCTTTCAGGATCAAACCTTCACAAGCTGCGATAGTCAGGCCGCACACCTCACGGAAGTCATTCTCACTGCTGTTGACTATTCCATCCCTCACACTACTTCTTCTCCACGCCGCGTACCGGTCCCCTGGTGGACCGCAGCATGTAGAGACGCCTTACGTGCTCGTTGACGTGCTTTACGCACCTTTAAACGCCACCCTACAGTGGCGAATTGTATCAATTATAAATAATTACGTGCGCAGTGTTGTCGTATTTTTAAAGAAAGCCAGCTGGGCTGCTTTCACAAGCACCTTCAACAGTTTTACTCCTTCTTCTGTTGTCTGGGGTAGCCTGCGCCGGCTGTCTGGCACTAAGGTCCACTCACCAGTTTCTGGCTTGACGGTCGCGAATGACGTCCTTGTGGCCCCTGAGGATGTCTCCAATGCCTTCGGCCACTTTTTCGCAGAGGTTTCGAGCTCCACTCATTACCCCCCTGCCTTCCTCCCCCGAAAACAGGCAGAGGAGGCTCGGCCACCTAATTTCCACTCCTCGAATTGTGAAAACTACAATGCCGCATTCACCATGCGGGAACTCGAAAATGCACTTGCCCGGTCACGGTCCTCCGCTCCGGGACCTGATTCTATTCATAGTCAGATGCTGAAGAACCTTTCTCCTGCGGTTAAAGGTTTCCTTCTTCGTACTTACAATCGCATCTGGATTGAGGGACATGTTCCCGCATGCTGGCACGAGTCTATTGTTGTACCTATTCCTAAGCCGGGGAAGGACAAGCACTTGCCTTCCAGTTATCGACCCATCTCGCTTACCAGCTGTGTCTGTAAGGTGATGGAGCGAATGGTTAACTCTCGTTTGGATTGGCTGCTCAAATCTCGACGCCTACTTACCAATGTACAATGTGGATTACGTAGGCGCCGCTCTGCTGTTGACCATCTGGTTACCTTGTCGACCTTCATTATGAATAACTTCTTGCGGAAGCGCCCGACTGCAGCTGTGTTCTTTGATTTGGAGAAGGCTTATGACACCTGTTGGAGGGCGGGCATTCTCCGCACGATGCATACATGGGGCTTTCGCGGTCGCCTCTCTCTTTTTATTCGTTCCTTTTTAATTGATCGACAGTTCAGGGTACGTGTGGGTTCTGTCCTGTCAGACACCTTTCGCCAGGAGAATGGAGTGCCACAGGGCCCCATTTTGAGCGTCGCTCTCTTCGCCATAGCGATCAATCCAATAATGGATTGTCTCCCAGATGATGTATCAGGCTCCCTTTTCGTGGACGATTTTGCCATCTATTGCAGCGCGCAGCGTACATCTTTCCTGGAGCGCTGTCTTCAGCATTCTCTTGACCGTCTTTACTCCTGGAGTGTCGCCAATGGCTTCCGTTTTTCTGCCGAGAAAACGGTCTGTATTAACTTCTGGCACTACAAAGAGTTTCTCCCACCGTCCTTACGACTCGGCCCTGTTGCTCTCCCATTCGTGGAGACTACAAAATTTTTAGGTCGTACATTTGACAGGAAACTTAGTTGGTCTCCACATGTGTCATATTTGGCTGCCCGTTGCACCCGTTCTCTAAATGTCCTCCGTGTTCTCAGTGGCACGTCGTGGGGAGCGGATCGAACCATCCTACTTCGCCTATATCGGTCGATCATCCGCTCCAAGCTGGATTATGTGTGCTTTGTATACTCCTCTGCACGGCCGTCCATCTTACGCCGCCTCAACTCCATACAACATCGGGGTTTACGGCTTGCGATCGGAGCGTTTTATACTAGTCCCGTCGAGAGTCTTCATGCTGAAGCCGGTGAATTGCCACTCACCTACCGGCGCGATATACTACTTTGTCATTACACCTGTCTGCTACTGTCAATGCCCGACCACCCATCGTATCTTTCCTTTTTTGATGACTCTCTCGACCGTCAATACGGGTTGTATGTCTCTGCCCTGCTACCCCCTGGAGTTTGCTTCCATCGCTTCCTTCAACACCTTGATTTTTCACTCCCTGCAACCTTTAGAGTGGGCGAGAGCCCACACGCCTCCTTGGCTCCAATCTCAGGTTCGCGTTGACCTTGACCTCCACTTGCTCCCAAAGGAGGTTATCCCCAGTTCAGTATACCACTCCCGTTTTGTCGAACTTCGTTCGAAGTTCATTAATATGACTTTCATTTATACAGATGGCTCTAAGACCAATGATGGGGTCGGATATTCTTTTATTGTCGGGGCACAAAGTTTCAAATACCGGCTACTTGGCCATTGTTCAGTCTTCACAGCTGAGCTCTTTGCCCTCTACCAGGCTGTTCTTTACGTCTGCCGCCACCGACATTCTGCCTATGTCATCTGCTGCTCAGATTCTCTGAGCGCCATCCAGAGCCTCAGCGATCCGTATCCGGTTCACCCTTTCGTGCACCGAATCCAACGCTCTCTTCAGCGGCTGGTGGATGACGGGTCTCCAGTTAGCTTTATGTGGGTTCCTGGCCATGTCGGTATCCCTGGGAACGAAGCTGTAGATGCCGTGGCCAAGGCTGCGGTCCTCCAGCCTCGGACGGCTTCTTGTTGTGTCCCTTCATCAGATTGTAGCACTGTCATTTGTCAGCGCATTTTATCGCTGTGGCATGCCGATTGGGCTGCACTTAGGGACAACAAGCTTCAGGCCTTGAAACCTCTTCCCGCAGCTTGGACGTCCTCCTCACGTCCTTCTCGGCAGGAGGAGGTCCTTTTGGCCCGGCTACGAATTGGACACTGCCAGTTCAGCCATCGCCATCTGCTGACGGCAGTGCCGGCACCGTACTGTCCATGTGTGCAGTTGCTGACGTTCCGCCACATTTTAACATCCTGTCCGGATTTTACTACGCTGTGTCTTGATCTTGGCCTGCCATGTACTCTGGATGCCATTTTAGCGGATGACCCAGGAGCTGCTGCTCGCGTTCTTCGTTTTATCAACTTGACACACTTGTCTAAGGACGTTTGATTATGCTGTAGTTTTTTAATCCTATGCCTGTTAATACATCTTTTATAGTGTTGACCCTTTTAGTTCCTGTTTTAACCTTGTGCCTCGCGGTACATTCCTAAATTAGTCAGGGCGCTAATGACCATTGTAGTTGTGCGCCCTAAAACCACAAAAAAAAAACCTTATGTACACATACTACTGTCATATTTTCACAGTGTGTGCACTGCTGGCCGATCTGAGATGAGCAGTCAACCTGTCTAGCTCCCTAATCCAGATACTTTCAGTTAATGAAATAACAGTTTACAAAGTCATACACTTCCCGAGCGAAAGTGGATATTACAACAAAATCTAATGCGCACCAGTGCAGCTTCTCACTGCAGCATGTGCCCTCTTTCTCCCTCCGCACTGTCATGAATTTTAAAAATTTTATGTACATATGTTATCTAATTATTTAAGCTAATTAGCTCTTTAATCTGTACATTCTTCATTTTCATGCCCCATTGCAGTTATACTGAATATGATGACCCTTCTTCTTGTATCTTTCAGTAGTGTTTTTATGGAACAGGAGTGGGGTCACCCTTTCCACCAGAGATATCTTGTGTAGGAAGCTCCAGCTGTGGTCACTTCCACACCAACATCCGTTTCCCATGACTGGCTGCAGTTTGTAGGTGCTTGGGTTTTATTTAATTTTAACCATATGATTTAAGCCACTCAGACTGGCAACACGAATGTGCATTTCGCGGAACTGTTTCAGCGTCACGATCGGCCTCATCTGAATACAGCCGTCAGGCGTAATAACATGAGACTTGGGGGTGTGCTGATGACAGAAGGCATGAGTCACATTTCAGTGCTGTCGGTGGAGTCTATCAGCAGGACGGGTTTCACTAGACATGGCCTGCACCTCAACAGGTATGGAAAGGGGAGGTTGGCAAAGCTTATAGGTGACAGCATAGTTGGGGGTGGTGGGATCACTCATGGGAAAATTCCGGTAGTTGTGGGTGTTAGAGCTGTACCTTTTTGTAGATTGAAGTCAGCTGATAGGTATTCCTGCTTAAGTGAAGTCTCTCTAACAAAGAAACCACTTTCGACAAAGCTTAGGTATCAGATTAATGAGGGAATTAGTATATTTCATCAAAATATACAGGGTATTAGAGGTAAAGTCAGTGAACTGCTTATAGATGTTGACTCTGAAATTATTGGTATATCTGAACACTTCTTAAATAAGGAGATAATTCAGAGGCTTCCTTTACCAGGATACAGGTTGGCTGGCAGCTTTTCTAGGAGCTCTTTGTGGTGTGGGGGAGTAGCCATGTATATGAAAAATGGTATCCCATTTGAGTCAATTGATATTTCAAAGTACTGCACTCTAAAGGTGTTTGAATGTTGTGCAGATGTGGTTAAATTTAGTGAAGCTAAACTTCTTACTGTTGTTATTTATAGATCCCCAGACTCCGAGTTCACAACATTTTTGCATTTTTGCTAAAGCTAGAGGAGGTTCTTGGTTCACTTTATAGGAAATACAAAAAGTTAGTTATATGTGGTGACTTCAATATCAATTGTATAAGTGATTGTGCAAGGAAAAGGATGCTGGTAGAACTCCTTAATTCATATAATCTTATGCAAACTGTATTCTTTCCAACGAGAGTGCAAGGGAACAGTAGAACAACCATAGACAATATTTTTGTTCATTCCTCATTACTGGAAGGGCATTCTGTTAGCAAAATGGTGAATGGCCTTTCAGATCATGATGCACAAATTTTAACTCTAAAAGATTTTTGTGCTGCATCACATGTTAAATATAGTCATCAGCTGTTTAGGAAAGCAGATTCAGTTGCTGTAGAGAGATTTGTAAACCTCATCCAGGAACAAGAGTGGCAAGATGTTTATAGTGCTGATACAGTAGACGATAAATATAATGCTTTTCTCGAGACTTTTCTAATGCTCTTTGAAAAGAACAAAGTGGCAATTATATCAAAACGTTAGAAACAGTCACAATCTAAATGCAACAGCCCATTACAAACAGTATTTTAAGGTGCTTAAAAAAGTTATTAGGATGGCAAAAAAGTATGTGGTATGCAGATAGAATAGCTAAGTCTCAGGATAAAATTAAAACCATATGGTCAGTCGTAAAGGAAGTGGCTGGTCTGCAGAGACAGGTAGAGGATATAGAATCAGTGCGTAGTGGGAATGTCCGTGTTACTGATAAGTCACATATATGTACAGTATTTATTAATCACTTTCTGAATATAACAGGTGAACTAAATAGAAACCTAGTCCCAACAGGGAATCATATAGCGCTCGTAAAAAAAAAAAAGTGTTCCGAGACTGTTACCTGAAATGCTCCTCCATGATACTGCCAAGAGGGAGATTGAGTTAATAATTAAATCACTAAAGACCAAGAGCTCTCATGGATATGACGAGGTATCTAGCAGAATACTGAAGTATTGTTCCATGTATGTTAGCCCAGTACTTAGCCATATCTGTAACTTTTCCTTTAGGAGTGGTCGGTTTCCTGACCGATTAAAGTACTCAGTAGTGAAGCCACTTTATAAAAAGGAAGACAGGGATAATATTGACAATTACAGACCTATTTCTATGCCATCGGTGTTTGCTAAAGTTATCGAGAAGGTTGTATATACAAGGTTACTGGAGCATTTAAATTCACATAATTTGCTGTCAAATGTACAGTTTGGTTTTAGAAATGGCTTAACAACTGAAAATGCTATATTCTCTTTTCTCTGTGAGGTTTTGGACGGATTAAATAAAAGGTTGCAAACATTAGGTGTGTTCTTTGATTTAACGAAGGCTTTTGACTGTGTTGACCACAAAATATTACTGCAGAAGCTGGACCATTATGGAGTAAGGGGAGTAGCTTACAATTGGTTCACCTCTTACTTTAAGAACAGAAAGCAGAAAGTAATTCTCCGCAATATTGAGAGTGGTAGTGATGTTCAGTCCCAGTGGGGCACTGTTAAGTGGGGCGTTCCCCAAGGGTCGGTGTTGGGGCCACTGCTGTTTCTTATTTATATAAATGATATGCCTTCCAGTATTACAGGTGATTCAAAAATATTTCTGTTTGCGGATGACACCAGCTTGGTAGTGAAGGATATTGTGTGTAATATTGAAACATTATCAAATAATGCAGTTCATGAAATAAGTTCAATGCTTGTGGAAAATAATTTGATGCTAAATCACAGTAAGACTCAGTTTTTACAGTTTCTAACTCACAATTCAACAAGAACTGATATTTTAATCAGACAGAATGGGCATATTATAAGCGAGACGGAACAGTTCAAGTTCCTAGGTGTTCGGATAGATAGTAAGCTGTTGTGGAAAGCCCATGTTCAGGATCTTGTTCAGAAACTAAATGCCACTTTATTTACCATTAGAACAGTATCTGAAATAAGTGACATTTCAACACGAAAAGTAGTCTACTTCCCATATTTTCATACGCTTAAGTCATATGGTATTAATTTTGGGATAATTCTTCTGATTCAAAAAGGGTATTTTTGGCCCAAAAACGGGCTGTTCGAGCTATGTGTGGTGTAAGTTCGAAAACCTCTTGTCGACCCCTATTCAATAGTCTGGGAATTTTGACATTGCCCTCACAGTATATATTTTCTTTAATGTCGTTTGTTGTTAGCAATATTAGCTTATTCCCAAGAGTTAGCAGCTTTCACTCAGTTAATACTAGGCAGAAATCAAATCTGCATGTGCAATGCACTTCCTTGACTCTTGTGCACAAAGGAGTGCAGTATTCTGCTGCATCCATTTTCAATAAGCTACCACAAGAACTCAAAAATCTTAGCAGTAGCCCAAACACTTTTAAGTCTAAACTAAAGAGTTTCCTCATGGCTCACTCCTTCTATTCTCTCGAGGAGCTCTTGGAAGAGCTAAAAAATTAAGCAAATACCAGTGTTACATTTTTATTTTCTTTATTTAAATTAACAACTTGTCGCCTGAATATGTTTCTTATATTTCATTTTATCTGTTTGTACAATCTACAACTGAATATGTTTCTTATATTTCATTTTATCTGTTCCTCCAATCGTGTTACAATTTCATGTACTGACTCGTTCCATGACCATCGAGACTTCTCCTTAATGTGGTCCCATGGAACAATAAACAAATAAATAAAATTAAAAAAAAGCTACTGTCAGATGGATTTCTAACTGTGACAAAAAGGTCACAGACCCTGGAGCTGACCAATTTCATTTCATATCAGTGAAAAGAGGGGTCGATAACTAAGATGTTTAGTCCCTTTAAACCTGTAACTACCATTGTGCCCCAGCATGTCACAAAAAACATCCTTTTTCATTCTTGGGCAGCATCTAATGCTTCTTTGTGCAGCATCTAATGCTTCTTTGTTTTTTTTAAAAAAAAAGAGGAATACAGCAAGCAGGTTCAAATGGCTGGAGGTTGCAGTAGTTATTCAGAGATGAAGAGGCTTGCTCAGGATTCAGTAAGGTAGAGAGCTGCAGCAAAGCATTCTTTGGACTGAAGACCACAATAACAACAACAAAAACAGTAGTTTCTTAAAGCAAATCTTCCATTTTATTGGTCCTGTGGCCCAGTTACTGGCACAACACTATAGTAATCTTCCTTTCATTGTGCTGAAAGCCTTAAGGACCCTATGCAGGATCCATAATGGAAAAGTTGAAAATATTTGAAATATAAAAATAATTATATTTTATGGGTGTATGTCCAAGCCACACCTTATAGTTTCCAAGAAATGAATGAATTAGTGGCGTTATGAGAATTAATGGTAACATTCAGCCATGTGTGTAAATCTCTTTATGCAAATGCGACTGGTTTCAGGGACACACTTCACCATCATCAGGGCCTTCTTTTAGTAAAAATTGGAACTATGACTAACTTTCCATACTACCATGATAGGGGATAAAAATCAAACTTAACATCTGCCCGACCTACTCATGCATAAAGTACACCTTACACACATCAGACAGTTAATTGTTTGAGTTATCATATAATGACCAGATACTGTTTGACTCTTCAAAAGAAACAAAGATGGGTATAGGAAACTTAGTGATCTTGAGCTGTCTGCAGATATAATTGATGGAGAAAAGTATAGCAAAGGAACAGCAGTTCCTTTTTTCTTTCTTTCTTTCTTTCTTTCTTTCCAATTTCCCCTCTACAATACAGTGAGAGGCCATTTACATTGTCAATAAAAAGTTTAAGTACATATCCAAGTTACAATTTAGACAAAATCCAAGAGAAATTATCATAAAAAGAATGTTATATTACACTTTTTTTAAGATAGTGAAATTGTTTTATTGTCCATCCACTGAACTTTGGTCTAGCAGTGACTGTCACCTGCTCATGAAAACTACCATGTAATACTCTGCTGGGTTCCTTCCAAAATGGAAGATACATTTAAAGCAACCACTGGAGGCTGAAATACTACATAGCTTCTGCACCACCCTTAGTCTATAAGGGAACGTAGCTGACAGTAGCAGCCTGATTTTATTTCAATGCAATCAATAAAAGATGTGTAGGGACCAAAAAATGCTAAAGGATAATACGTGGGGGTAAAGTCGCACTGTCACTATTTATTGACATGTAACACAAAAATGAAATCACTACTTCCTTTAAAAAGCCTATGCCCCAAAGTGACAAATCACAGAGCTTAATCAGTAGTGATTTCATCTACATACATAAATTCAATTGCATCCAATGGAGCCCTGGTGCAAAGTACGTTACAATATGCTGTTTTTTTTTTTTTAGTTTTATATATCTTCATCCATTAAAACAGTGCTAACAATGTACAATTGTTTCACTATGAGCAATTATTAAATAACTGTACTCTTTGGAAATTACAGTTCTTGCCAACAGACATTCCTGTCAACAAGAGGTAAGAGTAAAGTGATTGCTGCTTCTCCTCCTGTGCCCTCCCTACCCTGCCATCCTTCCCTACTCCTATTCTTCTTCCTCTCCGTCCTCCTATTCTCTCATTCCACTTGTCAATGATTCTGCACGACAACTGATGTCAGAGATAGTCTTTGTTCAATGGACAGTATTACTTTTGCTCCTTGCCTCATGGTGCAGCACCAGCCAAGACACAAACTGTGTATCACAGGACGGCAAAAATATTTCTGAAACATATGAGAAAAGCAGAACAAACAACAGTAGATAGTGTTGGGGACCTTCATCTATGATATTTACACACATATTGGTTTCATAGACAAAAGGTATAATAAAGGTGATGAGTGGTTGAGTCATAACTGCTGTTTAATATTTACACTAATAACCAGCCTGTTAATTCTGTCACAAGATCTTTCATTTATGCACATGACACAGCACTTGCAGCGCAAGGAAGAACCTTTGAGGAGGTGGAAGAAAAACTCACGAGAAGTCTTGAGGCATTATCTAACTACTACGATAGCAACTACCTGAAGCCAAACCCCTCCAAAACACAAGTGTGTGCATTTCACTTATGGAACAGAGAGGCACAGAGGAAACTGAGAATACCCTGGAGAGGTCAACAGCTAGCCCACTGTGACACCCCAAAGTACCTCGGAGTGAAGTTGGACCGGTCCCTCACCTTCAAGGACCACTGTACAGATACAAAAATGAAAGTCAGTGCTAGGAACAACATTATTAGGAGACTGACCGGCAACAACTGGGGAGCACACGCACAGGTCCTCCGCACATCTGCCCTCGCTTTGTGCTTCTCCACTGCTGAATATGCAGCACCTGTATGGCAGAACTCCAGCCATGCCAAACAGGTAAATATTGCCCTAAATGAAACAGGATGAATTGTAACTGGCTGCTTGCGGACAATCCCTGTTGACAAAATCTACCACGTCATGGGCGTAGCACCGCCAGACTTCCGAAGGAGAACAGTAGCTGAAGTGGAAAGAAAGAAGCAGGAGACAGATCAGAGACACCCCCTGTTTGGATGCGAACATCAAACGCCAAGACTCAAGTCGAGAAAAAGTTTTCTCCAGACAATGCGACCAATCCAGACATCACCTGCAGGCCATAGGATACAACTCTGTCGTAGCTAATCATCAGAGAAATATTGGGACAACCCCAAGGAAGAACTTGCTATAGGTCATCATCTGCCATACACAACATGGAAGGTACTCAATAGACTTAGGACTGGCATATCTCGATGTAAGGAGAACATGAAGAAATGGGGATACATCTCAGGGGACGAACTATGTGAATGTGGTGAACCTCAAGACCATCAGCACGATTATCGCCAATGATAAGGCAGTCTGTGCAGCGGAATACTGGGCAGCACATGGAATATAAAGATGCACATATTCTCTGTGATACTTGTAATATATATGCTATGTATGATATGCTATGTACTATAAGTTATATTTAATATGTTATGTTCTGGACACATATAAATAAATAAATAAATTGTTATTTGAATTTGCTAACTCTGACATGCCATAAGCTCCTTGATGTTTGTCTTATGAAAAATATAAGAAAATTCATAAAGTACGTAAAAAAGATTAAAGAAAAGGTAAATTAGTTTTTCTTTCTGTTGCAGTATTCTTTTCATCCAAATATTAATTGAATTCTCCATTCGTCTTTGGAAGAACAAACACTGAAATACCATCTTGATCTTGTGGAGCATTTTTACTAACTCACTAAATGGTTTTTGGCTCCTTAGGTCAGTGCTAGGTGTCAAATGACTTTTTCAATTGCAGGTAAAGTAAAACTGGATAGGCAGGTGTTATGTGATAAATAAATTAATAGATTTAAAATTTTTGTAAAATTACTCTTAAATGTAGGTGCAATACATGCAGAAATTGTAAATTTTTAATGATTTTACTGTTGTAATTATGTATTCCTCTCATATATGCATAAATTAAACTTAATTTGGGGTAAATGAAACTATTTATACATTTTAATCTAAGCTAACATTTTATGTCACCAATGCAGGAAAAGCTAATTGTACTTAGCATAAAGAAGACACATTAAGTTGCAGACAGGCACAGTTGAAAGACACTTACATAAAGCTTTCAGCCACAGCCTTCATCAGCAAAAGATAAACACATCATTCATACACACAATAGCACAACTCATGCACACATGACTGCCAACTCCAGCATCTTAAACTGGAATGCAAGCACCAATCTGGAGACGGTGGGAAAGGGAAGGGATAGAACTATACAGGTGGGAGAGGGACAAACACTGTCTGGCACAGTGTGCATGGACTAGAATGCTGAGAAGTGCATTGTCAGGCAGTTGTGTGGCAGGGAGATGAGGAAAAAAGGAGATGAACGGGGAAAGATGAGCAGGTGCAGTGGCAGAGACGGCACCCTCTTTGTTTGCACACTTACATGCCGTGTGTGGGGTACGCCACAAAGAAGGCAAATTTGGCAACAGTTTATGACAGTGGGTGAGCCACAGGGTGGTCATTGGAGGCCCCAGTATTTTCTGTGTACTAGGAGGTGGTGTCCAACGTCCCACAAGTGTCGGCCCAGCATACTCTACTGCCACTGGTGGTGGATGGGCAACCAATCGAGTGTCAGGTAAACATGGGAGCGATGGTCAGCCTCATTAATTTAGATATGTACCAGCTCTTATGCTGCCCTGCGATGCAGTGGCTACTTGTCTCATTGAGATTTATGTTAAACAGTATATTCCTTTGAATGGACAATTCTCCATTTCTGCATATTATAAGAATGTGGTATGGTGACTTATTGTTAGTGATTAATTCACCTTAAGCACAAAATATTTTTAGGTTACACACCTTTCTCGTTTTTGGCTTCCAGACTGTGGACAAAATACATTCATTGTCTCAGCCCCCTTCCAATATGAAGGTTAAAGGTTCCATGCGACTAATTGTTTAGAATATGTCTCAATGCACACATCTTCCTTAAGCTGTGTGCAATACTTAAATTTTGTTGCCCCTGCCCTATTCCATTCACCACATGTGACAAGTTCAAGACTGAGCTGCAACACTGGCACAGCCTCAATGATGTTTCTCCTATTTTGTAGAGTCAGTGGGTCACCATGTTGGTGGTGGTGCAAAAGCCTTTGTGATGATTTTAAGCAGATAGTCAGTGTATAATGTGTTGTGGCTTCATATCCAATTCCAGGGCTGGAAGCATTAATGAAGCTACAGGGGGCCAGTATTTCTTACACTCTGTACGACACCGTTTCTTGGAATTTATTAGAGCACGACAGCTACTTTGGGCTTCATCAGTTTTATCACATTTGGAATCTTTTATACCTGGAATTTATCAACAGTATTTGGAGCAGTTGATTCAGAACATTCCTTGTTGCATAAACTACCTCACTGACATCTGGGTCAGGGCTCCATGTGAAAGGACTAACTACGGACTCTGCAAAGTGATGTTCCAGCATATTCTTCATCGAAAATTGAAAAAAATGAAGCTTTTTTTTTCCAAAGGTTTTTTTAGCTCATGGTCAGCGTAGATGGTTTCTGTTGAGCATGTCAAATCCATCGTCAACTTGCTGTGGCCCATGAACCTGAGGGAACTCCAGTTTCAGGCAAATTTTGTATTATGCTAAGTTCATTCTGCAGGCTGCACGAATCTGCTATCCTCTTAACAGGCTTTGCCAAAAGGGCATCGGATTTGTGTCTGTGGATTGTCAGTGGTGTTTTCGGTCCCTCAAACAATGTTTATGCTCCAGTCCTTGTGTGGCTTCTTTTATGCCAGGTAAACCTTTAACCTTCACCCTAGTATGGCATTGATGCAGTCCTTGTCACATTGGAACCCAGATGGTTCTGAGCAGCGCATTTCTTACACATCAAAGATGCTTTCCACAGGTGAAAAAGGAGGCAATGGCTATCCTTTTGAGAATTAAAAAGTACCTCATTTTCTTGTTGCATGTTTCCTTATTTGGCCCTACTCTTAGCTGGCTGATAGGACTGCCCACCAATTATTGCAGAGGTGGGCACTCTTCCTCAGTAATTTCAATTATGACATTTGATGCCAGCCCACTACCCAGCATGGAAATGCGGACACAGTATCGCAAGTGCCAGAGGAACTAGATCCAGGGTTCGACTGACATGAGACTCTCGTTTCCACCTTGGATGATTCCTAGCAGCATACTTCGCTGGATTTTTCTTTGACATCACAGAAGGTTGTGGCTGTTGTGTATGACGTCAATACACAATGGTAAGGAGAGGTGGGCTACAGAGTGGTGTGGCAACTGTCGCTGTAGGAAAGGTAGACAGTAGCAGAAATGCTTAGTGAACAGGATAACACAACAAACTGTAGATTTACTTTACCTATAAACATTGCAGCACGAAATAGAATCCAGCTCTCAATGTCATCAAGGAAGAGGCTCGCGGCACTAACCATAGACGATGGTGCCATAGCAAAGAGGCTCCAAGTGCAAGTGGGCTGTGAGGCTGCCACAGCCACCAGCCATCCTATGTTAAGGCAGCAAAGTACCTCATTTTCTTGCTGCATGTTTCCACCACCATTGGGTGTGCCAGATCCTGCACAACCACTATTAGCTTCTGATGGAAACTAGCAATGCTGTTGTCAACTTCGTGATGCCCATGGGTGTTATCGATAAGTGGTACCACAGTGGTCACCAAATATGCTGATCCACTCTTCTGGAAAATCATTTCAGCTGTTCAGGTGGGGCAGTCAGATCACACTCTTTCAGGAGCATACATTGTTTCTCATACATGTTCAATTTGGTGTTGTCCAGAGTGTCCTCATGCTTCCCAAAGAGGAGCAGAGCTGTTAAGTGGTCATCTCTCCAACATTCCATCCATGCATACTCCAGCTGCTTTATGCATTGCACTGGGATATGACACATATGAAGACTTTGGTAGGTCATTTCGTCCATTGGCAAATGATTGACTGCAGTATTCAACATATAGTATGTGCTCGCACAGCCAGTGCACAAAACCAGGCTGCAATGCTGCTCCAGTTTTCCATTGGCCAGTCCCAGAGCACTCTAGGGAAAGAGTGCATATTGACTTCTTTGCGGGCCCCTTTTTTGGAAGCAAGTCCTTGTTGGTGGTCAGCGCATTGTAAAATTTCCTGCACATTACCAATTTGTCCTCCAAGATTTAGATGGCAACTGTTGGTCTATCAAATATTGTATCTAGGGCTCCCCCAGATCCAATAATGTTTGGCAATTTGTGTCGTAGGAATTTGAAGATTTTTACATTCACAGTGGTATCCAGCATCTGCTCACCACCCCATCTCAACTGGCACCTAACTTGAATGTGTCATGCATATATTCATGACCCAGATGAAGGAGTCGCCTCAACCTGAGATGGTGAACTTCTGATTTTTATGGCTATGTCTTGGGTGATGTCAATTAATGGGTGCTTGACCACCAGCTGTGGGGTCTTTTGGATTTGTTGCATCCCAGTCACCTTCCCTGGACTGTCATAGCTTCAGGGAGCTGTCATTTGGGCCTAGCCTTTCTGTCGGCAGCAACAGTGTTTGCCAGGTGTAGTGGTGGACGTAGTGGTGGACCACAGAGGTCAGCATTTGGATGATGGTCAGGAGCAGCTTATCCATGATTCCAGTCAGTTGTGGCCATGTCCTGTTGGACTTACAGCACTGCCATCTCCAAAACAATGGAGCAGCAGGGGCAGTTCCAGTGTTCAGAGGGAGTGTAGTTTAATATGGGGTATTCAAGAGAATGACATATGTTACACTGAAGAGGCTCATGCTGGTGAAATATGGTTGTGCCTTTTATGAAAATTTATGTACTGGGAAAAGTCCATTGTGTGTATCTTGATCTTTGATCTGCACAGATGGTACCTGTGCAGTGGCATAACACAGCAGGGGCAAGGTGCGGCGTGGTGAACATAGTAGCACTTGCTGGGTGTGGACATTTGTGCCTTGGGGACACCCCTTGAAGGTGTCATGAACACTGTAGAGACAACAGATATACTACAATGTAAATGTCAAGACAAGTAAAGAGTGTAAATCTTAGATCTTTAAGTTGAGTTCAGCATGGTCAGGCATACTGAAGATGTATTAAAAGTTATGAGTTACTGATAATTAGATATGTCTTCACAATTAAAGTAAATTGTTGAAACAATACAGCAGATTATCATCAAAACTGTGTTGATCATTCAATAGCTGAAAGTAGCAAGACACTCTCTTGCAGCATTATCCTGTCTGGAGGCTATGTTGAGAAGAATAAGTCTGTACATGGTCGTGGTACGGAGTAGCTGAACCATGAGAACAAAACAAAAATGTGACTGTATATGAAGAACATTAAAAGGTGTTCTCTACTTCTGATGTTACAGACAAATTGCCATACACACACGTGAATGGGAAACACTGTAAGGTCTCTCAATGACAGCATGGTCACCTGTAGCCGACCCCACTGCACTCTCCACCATTCTACTTCCAACTGCAGATTAGGGTGACAGTGGGGCTGGTTCCTGCGCCTACCACTGTGGAGCCACCAGAATTTGGATCTATGCCCTCTTTTTCCCTGCTTGCCAGTGGCGGAGTCACCACCTCTGCCCAGGCCAGTGGACCACCTGTTACAGCACCAATTACCTAGTAGTTTGGTCCCTCTCCCTCTCTTTTAAACCATCCAGCCAACCATTAACCCAGTCCCCACACTCTTCTACCCCTTCAGTGGAAGTAGCATCTGTGCTGTCTCCTTTGGTGGCCAGTCCAGTAACAGAGACATCTCACACACTCTTCAGTTTTGTGATGGAGGTCACAGCACAAATTGGGCTACCTTTGGCTCTACATGACCTTTTCAGGAAGGAGGGATTTCTTTCGTCACCAGTGGATATCAAGGTAGATGCAGAGGGTGTGGTAGTCACAGTGAAGTAGTACAGAAAGATGTCACAGAAGACATGAGTGAGGCATGGCATGGGAAGGGCCACTGACTCAGGTGTTTAACTGCCAGCAGCAGCAGGCCTTGCCTGTCAGTTCTAATGCTGAGTTCAATGCCCACAAATCAAACATTTGTTTTGTGCTGTGCTTGCGAGAGTGGAAGCTATCGTCAAGGCTAAGGGTGAGCCAATTCCATATTGAATTCTAGGATTACCGATGGAGGGCGCCATGATCTTGTAAGTCGCTTTCACCCAGGTGTCCAGATACTTTTGATCACTATGTGTTGGGTTGTCAGTCACTCATAGTTACATGTTGTGCTTTTCTCTGTGGTCAGACACTATGTGGTGTTCAGATTCTATGCTTCCCCATGGATTGACTCTCACATTGAGTTTTGTTCCCCCTACCAAGGTTCAGCTCATGATTTCTTATCAAACCACCATCAGCTCGAACAGTTTACATTTATGCCAACAGTGATGGTTACTAGCATTGTGACAGCCTAAGGAGGTCAGAGGAAGAGCATGTAATTTAAATTTTCCACTGGATAAAAAATATATGTCTTTTAGTTGTGGAAGTGATAATTAGGCACAGTCTTCTGCATATACACTATGTGATCAAAAGTATCGGGACACCTGGGTGAAAGCGACTTACAAGTTCATGGTTCCCTCCATCGGTAATCCTAGAATTCAATATGATATTGGCTCACCCTTAGCCTTTATGACAGCTTCCACTCTCACAGGCAAACATTCAATCAGGCGCTGTAAGGTTTCTTGGGTATTTTCAACCCAATCTTCATGGAGTGCTGCACTGAGGAAGAGATATCAATGTTGGTCAGTGAGACCTGGCATGAAGTCGGTCGGTGAGGCCTGGCATGACGTCAGCGTTCCAAACTATCCCAAAGGTGTTCTGTAGGATTCAGGTCAGGACTCTGTGCAGGCCAGTACATTACAGGGACATTATTATCATGTAACCATTCTGCCTCAGTCCTTGCATTATGAACAAGTGCTTGATCATGTTGAAAGATACAATCACCATCCCCGAATTGCTCTTCAGCAGTGGGAAGCAAGAAGGTGCTTAAAACATCAATGTAGGCCTGTACTGTGATAGTATCACACAAAACAATAAGGGGTGCAAACCTCCTCCATGAAAAACATGACAACACCATAACACCGCCTCCGAGTTTTACTGTTGGCACTACACATGCTGGCAGATAACGTTTACCAGACATTCACCATACCCACACCATGTCATCAGATCACCACATTTTGTACCATGATTCGTCACTCCACACAATGTTTTTCCACTGTACAATCATCCAATGTTTATGCTCCTTACACCAAGCCGAGGCGTCGTTTGGCATTTACCGGTGGGATGTGTGGCTTATAAACAGCTGCTCGACCATGAAATCCAAGTTTTCTCACCTCCCGCCTAATTGTCATAGTACTTGCAGTGGATCCTGATGCAGTTTGGAGTTCCTGTGTGATGGTCTGGACACATGTCTGCCTATTACACATTACAACCCTCTTCAACTGTTGGCGGTCTCCGTCAGTCAACAGATGGGGTTGGCCTGTACGCTTTTATGCTGTATGTGTTCCTTCATGTTTCCACTTCACTATCACATTGGAAACAGTGGACCTATAGATGTTTAGGAGTGTGGAAATCTTGCATACAGACATATGACACATGTGACACCCAATCACCTGACCACGTTCGAAGTCCGTGAGTTCCACAGAGCGCCCCATTTTGCTCTCTCTCAATATATGATGACTACTGAGGTTGCTGATATGGAGTACCAGGCAGTAGGTGGCAGCACAATGCACCTAACATGAAAAATATATGTTTTTGGGGTTGTCCGGATACTTTTGATCACATACTGCAGTGTCGTTCGTGTCGTTTTATTTCCTGGCTTGTGTCACACTACAAAAGGGTTGTGGTTCATTGCATTCCATAAGGTTATGCAGTGTGCATACAGTAATGGAGCAATTCAGCTGCTTTTAACAGTAAAGTCGTTACACCATTTGAAACAAGTGCCACAGGCACTTGGCTGCCAGTGTTGTATTTTCATACAACAATGCTCAGCCACAGTCTATCTGGCAAACACAAGCATTCTTGTCTCAGTTCCAGTTTGACGTTACTGAACATCTGCCTTACAACTCAGACCTGGCTCCAAGTAGTTTCCATCTAGTATGTATGTACCAGGTGAATATGAGTAGAGAAGTAATACAAAAGAGTAGTTTTGAGATTTTTCTAATAAGTTTTCTGGAACTGTTCCAGCAGTTCATTTTGAGCCTAATGGTGGTTACTTTCTGAATAGCCCTAGTAATTCTTCAATTGTCCTCATGTTGCTGAGCTGATCCAATACCAGCCTTCCCACATGTGGAAAATGCTTAGCTGTCCCATTGCTCAGATGAGCTAAGATAAACATTCTGTAAACATTTCACACCTCATTAAACAAGTGGAACTATTGCAAATAGTAATAATATCTCCTCTACCCCCATCCGTCCATCAAATAATATTTCCTCTACCCTCATCCCTCCTTCCACCCCACCCACCCACACCTCTCTAACCCCCCCCCCCCCTCTCTCTCTCTCTCTCTCTCTCTCTCTCTCTCTCTCTCTCTCTCTCTCTCTCTCTCACACACACACACACACACACACACACACACACACACACACACACACACACACATCTAGGTAATCAAGTAAGTATTACTCAACCAATAGAAGATAAACAGCTGTTACTAAATGTTACTGAAGAGGTAGCTTCCTTTTTCTAATTTACTATATCAGCTGGTGCCAATGCAAACCATACTACAACAATAGTTTCTTGTTAATGTAGTTTACAGTTTAAGTTTTCATGATTTTATAGTCTTTTGTTAATCTTTACCTTGACTCATACCACACCTCTGAGGATTCTCCTCCTTTAAAAGGATGTATGGAACATGATAAATGAATGGATGCCAAGAACCTGATAGTGGCTGCTGACCCAATTTTGTGTTGATCAGCACTTTGAGGTTTGTGCATGTTAACTTCAGCTAGATGATGTAGTACTGATATTAGCAACAGTATACAGGTCCCCATTAGGAGACTGGAAGCTATTCGTAAAAAAGTATGACTCCGTATTATTCTGTCTGTCAGACAAAAAGAAGAAGCTATTAATCTGTGGTGATTTCAGTGTAAACTTTCTAAGTAATTCTGATAGGAAAAGTGAACTAGAAGTATTAAAAACACCTAAATTAAAATCAGTGGTCAATTTCCCTACACGTATAGCTCAAGACAGTAGCACTCTAATAGATAATGTGTTTGTACAGAAAGAGTATGTAAAACAAACATATGCTTTCCCTGTGGTAAATGGATTGTCAAAGCATGATGCACAACTAATTAACTTACAAAACGTAACAGGGTGTACAGTTCAGAAACCATTAAGTAAAAGTGTGAAGTTCCTCAACCCGGTATCTATAATGCACTTGAGAGAAAGTTTAAGAAATGTTAATTGGGGAGATATATATAATGAGCCAAATGCTAATGATAAATGCAACATACTTCTTGATACTTTTCTATCCCTTTTTGAACATTGTTTCCCAAAGAAGATTACTATATGTAACACCACACACTTTTCAAAGAAACCTTGGATTACTACAGGTATTAAAGTGTCTTCAGAAAGAAAACAAAAACTGTATGCGACAGCAAGAACTAGTAAAGACCCAGAAGAACTTTAAAAATTATTGTAACACACTGAGAAAGTTGTAAGGAAATCAAGAAATATGTATGTTAGGGAATAAATTAATAACTCCAGCAATAAAATCAAATCAATAGGGAATGTTGTTAGAAGAGAGACACGCAAAGTAACCACTGGGGTAGGTAGCGTTACTATTACAGAGAACGAGACAATTCTAACCAACAGTACACAAGTATCTAATTTATTTAGTGGTTAGACACTGGACTCGCATTCGGGAGGACGACGGTTCAATCCCGTGTCCGGCCATCCTGATTTAGGTTTTCCGTGATTTCCCTAAATCGCTCCAGGCAAATGCCGGGATGGTTCCTTTGAAAGGGCACGGCCGACTTCCTTCCCCATCCTTCCCTAATCCAATGAGACCGATGACCTCGCTGTCTGGTCTCCTTCCTCAAACAACCCAACCCCTCTAATGTATTTAACAACCATTTCGTAACTGTAGGAGAAACAGTTGGTGAGAATAGTTCAAAATAAAAAGCCAGGCAGTACATGGAAGAGTCAGTTTTGAAAAATTTTAGTCAGATTAAGTTTCACCTAACAACCACTTGTGAAATAAGTAAAATTATTAAACCTTTGAAAAATAAATGTTCTGTTGGAGTAGATGACATCCGTAACAAGATATTAAAACAATGTGGAGCAATTACAGCTGATGTTCTGAGTCTCATATGTAATGCATCACTAACTCGAGGTATTTTCCCAGACAAGTTAAAACATGCCATTGTCAGGCCTCTCTACAAAAAGGGGGACACCACAGATGTCAATAATTACTGGCCAATATCCTTGCTTACAGCATTTTCAAATATCTCTAGAAAATAATTTACTCTAGAGTGGTTAGCCAACTTAACAGTAATGGGATACTTAGTAAATCACAGTTCGGATTTCAAAAATACTGTTCCACTGAGACACCAATATACAATTTCACTGTCTACACAATATAGTCTTTAAATAGTAAAATGTCACCAATAGGAATTTTCTGTGACTTTTCCAAAGTGTTTGATTGTGTGAACCATGACATTATGTTACAGAAATTACAATTCTATGGTATAAATGGAATAGCATATGAGTGGTTTAAGACATACCTACAGAACAGGAAACAAAAAGTTTCTTTATCTGGGTCAAGTGATTTAAATACGTTTGCCACTTCATCTAACTGGGGGGGAATCACATTCCACAGGGTTCAATCACGGGTCCCTTTCTGTTCTTGATATATGTGAACGGCCTCCCTTCTTATCTGAAACAAGAAGCTGAACTGACACTGTTTGCTGATGATACAAGCATCATTATTAATCCAATAAAAGAAACTCCAATTGAAAATGATACAAATAAGGTCTTTGGAAAAGTCATTAATTAGTTTTCTGCAAATGGGCTTGCTCTAAACTTTGAAAATATGCAGTACATCCAATTTTCTGCTGCAAAAGGTACAGTTCCTTCAATAAATACAACACATCAACAGAAGTCAATAGACAGGGTAGAGCATACTAAGCTTTTGAGTGTACATATAGATGAGAATCTTAATTGGAAAATTCATATTTTGGATCTTCTAAAGCAACTAGGTTCAGAAACTTTAGCAATCAGAATAATTGCCAATTTTGATGATATAGAAATTAGTAAGCTAACATACTTTGCATACTTTCACTCTCTGATGTCGTGGAATAATATTTTGGGGTAACTCAACACTTAGACAAAAAGTATTCACTGTACAAAAGAAAGTGGTTAGAATAATGTGTGGGGTTCATATTCACACATCTTGTAGGCATCTTTTTAAAAGATTAGGAATTCTTACAACAACCACACAGTACATTGCGAAATTTGTTCTCAACAACATAGACCACTTTAAAAACAACAGTGACATTCATGATTATAATACCAGAAAAAAGAAAGACTTACAGTATCCTTTACTCAACCTATCTTTGGCACAGACAGGGGTAAAATATGCTGTTATAAAATTTTTTGACGAATTATTAGATGAAATGAAATGTGTGACAGACAGCAGTATTAGCTTCAAAAATAAATTGAAATTGTATCTCCTTGACAACTCCTTCTATACCATGGATGCATTCTTGAATAGGAATAAATAAATCCATAGATATAGTTTATGCATGTTGTGCCATTTAAGGGAATAGGGTAAATAATAGAAATATTAATCTTTAACACTGTACTATATATATTTAAAAATCTTGTTTCATATGTGCATTTCTTGTGCGCTTGACATGTTCCATATCATAACGGCTTCCGTATCGCGCGATTAATCAATGGATCATGCAACAAACTAACTAATCTGATGAATTGCTTATGTACACTGAATACACAAGCAGTTCCATTATGCTTCTATGAGACACATTTAGTATTACTTTTTTCTGTTGTACATCTAGGGAGCCAATGCTATTTTTGTACAAACGGCATTCAAAAAGTTTTGCACAGTCATCTCTAATTTTTTTATATTTTGCAGTAGGTGAATGAATTTTTTTGTGAACACACTTGGAACATTTAGCTATACATTGAGCCTACTCAATGTATCCTCCACCATCTGTGCCACATCTGGCCCAACGTTCTTTCCATGATGTAAATGCACTTTGGTAATATTCTGGAGATTGACTTTTACACCATCCCTTGACGCAGGAAATAAGGTCTTTCTCACTAGTAAATGTTTTAACATGCAGGTGGGCCTTCAGACAACCAAAGAGGAAAAAATCAGATGTAGCCAAGTCCGAACAATTTTCCAACCCATTTTCCTGATTTTCTCCTCCGTCGTAAGGGCTGTGTGGGGTTTGGCATTGTCATGGTGTAATCTGATGGGCTGACCCTGAATGTGTGGTCTGTGAGTCTTGATAGCATGCCACAGCTTGTCCAATGACAAACAGTAATGGTCCCAGTTAATTGTGGAGCCAGGTTCCAAAAAGCCAATGAAAGTGACACCACACTGATCTCAGAAGAAGGAGGCCATCACCTTTTGGCCTGCTGTTCATGAAAGTCTTGGTTTCTTCTTCCAAGGGGAACCCAGATGACGACACTCCATGGATTGGATTCTGCTCTCAGGTTCGGACAAAAACAAACATGTTTCATCCCGGGTAACAATGCCGTCACAACACTGTTCCACTCTTCAGCAAAGATCCATGGGACCCTTGCAGACATTCTTCCTCATCGTTTTCATTTCTCTTGTCAATAATCTAGGCACCCAACGTGCACAGATTTTTCTGTACCCTAGTGACTGCACCAGTGATACCACACTACCCAGTCGCAAATGAGTCATTTCAGCAAGCTGTTTTGTTGTCACACATCTGTAATTTTGGACAATTTGATCAATGGTTTCCTTATTCACATCACTCACTGCCGTCAATGGTGTACCGCATCGTGGGTTGTCCAGTACAGAGAAATCACCATCTTTAAACCTGTACAACCACCGCTGGATACTGCTGCGATCCACTGTGTCCTCCCCATAAACAAGAAGCAACTTCCTGTGAATCGATGTGGCATGGTCGTCGCTGGGCTTGAAGAGGAACTCAATCAACGACCATTGTCACAACCTGACACGTGCTTCAAAGTCCATTATGGCTCACCTGTAAATAAAAGGAAATACTTTCATATAACAACTTATAGCTAAATGTTCCAAGTATGTTCTCAAAAAATTTCATTCTCATATTGCAAAAAATTAAAAAAATAGAGACGACTGTGCAAAACTTTTTGAACGCCCTTTGTATGATCAAATTTTGATTATCAGTCAGTAATGTATGTGTTGTTTCTCCTATTTGAAAGGTGAGATTAATTATCTGTCTACTCCCATGTTGTTTTATTTCCACTACAAAGTAATAAGGCTACGCAGATATGAAGAGAAATGTTGCTGAATGACAGAATTATGTTATAAGTAGGGGAGTAACCACATTTATCAATTGCTTTGGAAACTGTTACACTGGGTTGGTGCATAAGTTCATAGCATTTTCCCATAAGTTTCATAATCACAACAGGTACATATAACAGAGGCTTTAGTCATCAACAATATATAGCTGTTCACTATTTACAACAGTCTGTGAATGCTGGAGGAACTTTTTGATTTTGTGATTGTAAAAATCATATGGTTTTGAGGCAAATAACTCTTCGAGCAATGTTTGGGTACATTTTCATTCAGAAAGGAAGTTTGTTGAAGGTTGTTCAATAGGGAGCAGAAAAGGTGAAAATCTGAGGGCTCAAGATCAAGTGAATAAGATGGGTGTGGAATAATTTCCCAATCCATTTCCTGTATAGTGCTTTTCATCAGTCTAGTAGAACGCAGGCAAGTGTTATTTTGGACTAGCATCACTTCGACCATTGTACCATTTGTTGTTCTTGAACTGCATCTACAAGACGTCACAGTTGTTGGCAATAAATGTTGGCAGTGATAGTTACACCTTGAGAAAACGATTCGTATTGTAGCACATCATCGCTGTTCCATCAGATGCATAATATAATCTTTTGCGGATGCACTGAGGTCTTTGTACAAGGAGTTACCATTTTGTTTGGGCTGAACTATTCATTTCTTTTCCTTATGTTAACATAAAGACACCATATCTTATCACCAGTAATGATCCAGGATAGGAATAGTTGATGTTGTTCACAATCTAGCTGATGAGAAGCAAATAGAGATGCAGTAGTACCCCTTGGTCAGCCTGAGCGAGGCATGTCATGGACAGTTCCTGTCTCTCTGTATCCCTTTCATGTCCGAACAACATCACTTTGGTTCACTCCGCGATGCATGGACTGTTCCCCTGTTGAGAGCCCTTCCTGGCACAAAGTAACAACATGGATGCGATCAAACCGTGGTATTGACCGTCTAGGCAAGGTTGAACTACAGGCATAGACCATTTGGTACCCATACACAGGATTTTTGAACCTTCCCCACTGCATACAAACATCGCACAATGGTGGAATGACCACAGTTCATCACATTTAACAAGTCTCAAGTACACTGACATGGATAATTGTGGATTAATGCATTTGAACAATCTTCATCAAACCCAAAAGGTCTTCCTGAACGTGGAGAGTCATTAATGTCAAAATGATCCTCCTCCAAATGAGAAAACCATTTTCTTACCATGTTCTGGCCAATGGGCGTTATACCCATACATGGTGCAAATGTTTCTGGCTGCCTTTGCTGCTGTCACTCCTCTGTTGAACTCAAACAGAAGAATTTGATGGGAATGTTCCAATTTCTCCACTTGGTAGTCTATTTTCTAGTGTTTACAGTTCCACTCACTATCTCCAAATGACAAAATGTCAACTCAAATAGCAATAATGAATTACAAATATAAAATGACAGTCAATAAATAAACCCATAGCAACTGAATACCAACATGCAAAACAAACCCATTATGAACTTATGCACTAGCCTAATAGTAAGAATAAAATGCCACCATACAATAATCTGAAGTGCTTGGGGAAGAAATATCTGACCTTATCAGTCTGTGTGGTGACAGCCAGATAAATTCATTCAAGTAAATTAGATAGAAAGTTGCTACTTTAAGCATTCTTAGAATTATCTAGTCCAAGTCAGGTGAAACTTCCAACAGGGGTCCCATACACAGCTTCCCCACTGCATACAAATGTTGCACAATGATGGCATGACCACAATTCATCACATTTACCAGGTCTCAAGTACACTGACATGGATAATTGTGAATTAATGCATTTGAACAATCGTCATCAAACCCCAAAGGTCTGAACATGCAGAGTCTTAATGTTCTCCACTTGGACACGTTACTCGAATATCTCTGTTACTGATGAGAACAATGAATCATGGTAAAACATATTTCACCCACAATGTGAAACATTTCCTTGTACACATAATGCATCTCATTCAATTAATTTAAACAATAAATTCAACAAAGAATCTAATCTGGCAGAACATAAAACTGTTACATCAGTCAGCTAGTTATACAATAGAATGACTGACTGGTACAGAATTTTAATGCAGTTCTGCAATAGCTGCAATGTTGTCCATATGTTCCTTGGCTGCTGGTCCATTGTCACACTGCTGTCACTGCACAGGCTGATAGGGCCAGGTACTTCTTTACCCAACCACTTCAGATTATTGCGTGGTAGCATATCATTCCTACTACAACATTTTTCAAGACAATTAATACATGGTTAATCCTCCACTTGTAACATAATTCTGTCACTCAGCAACATTTCTCTTCAGTCTCCTTAGCCTTATTACATAGTGTAGAAAATAGAGTGGACATATGAATGACAGGTACAGGTGGACTACTACATGTGGTCCATTGTCAAATAACTTTTGACAAGCTAGGAATATGGAATTTGCATGCCCATTTACTTCCACTATATAACAATATGCAGAATTAATCTTGCACTTTGAAACAGAGTGTGCACTTTTTTTTAAACTTCCTGACAGATTAAAACTGTGTACTGGAGTGTGACTCAAACCCAGAACCTTGCCTTTCACATGCAGTGTTCTCAACAAATGAGCTATCCAGCCATGAATCACAATCACCCCACAATCCCATACATTGTGGCTAAGCTATTTCTTTGCAAAATCCTTCCTTCTAGTTCAATAAAATACACAAGATATTTCATAAAGTTTTGAAGGTAGGAGAGAGGTACTGGCTAAAGCAAAGATGTGGTATTGGGTCATGAGTAATGTCTGGCTAGAACAGTGTCTGCAAAGGTGAGACTCTGAGTTTGAGTCAAAATCTGTCCATTTAGAAGATATTGTGTGTGAATGAAACAAATTGTGTTTCACACAGATAGTTTTTACCAAACTCATTCTGATCCTTTGGGATAAGTTTTTCTTTTCTGTTTGCCCCTTAGCTGAATGGTCTGTGCATCTGACTGCTATGCAGCAGGCCCAGGGTCCTATTCCTGACTGGGTTGGAGATTTTCTCCTCTCAGGATATGGGTGTTGTGTTTTCATCATCACCATCAACACACAAGTCACCTAATGTGGCGGAAATTGAAAAAGACTTACAACTTGGCAGCCGAACTTCTCCAGATGGGGACTAACAACCATCAATGCCAAACGATCACTTCATTTTATTTCAGCTTCATTTCTTCCATAAAATTCAAAATAGTGGATCTTAAAATACACTACCAGCCATCAAAATTGCACCATCAGGATGCATGGCAATTAACAAAAATTTAGTTCTTGTACGTATACAGTACAGTGGGAAGAATTCATGATTAAATTTGTAGGTGATTTGCAGAATCATAAGGTGCATAATTTAGTAAATTTGGTACAAAGAGTGGACACCACTGGCAGCAACAATGCCTCTAACTCGCTGGGCACTGAGTAGAACTAGACTTGGATGACCAACACATGTACATCATTCTGTGCTGACTGAACTTTGTGCCACAGTTCATCAGTCATAGTAGCTGGCAAGTGGTGACATGCAGTGTCTTGGCAACACATGACCAGATGGTTTCAAAGGTTGAGAGAACACCTTCCACATCCCCCTACGGGTCCGGGGGTTAGAAGAGGCCTGAGGTATTCCTGCCTGTTGTATGAGGCGACTAAAAGAAGTCTCACATGTTTCGGCCTTTATGTGATGGTCCCCTGTAGGGTTTGACCTCCATCCTTCTAAATTTTCCTGAAGAGCAGGCCAACTGGGGAAGGGTGCCTTACATGGTGCATCATGTCCATCATGTGCTGAGAGTTCTCGCATCCTTTGTCAATGTGGATCTGCACTTCTGCTCATTCTCTAGCTGTTGGGCAAGGTCACTCTCCTGGGTGCATTTTCCTCCATCCACAGTGTAGTATTGTTTTCTGTGCTGATAATGATAATAGACTTCTTAGCTTGCTTGCACCTGATATCCAGCACAGTAGCCAGTCTGTTCTGGTGGGGCTGCCATGTACCCTGCTAGTTGTAGCCCCCTGACCACACAGATCCCTGTGCCGTTCACTCCCCACATATGCCAAGGAATAGATGCCCACCCCCCCTGAATCGGGACTCGTGACAATGGCCATACTGCCAGGTGGTCTTTGCTGTGACTGTGTGGAATCAGGGTGGATGATACGCGATGAAGCATAGTACATCATCTCTTGCTGGTGGTCAAACTCCAGCAGTCTCTAAACGTTTACGGGCTCAATTCAATGCTCAGAAGTATGATCCCAAATTGTTCCCCTCCCTGGCCACATCATGGGAGGAACGCCAGGCTAAGAATGACAGCGCATCTCATTCGCCCTAGTACCTTGTATGTTTGAGAGCTGATGGAGAATCTTTCATGATGATGAAGCCTCAGTTTTTTGTTGCGCATTTAGAAGACACGTTTGACGAGGTGGAGGGATTGTCTAAAATGTGATATGGGTCAGTCTTGATCACAAGAGCATCCTCTACTCGCTTGTGACAAGCTGGGGGATGTTTCTGTTTCCATCACACCCCATAAGAGCTTAAAATATGATCCAGGGTATTATATTTCACAGGGACCTTCTTTTACAGAGCGGCGAGGGGTTCATTTCGTCTCGCATATCCACCAGGGACCGAGGGATTATCAGGCTGCCACCGGTGCCTTCATCTTGGCCTTTGAGGGTGACACACTACCCGAGAAGGTCAGGGTGATGGTCTACCGCTGTGATGTAAAGCCATATATTCCTCCCCTGACTTGGTGCTTTAAGTGCTGGAAGTTAGGTAATATATCTTCCCGCTGTACTTCCAGCGTCACCTGTCGCGGCTGTGGACATCCTTCACATCCCAATACACCATGTGCCCCACCTCCCATCTGTGTAAACTATGGAGAGCACCATTCACCTTGCTCACCAGACTGGAGGTTTCTCCAGAAAGAAAGGAAAATAATGGAATACAAGACCCTGGGACCAACTGACCTACACTGAGGCTAAGAGGAAATTTGAATGCCTACATCCCACACGTATGACATCATCTTACGCTGCTGCTACAACAGTTCTAGCCCCATCAGTTCCACCAACTCCAGTCACCTCTCAGAGCCGGAAGACTACAGCTGCCCCCTTGATGGGGCGGGGGGGGGGGAGTGGGGTACTTTCCTCCCTGTTGCTCCCACACCTCCTACCTCAGGAGCACTGCCTCCAGCCCCCCCCCCCCCCCCCCCAACCAGCCAGGGAAGCATCAGACTTCTTCAGCTCCTCTCGCTAGGAAGGGGTCCCTTGCGTCACTCCATTCCCAGGTTTCTACTCGTGGAAAAGATAACACCTGCCAGTGGCTGAAGCACCAAAAAGCAGCTGGTCGTAGTCCTACTCAGTTCCAGAGACTTACTCAGTGAAACTCTCCCAGCCAGAGAAACCCAAGGAGCAGCAAGAGAAATCCAAAAAGAAGACCCTCCAAGACCAAGGGAATTGCGGTGGAACCCATACCATCGCTACATACAAGCTCTGTGTGTGAGGATGAAGTGTAGATTCTGGCGTCCACTGAAGACCTAGATCTCGTCGGATCCTCAGACATAATGGATATAGACTGTTCGGGCAATAAGTCAATGGCAGCAGGTGACCGTGAGGTGTAAACTGCCTCATTGAATGTTCCATGTCTTCCCAGCCTCCTGATCATCTCATCCTCCAGTGGAATTGCGGCGGTGTTTTCCACCACCTGGCTGAGCTACGGCAACTGTTAAGCTTTATTCCTGCTTTCTGCATTGCCCTCCAGGAAGCCTGGTTCCCGGCAATGCGGACCCCTACCCTTCGCGGCAATAGTGTGTATAATAGACTGTCAGGTGGAGTTTGTGTCTATGTCCTGAACTCAGTATGCAGTGAACCTGTGCCACTTCAAACCCCTCTTGAAGCTGTGGCTGTCAGAATATGGACGATGCAGGAAATAACTGTCTGCAACACATATCTTCCTCCAGATGGTGCAGTACCCCTGAATGCATTAGCTGCACTGATTGATCTACTCCCTACACTTTTCCTACTTTTGGGAGATTTTAATGCTCATAACCCCTTGTGGCGTGGCACTGTGCTTACTGGCTGAGGCAGAGATGTAGAAACTTTACTGTCTTAGTTCGACCTTTGCCTCTTAAATACTGGGGCCCCCGCACATTTCATTGTGGCTCGCAGCACTTACTTGGCCATTGATTTATCCCTCTGCAGCCCAGGACTTCTCCCATCTGTCCACTGGAGAGCACATGATGACCTGTGTGGTAGTGACCACTTCCCCATCTTCCTGTCACTCCACCAGCGTCATGCCCATGGATGCCAACCAAGATATCCTTTCAACAAGGCAGACTGAGAAGCCTTCACCTCTGCTGTCACCATTGAATCTCCCCCACATGGTGTCATCAGTGTTGTGGTTGAGCAGATCACTACAACAATTGTTTCTGCGGCGTAAAACGCGATCCCTCATTCTTTCGGGTGCCCCTGGTGGACGTCAGTACCATGGTGGTTGCCGGAAGTCGCTAAGGCAATTAAAAAGCGTCGTCAAGCTCTACAGTGACATAAGTGGCACCCTTCCCTCGAGCACCTAATAGCCTTTAACTGGGTCTGTGACCATGTTCGCCAGCTTATAAAGTGACGGAAACAGGATTGTTAGGAGAGGTAAATGTCGACCACTGGGTGCCATACATCAGCTTCCCAAATCTGGACGAAGATCAGACACCTTTTTTTGGTACCTGACCCCACCAGGTGTTCCTGGCTTTAACATCAATGGTGTGTTATCTACCAACGCAAACGCAATTGCCGAGAACTTTGCTGAGCACTATGCTTGAGCCTCTGCATTGGAGAACTGCGCCCCAGCCTTTCGCACACTCAAACGGCAGATGGAAAGGAAAGTCCTCTCGTTCACTACATGCCACAGTGAACTCTATAACACCCCATTTACAAAGTGGGAGCTCCTCAGTGCCCTTGAAAATTGCCCCAACACAGCTCCTGGGCCTGATTAGATCCACAGTCAGATGATTAAACATCTCCCATCTGACTACAAGCGATGTCTCCTTGTCGTCTTCAACCAGATCTGGTGCGATGGTGTCTTTCCCTCACAATAGTGGGAGAGCACCATTATACTGGTGCTCAATCTCGGCAAAAACCTGTTTCATGTGGACAGCAGTTGGCCCATCAGCCTCACCAACATTCTTTGTAAGCTGCTAGAACATATGGTGTCGGCGGTTGGGCTGGGTCCTGAAGTCACGTGGCCTACTGGCTCCATGTCAGGGTCGTTTCCATCAGAGTTGCTCTACCACTGATAATCTTGTGTCCCTCGAGTCTGCCATATGAACAGCCTTTTCCAAATGCCAACACCTGGTTGCCATCGTTTTTGACTTATGTAAAGCATACGACATGACCTGGCGACATCAGATCCTTGCTGCACTGTATGGGTGTGGTCTCAGGGACCCACTCCTGATATATATCCAAAATTTCCTGTTGCTTCGTACTTTCTGTGTCCAAGTTGGTGCCTCCCATAGTGCCTTTCCCCCTCCCCATTCAGGAGAATGGCATTCCGCAAGGCTCCATGTTGAGTGTCTCTCTATTTTTAGTGGCTATTAATGATCTAGCAGCAGCTGTAGGGCCATCAGTCTCACCTTCTCTGTATGCAGATGACTTTTGAATTTCATACCGCTCCTCCAGTACTGGTGTTGCTGAGTGGTGCCTACAGGGAGCCATTCACAAGGCGCAGTCATGGGGTCTAGCCCAAGGCTACCAGTTTGAGGCCTTCCCTTTACCATCTCTACTTGAGGTCCATCCACGTACACCTCCATGGTGTACACCTCAACCGAAGCTTCATCTGTACCTAACGCATGCCCTAAGGACTCCATTAACACCGTGGCTCTGTGCTGTCACTTCTTATTGATTCTTGACGTGTTCTGGAGCTCTGAAGTTGTTTACACCAACAGTCGCTGGCTGATGGTAAAGTTGGCTTCACCTATGTCCACAGAAACCATATTGAATAGCATTCCTTGCCTGCTGGCTGTAGTGTATTCACTGGAGAGCTTGTGGCCATATCTCATGCACTTCAGTATATCCGTTCCTGTTCGGGTGAATTGATTCTTCTCTGTTCTGACTCCCTGAGCAGCTTACAAGCTATCAACCAGTGCTACCCTCACCATTCTTTGGAATGGTCCAGTTGTTCAGTGGTGTTTGTGTGGACCCCAGGACACGTCGGAATCCCAGACAACAAACTTGCTGATAGGCTGGCCAGACAGGCTATGCAGAAACTGCTTCTGAAGATGGGCATCTCTGAAACTGACCTGTGTTCTGTCTCATGCATGGTTTTTCAGCTTTGGGAGGTGGAATGGCATAACAGTATGTACAAAAAACTGTGTGTCATTAAGGAGAGTGCGAATGTGTGGAAGCCTTCCCTGCCGGCTTCTCACAGGGAATCAGTTGTTCTTTGCCGGCTCCACATCGGCCATACATGGCTAACACATGATTACTACCTCCGTTGCAAGGACCCACCACAGTGTCACTGTGGCTCACAAAGGACGGTCGTCCACCTCTTGCTAGACTGCCCGGTTTTAGCCACTCTGCGGCGAATTTTTAACTTTCCCAGCACCCTACCTTCAGTGTTGGGCAACAGTGCCTCAACAGCAGCTTTAGTTTGCTGTTTTATTCATGAAGGTAGATTTTATCATTTGATCTAAGTTTTAACGCATGTCCTTTGTCCCTCTGTGTCCTTCACCCTAGTGCTTTTAGGGTGGAGTCTTTAATGTGTTGCAGAGTGGCTGACTTCTCCTTTTTATTCTCATGGTCAGCCAGTCTTGGTAATCTGCTTTCTTGTTTTAATCTCGTCTACCTCTTTCTTGCATCTCTCTGTGGTTTTCTTGCCCTCTTTTGCTCTTTGTAGTGTTTGTTACCTTTCTGTCATTCTTGTCGTATTTCTTTCTTTTCCGTACTTTGCTCTATGTATTGTTTGTTTTCTTCTTTCCCCTTTATGATTGTTTTAACAGGAACAAGGGAATGATGACCAAGCAGTTTCGTCCGTTTCCCCCCTTTTAAACCAACCAACCAACACCTTCCATATTGAAGTAGGTCAAACCAACAAGGGCAACAGGCAATCTCATGCTGAAAGGTAACATCACAGAGACCTCAAAAATAAGGCACAGTCACTGCCCTTAAAATGTCAGACTTGTAATGCCTCCTGCAATTTTAGTGGCTGTGCAAAGCAGAGGCAATCATGCTGTGTAGCTAATACCACCCCTGTGTGACGATGACAAATACAACCTGATAACTTTGTTCTCATCATAGCATCAACAGGGACACACATCCATTGTGATGTTGTTTGTGAACCAGGAATCCTCTAAAAACACAACATGGTGATACTCCCGTATCCAATAATACCATTGAGTGCACCACTATTGGTGCGCCTCTCTCAGCTCCCATGTTGAGGGAAGCTGTGACAATAGCTGCTGTGTTTCTAGTCTGTGGTGTTCCAGTGTCATAGCACTGTTCATCTGGATACTTGTCTTGCTGCTGACACGAGGACATGACATGGCTGTAGGGTCCTGAACAGATAAATGAACAATATGTCTTTTCTGTCAGGTGCTATGCACACAGCGTTATTTAGGTCTTACATGGATTTGAGAGAATGGCCCTCCTTGACCTATTGATTCCATATTCACATGACAGGCAAGGGATTCCAACCAACATGAGCAGTAATATCGCAGAACAATAAACAGCAGTTTTGAAAGGTCAGGAACTTTCTGCTGTCAAATTATGACATGTGCTGATACATGTTTCTCTTTCTCATCTGAGGCATAACATAATCTTCTCACAAGCAACCAACATTCAAATGTGATTTCAAAATTAGAAATCGCCTTTGTAAACATTCTTTATATTCAGAATGTGCATCGCATTACTCCAATTTACTCTGTCAGTTGTACTGAAATGTTAATCATCTTCATATCAAGCATGTAGTAAACTACTTGCCAATTTGCCATTTGTTGCATCTCGCCCTCATACTCTTGCAATTTTAATGGCCAGCTTGTGTATCCAAAGATTCTGCAACAGAAGTACATTAGCAGTGTTGTTGTTGTTGTGGTCTTCAGTCCAGAGACTGGTTTGATGCAGCTCTCCGTGCTACTCTACCCTGTGCAAGCTTCTTCATGCCCCAGTACCTACTGCAACCTACATCCTTCTGAATCTGTTTAGTGTATTCATCTCTTGGGCTCCCTCTACGATTTTTACACTCCATGCTGCCCAACAATGCTAAATTGGTGATTCCTTGATGCCTCAGAATATGTCCTACCAACCGATCCCTTCTTCTAGTCAAGTTGTACCACAAATCTCTCTTCTCCCCAATTCTATTCAATACCTCCTCATTAGTTATGTAGTCTACGCACGTAATCTTCAGCATTCTTCTGTCGCACCACATTTCAAAAGTTTCTATTCTCTTCTTGTCCAAACTATTTATCGGCCACGTTTCACATCCATACATAGCCACACTCCATACAAATACTTTCAGAAACGACTTCCTGACACTTAAATCTATACTCGATATTAACAAATTTCTCTTCTTCAGAAATGCTTTCCTTGCCATTGCCAATCTACATTTTATATCCTCTCTACTTTGACCATCATCAGCTATTTTGCTCCTCAAATAGCAAAACTCTTTTATTAATTTAAGCGTCTCATTTACTGATCTAATTTCCTCGGCATCACCCGATTTAATTCTACTACATTCCATTATCCTCGTTTTGTTTTTATTGATGTTCATCTTATATCCTCCTTTGAAGACACTGTCCATTCCGTTCAGCTGCTCTTCCAGGTCCTTTGCTGCCTCTGATAGAATTACAATGTCCTCAGTGAACCTCAAAGATTTTATTTCTTCTCCATGGATTTTAATTCCTACTCTGAATTTTTCTTTTGTTTCCTTTACTTCTTGCTCAATATACAGATTGAATAACATCGGGGAGAGGCTACAACCCTGTCTCACTTCCTTCCCAACCACTGCTTCCCTTTCATGCCCCTCGACTCTTATAACTGCCATCTGGTTTCTGTACAAATTGTAAATGGCCTTTTGCTCCCTGTATTTTACCCCTGCCAGCTTCAGAATTTGAAAGAGAGTATTCCAGTCAACATTGTCAAAAGCTTTCTCCAAATCTACAAATGTTAGAAACATAGGTTTGCCTTTCCTTAATCTATTTTCTAAGATAAGTCATAGGATCAGTATTGCCTCATGTGTTCCAACATTTCTACGGAATCCAAACTGATCTTCCCCCAGGTCAGCTTCTACCAGTTTTTCCATTCATCTGTAAAGAATTCTTGTTAGTATTTTGTAGCCGTGGCTTATTAAACTGATAGTTTGGTAATTTTCACATCTGTCAACACCTGCTTTCTTTGGGATGGAAATTACTATATTCTTCTTGAAGTCTGAGTGTATTTTGCCTGTCTCATACACCTTGCTCACTAGATGCTAGAGTTTTGTCAGGGCTGGCACTCTCAAGGCTATCAGTAGTTCTAATGGAATGTTATCTACTCCTGGGGCCTTGTTTCAACTTAGGTCTTTCAGTGCTCTGTCAAACTCTTCACACAGTATCATATCTACCATTTCATCTTCATCTACATCCTCTTCCATTTCCATAATATTGTCCTCAAAAACCCTGCCCTTGTATAGACCCTCTATATACTCCTTCCACCTCTCTGCTTTCCCATCTTTGCGTAGAACTGGGTTTCCATCTGAGCTCTTGATATTCATGCAAGTGGTTCTCCTTTCTCCAAAGGTCTCCTTAATTTTCCTGTAGGCAATATCTCTCTTACCCCTAGTGATATACACTTCTATATCCTTACATTTGTCCTCTAGCCATCCCTGCTTAACCATTTTGCACTTCCTGTCATTCTCATTTTTGAGACGTTTGTATTCCTTTTCGCCTGCTTCATTTACTGCATTTTTGTATTTCCTCCTTTCATCAATTAAATTCAATTTCTCTTCTGTTCCCCAAGGATTTCTATTAGCCCTCGTCTTTTTACCAATTTGATCCTCTGCTGCCTTCACTATTTCATCTCTCAAAGCTACCCATTCTTTTTCTACTGTATTTCTTTCCCCCATTCTTGTCAATCTCTCCCTAGTGCTCTCCTTGAAACTCTCTACAACCTCTGGTTCTGTTTGTTTATCCAGGTCCCATCTCCGTAAATTCCCACCTTTTTGCAGTTTCTTCAGTTTTAATGTGCAGTGCATAACCAATAGATTGTGGTCAGAGTCAACATCTCCCCCTGGAAAAGTCTTACAATTTAAAACCTTGTTCCTAAATCTCTGTCTTACCATTATATAATCTATCTGATACCTTCCAGTATCTCCAGGCATCTTCCATGTATACATCCTTCTTTCATGATTATTGAACCAAGTGTTAGGTATAATTAAGTTATGCTCTGTGCAAAATTCTACTAGGCGGCTCCCTCTTTCATTCCTTACACCCATTCCAAATTCACCTACAACACTTCCTTCTCTTCCTTTTCCTACTATCGAATTCCAGTCATCCACGACCATAAAATTTTTGTCTCCCTTCACTATCTGAATAATTTCTTTTATCTCATCATACATTTCATCAATCTCTTTATCATCTGCGGAGCTAGTTGGCATATATACTTGTACTGCTGTGGTAGGCGTGGGCTTTGTACCTACCTTGGCCATATAATAATACGTTCACTATGCTGTTTGTAGCAGCTTACCCACATTCCTATTTTTTTATTCATTATTAAACCTACCCCTGCATTACCCGTATTTGATATTGTATTTATAACCCTGTATTCACCTGACCAGAAATCTTGTTCCTACTGCCACCATACTTCACTAATTCCCACTGTCTCTAACTTTAACCTATCCATTTACCTTTTAAAAATTTTCTAACCAATTAAGGGATCTGACATTCCTTGCTCCGACCTGTAGAATGCCGGTTTTCTTTCTCCTGATAACAACGTCTTCCTGAGTAGTCCCTGCCCGGATATCCGAATGGGGGACTATTTTACCTCCAAGAGGACGCCATCATCTTTTAACCATACAGTAAAGCTGCATGCCCTTGGGAAAAATGATGGCTGTAGTTTCCCCTTGCTTTCAGCTGTTCGCAGTACTAGCTGTTTTGGCTAGTGTTACAAGGCCAGATCAATCAATCATCCAGACTGTTGCCCCTGCAACTACTGAAAAGGCTGCTGCCCCTCTTCAGGAACCACATGTGTGTCTGGCCTCTCAACAGATACCCCTTCATTGTGATTGCACCTACGGTGCAGCTATCTGTATCACTGAGGCACGCAAGCCTTCCCACCAACGGCAAGGTCCATGGTTCATGGGGGAGGACATTAGCAGTATTGGTATGTTATTCTTTGGACACATTTCTTTAGCCTTTTTGTAAATATGAGTTACTTGCAACCTCTTCCAGTCACATGGGACTATTCAATAAATTTGAGCTAGGAAAGGAGCTAATACTAAAGTGTATTTAGTGTAAAATGTAATACGGATCCTGCCAGGGTGTTGTGTCCAGTTCACTTTGATTAGTCTTAACTAATTTTCAGTATCAAAAGTGCTTATGTCAGTATTTCTCATTTGCAAGAGTCTGTGGCAGACAAACTTTGATATAGTAGTATCCTCATACACAAGCACATTCTAGATTGCAGAATTTAATATTTTGGATTTCTGTTTGTTGCCTTCAGTTGCAGCACCAAACTGATTCATGAAAGACTGGATTAACTAGACATATGACCAGATGTTTGTTTATTAATAAGCCTTATCTTGTCCTATATTCATCAAAAAAATATAATTAAACAAAGGAAATTCCAGATTGGAATATCAACAATGTAAGGAAAAGATAGACTCCTACTTACCATAAAAATGACACTTTTAGTTGCAGACAGGCACAACTAAAAGACACTTAAGCATTAGCTTTCAGCCAAATACAACCAAGCACACTGTCATCTTGAGCAGCTCAGACCAAAATGCAACTGTCACACAGAATGGAAGCAGCAATCTGAAGGGGGTAGACGAGGGGGAAGGTTATCAGTGTATGGGTGGGGAGAGAAGAGCACTGTCTGGTGGAGTGTGCAGGAACTAGACTGCCAACAGGCACAGTGTCACTCCAGACTGGAACAAGTGAACCAAATCCTTTGCAAGGGCTTTGGTTACCTACCATCATGCCCTGAAATGAGGAGCAACCTATCCAAGATCCTTCCCGCCCCTCCTAAAGTGGTATTCTGTCACCCACTCAACCTCCACAACATCCTAGTCCTCTATGCCACTCCTTATCCCAACCCCTTGCCACAAGTCTCGCATCCCTGTGGAAGACCCAGGTGCAAAGCCAACCCAGTTCACTCACCCATCTGTTCCTATTCTAGCCCTGTCACAGGCTTATCCTACCCCATCAGAGGCCAGGCCACCTGTGAAAGCAGCCATGTCATATACCAGTTCTGTTGCAGTCACAGCACAGCTTTTTATATTTGTATGACTTGTCAACCAGTTGTACACCAGGATGAATGGCCACTGCCAAACCATGACTGAGAGCAAAGTAGACCACCCTCTAGGACAACATGTAGTTGAACATAACAAGCTTGATTTCAATGGCTGCTTCACTACTCAGACTATCTTGATGCTCCCCTTCATCACTAGCTTTTCTGAACTGTAATTATCCTGAACTCCATCTAGAGTAACATACTATCCCCACATTCTCCACCGAACAGTTTCCAAACCCTTTGTCCTATCACCTTCTCCCTATTCTTGTCTCCCACCTTCTTCGTGTGCCACCCTCTTCCAATGCACCTGCTCTCCTTTTTTACTCTATTTCCCCATCCCTCCCCCTTCCCATCTCCATGCCCCATAGCCTCCCACCACTGTGCTTTTTGGCTGTCTAGTTCATTCACACTCTATCAGACAGTGCTCTACTCTTCCCCCACTCATTCACTGCTATCCCATCCCCTTCCCTGCCCCCTCCAGATTGCTGCTTCCATTCTGCATGACAGTTGCATTCTGGTCTGAGCTGGCAGAGATGATGGTCATGTGTGTGTGAGGTGTGTTTGCTTGTATGAATAAATGTGTGTGTGTGTTCCTTTTTCAGATGAAGTGTCTATTAGTTGCGCCTGTCTGCAAATTAATGTGTCAAAAATATAATTATTTATTCAGTGGTAATATTACATTTTCAGACTGAATCTCTCACTCTACAGTGAAGTGTGTGCAGTTTTGAAAGTTTTTGATTGATTAAAAGGAGCACTTAAGTGGAATTTGAACCCAATGTCTTGATTTTCATGAACACTGCTCTTACAAGCTGAGCTAGCCAGGCAAGACTCACAACCTTCCTTGACAGCTTCAGTTGTACCAGTAACTTTGTCCACCATGTCTTGAACTTCCTGGCAGATTTAAAACAGGACATAAACTTGGAATTTGGCTACCACAGTACAATGAAAAACAGTTAAGACTACTTAAAGCCAACAAGACGCCAGGTCTTGACAGAATTCCAATGATATTTTACAATGAATATCCTCTGGAATTATCTCCTTTTCTAGTTCATATTTATTGAGAATTTCTTCTTCCACAATACTGGAAGAAGAGTGCAGGTCATCTCTGTTTACAAAAAAATGGTTGAAGTTCAGGTACAAAGAACTGCAGACAATTGTCACTGACATCTGTCTGTTGCAAGATGGTATAGCATATCCTAAGCTCGAACATAATAACATTCCTGGAGGAAAACAAGCTACTCTCAGAGAATCAGCACAGATTTAGGGAGAACCATTTCTTGTGAATAACCTTCATACAGAATTCAATATACATACAGCATATTTGGGTTAACAGATATCTTTGGTTCACCTAGACTTATGAAAGGCATTTAATCACATTATCAATTAATTCTCAACATACTATCTCATGGAGTAAATTTGTAGATATGCAATTGCCTTGATGAATATTTGGCGAATAGATCACAGTGTGTTATACAGGATAGCTAATGTTCAACAGAATGAAACTGTCATTGGGTGTGTCCCAAAACTCTGGCAGTTGTCTAGATGAAAGTATCATTGTTGAATGACAGTAAGTAAATGCAGAAAGTCTTGGACAAAATTTCAATTTCATGCAGTAAATGGCCATGCTATTTAGTCATGGATAATTGCAATATCATGAGTACAATAAAGAAAAACAACCAACAGTATCTGCTTACAAAATCTGTAGTGAACATCTTGACCATGACACATTCCTTACAACAAGGAACTGTGCCTGACAGACTCAAATATTGCAAATTTCTAATCTGGATGGTCCTCCGTTTATTCTCGTGATGGCTGATGATGTTATGGAGGATGTTTCACACCGGTTGGTCGAACAGCAAGACTCATTTGTTATGGCATTGTACTACCAATCACAGGCACTGGACAATCAAACTCAGGTACTTCAATCATTGGCCTCTGTTTCATCTAGTCAGAATGCTCCTCAGCCTAGGGTGCCTGCTATTTTGCCCTCTGTGGCCCCCATGGCTTCTCCGCCTCCGTTTTCTACATACAATGAGTTCTTTGAGGAATGGGACACATACGAGAAAGGTCTGTGACAGCACTTTCAAGCTCTTGGAATTACTGATGGTATTTTATGTTGCACCTAGTCCCTTTCATAGATTTTGCCAAGACTGCATCAAGAATGTCAACTCGTCCCTTTGCAGGATCTATCTCCTTTAAGATCTGATGCAGTGTGAGAACTTCTTTCAAAATACTACTGTAAGAACACCAGTGTTATTGCTTCCTGGGTTAAGTTAAACCACTGTTGGAAGCAGCCACATCAATCCTATCAAACATAGGCAGCTGAACTCCAGGTGTTAAGTCATCTTTGTCATTTTGTGTCCTATGTGCATAAACAGCCACATGCTGTCAGATGGTGAGAGACGCTGGCATTCGTTTAGCTCTGGATCGTGAGGTGCAAGAGCGTGCCCTCCAGTGTGAAAATCCATCCCTTTCTGAGATTTTAGCTACTGACCAGTCATTTGAGATGTCGCGAGCTGCGGGTAACTAAATTGAGTCATGGTGTGAGATACCAGCAATCCAACCCTTTCCTCCTCACCAAGCTTAAGCTAGTTTGCAGGGGGAAGATATGGTCATGTTGGTCCACACACGATCACAATATCAAGGTGGCCGGCCTCCCTTCCAGCAGCAGCTGCACCGACAAAGCAAACGTGCTAATAAACAGCAACTTCCTGCCGTTATTGTTTCATTAACCATGAGTGCCCAAACTGCTCAAACACTAGCATACCTGTTATAATTGCAGCCAAAAAAGTCACATCACTTCTTTTTGTAACACAAAAATTCTGCACAGCAATCCTGATGTGGATAAGGATGTAAACATTGTATCAGATACTTCTGTTGCACCAAACAAGCTTTTCTGTGATGTTATAGTTTCTTGTAAAGTTCTGCACATAGTGGATACAGGAGCTGTGGTAACCTTGTTAAACTCACAAACTTACATGGACTCGAGTGCCCCTCTGCTTCTCCCTGTGTCATGAAAGTTAGAAAATTACAAAAACAGAGTATTCCTATTCTCTGCCAATTTTGTGCCCCAGTGACTACATGTCAGTAATTCGGTCACTTATAATTCTTGTTGTAGATAACACACATATATGGAGAATCTTTTTCGACTAGATGCTTTTAAGTTGCTTGGTTTTACCATTGCAAATAAAGTGAAGTTAGTGTCTGAACAGGTGCTGTATACACAGTTAGGTGCATTATGCACTGAATTTCCTCTTTGTTCTCTCCTGGATTAGGGTGTGCCAACAATTTTCAAGTGCACATTACCATGGAACCTTCTGCTCAGCCTCATTTTTTCCAGGCCCATCTGGTTCCAGTGGCACTCAGGTAACAAGTCAAAGATGAATCAGACCACCTCAAGGAATCTGGCATTGTTTGGCCTATTGCATCACATGAATGGTCTATCCCCTTAGTTATAGTAAAGAAACCCTTGGGCTGGTTACCCTCTGCAGTGATTTAAAGTTTCTGTGAAAGCGCAATCAATAGTGAATATATACCCAATACCGCACCCAGATAAACCCTTTGCAAAGTTATCAGGTGGTCAATATTTCTCAAAAACTGACTTGTCGGATACCTATTTACAACTCCATTTAGATAATGAGTCACAGTGTATGTTAGTTGTCAATATGCCTTTTGGATTGAACCAATACTCGTGGTTGCCTTTTGGAGTCATCAGTACTCCTGCTATTCTCTAACATTTTTTGGAATATTTTTCAACATTTTTTGGAACAACTTACAGCATCTGTGCCAGACTGGATGACATTGCAGTTTCCAGTGCCTCCACTGAGGAACATTTATGAAATCTCCGTACTCTTTTTTTTTCTGTCCTCCAAGCAACTAGGTTGAAGTGTACTTTAGAAAAATGTCAATTTTTTTTAACCTTCTATCATTTATCTTGGGTTTGAGGTTTCTGAGAAGGGTCTCAAACCCCTGCATCAACATGTTTCTGCTATTGTGTTGCTTCAGCACCTACGTCAGCCAAAGAACTTCAACCATAAATTTTTGCCCAGGACAGCAACAATTGTGCAGCTGTTACACACATTGCTGCACAAAGGGACTCTGTTTTGAAGCTCATCAGCTTGTGAAATCATGTTCTCCAACCTTCGGACCATGTTTCAGTCTGTGCACTGCTTAGTGATGTACCAACCAGGCCTCCAATTGGTTCTTGCAGCAGGTGCTCCCCAGTACAGGTTAGGAGCAGTATTGTCTCACAGATATCCCAATGGTTTCGAGTGGCCTATTGCTTATGCCTCCAAAATGCTGACTCCTGCTCAAACTAGGTACTCTCAGATAGAAAAGGCAGCTTTGGCCACTGTATATGCTGCGAAGAAATTCCATGTTTTTCTGTACATTATCAAATTCCACCTGGTCATGGATCACAAAACATTGATTTCCTTATTCAGTCCTTCCGTATCATTACCATACAGTGGCAATCACATTCAATGATGGGCTCTTTTCCTTTCACATCACGACTATGAGATTCATTTCCACCCTAAGAATCAACATGCAAATACAGATGCTTTGTCCCGCCTACTGGCTGGTTTGGACCTACGATTTTATCAGGAGGAATTGCTTTGTTTCCACATTGATGTTGCAACACAGCAGATGGTTGACGGTTTTCCTGCGATTAACACACAGATCATGGGGGCTGTAGCTTCAGATCCCGTTTTGCAAAAGGTCATAACATTCATACAACATGGTTGGCTGGATTCACCACCCTCTCATGCATCTGACCCCCTCCATAATTATTACATCTTTTGACACTGATTCTCTGTTGTGAATGGTGTTCTGCTTTTAGACATAGATCACGCAGCCCCTCAGGTAGTGATCCCTTCAGCACTTCATTCAGAGGTTCTCTGTTTATTATATGAACATCATTGGGGTGTATCATGTCCAAAAACACTGACACATGTTTTGGCTCGGCTTGGAGAGTAAAGTTACCCACCTGGTTGCCTCCTGTTCACAGTGTGCGAAGCACCAAGCAGCTCCCCAGGCATCACTGTCTCCTTGGCCAATGCCATCACATACGTGGGACCATATACATGTGGATTTCGCTGGCCCTTTCTTAACGCTTACTGACTGTTGGTCGTTGACTCATATTCTCATTTTCTGTATGTTGTTCATTGTGTTTCCGCATCTACAGCTGCCACCTTCGCAGCCTTGTCTCAAAGTTTTTTACTCAAAGACTTGCCCATGACATTAGCATCCAATAAGGGTCCAAATTCACATTGCAAGAGTATGCAGCATTTTGCGATTCCCATGGTATCCATCACATCCTCACCTCACCATTTCATCCATAATCTAATGATAAGGTGAAATGCCTAGTACGAACGTTCAAAATTCAGATGAAAATGCATGTTGCCAACTCTTCGTCAGACGTTGCCTTAGATAGGTTTCTCTCCTTGTACTGTTTCATGCCATTCGGCAAGAAGAACCCAGTGGAGGTACTCTATGGGTGCCAGCTGAGGACACTGCTACACCTCCTGCATCTTCCACCTGGTCATCAATCCATGGAGTCGCTGCGCCTCTTCCGGGTAGTTGTAGCTGTCTGGGCACATGGGTTTGGATGTCACCCTAAATGGATTCCAGCTGTCATTGCTAGATGCCAGGGGTGGCATCTCTGTGACATCCACATGGAGGACGGCCTCTGCTCAAGGCCCTATGATCATCTTCACCTTCGCATGAATGGCCAGGCGCCTCCTGATGTCACACCATCACCTCCAAGCTCATCCACATTAGGTGTGACATGCTGATGCTCATTCTCCACTCCCAAGCAGGGGTTGGGGGGGGGGGGGGGGGGGAGTATCCTTCCTCAGTGGCCGAACCAACAGTTCCTCTATTGCTTCTGACTCCATTGTCAGGGAATCTGTTGCCTGTTCTTGAGCAACCGCTGATGCCAGTATAATAGGCACAGCTTCCATGGTAATCATAGCCAATGTCTGACGTCAACATAGAAACAGCCCGGGGCTTCACTGGTGCTGCCTTATGGTTTGACGTGGGACGAAGGGCGCAGAATGTGTCCACACCCGAAGCACTCCAGACCGTGTGATCCCGCTGCAGCATGACACTGTAGCCAGAGCCCAGGGGATGAGAACAGCATGGACGTCTCAAGAATCCATGATCTCCCTGAGAGAGAAGGAATGCAGCGATGTGTGCACATACTTTTGAAAGGCCACGTGTGCAGCAGTGCTGTGGCATCCACTGAGGGTGCCTCAGACTTGTGTGTGTGTGAGTGTGAGTGTGTGTGTGTGTGTGTGTGTGTGTGTGTGTGAGAGAGAGAGAGAGAGAGAGAGAGAGAGAGAGAGAGAGAGAGAGAGAGAGAGAGAGAGAGAGAGAGAGAGAGAGAGAGAGAACGCGTGCACCCCATTGGTCCTAGTCAGGCTAGCTGAGCTCCAGTCGGCCTCAGTTCCATATGTGTGTTGCTGCAGCTCTTTGTGTATGTAATTGGTTCCTGCCAAATATTACTTAAATGGTTCAAATGGCTCTGAGCACTATGGGACTTAACTGCTGTGGTCATTAGTCCCCTAGAACTTAGAACTACTTAAACCTAACTAACCTAAGGACATCACACACATCCATGCCCGAGGCAGGATTCGAACCTGCAATCGTAGCAGTCGCACGGTTCCGGACTGCGTGCCTAGAACCGCGAGACCACTTAAATGCTATGTTCAAGTTGTTAATGCTTACATGGAATAAAGTTGTGTTAAGTCTACTGGTCGTGTTGCACTTATACCTAATTACACCATAGACCAACTGCTCTCCTGAATGCTTTTTGAAGATACTAGAAAAGCTCACGCACACAAGAATTTTGGAATATCTAGACAGATTTAATATTCTCAGCGAAAGATAGTTTGGTTTCCAAAAGATTAGTCAATTGAACAAGCGCTCTATGCTTTTATAAATAAAGTTCTGGCATCTCTAAATGACAATATAATTACAATAGGATTATTTTGTGATTTACCAGAAGCCTTTGAAAATGTGAACCATCTAATACTACTACAGAAAAAATAGCTCTTGGAGTTAACTCATGTATCAAATAGGTGGTTACAGTCACACCAAAAATAGGAAACAGAAAGTAGTATTAGACAATACAGACGACTTTTGTGTGGCTTGGCTTCATCAGACTGGAGGATCACCAAATGTGGAGTACCTCAAGGATCCATTCTTGGTCCTTTGACGTTCCTGATATTTATAAATGACTTACCACAATGTACAAAGCTACATTGCAATTTTATCATTTTTGGATATGATGACATTATGATTTATGGCCATACATGTGAAAAGCTTCAAGGAGCTCTTAACATCATTCTCATAGATTTAACAAAATGGTTTTCTGTCAATGTACTTTCCTTAAACTTTAATGAAATCAACCATATTCAGTTCACTGTAACTGACACTGTCTTAAAACTAAGGAAGAGCTAACTTTTATGTGTGCCTCACAACCAACAGAGTCTGCCCCTGGTAGTTGAGGGGTCAGCGCGATGGAATGTCATACCTAACGGCCTAGGTTCAATTCCTGGGTGGGTCGGAGATTTTCTTCACTCAGGGACTGGGTGTTGTGTTGTCCTAATCATCATCATCTCCTCCCCATCAACGCGCAAGTTGCTGAAGGGGCGTCAAATCAAAAGACTTTTATTTATTTATTTTTATTTGGTATGTGTATTTCATAGATCCGTACATGCGAGTGATTCGCCTGGATGTGGAACGTGTCAATACAATTGTACAAATACAATTAATGCTACAGAATAGTAATATAATACAATGATATAGATATTAATAAGTATCACTTTTTCTCATTTACAAGCTGTCATTTAACTAGTATAGCAATTTACAATATCATTATAACTATAACATTAACATAATATTGTATCGTCCATCTAATAACTAAGAGACTAAATACATCTATTATTAAGGGAGGGCATCACTTCTGGAACAGAATTCATCTACGGAGTACAGTGGATGGTCAAGCAGGTATTTTTTTAACATACCTTTGAACAGCGTTTCATTTTCTCTTGTACATTTAATATAATTAGGCAATGCAAATAAAGTCTTTATAGCAGCATACTTTACTCCCTTCAGTACAAGTGTTAATTTTTTTAGTTCAACATGTAGATCATCTTTACCTCTAGTATTGTAGTTATGGTATGAACAATTTGTTTCAAACTGAGCATAGTCTTTATTAACTACATTCATCAGAGAGTATATGTACTGATATGTTGTGGTCAGAATACCTAACTGTGTAAAAAGTTTTCTACGTGAGGTTTGTGGAGGAACCTCACACATGATTCTGACTGCTCTCTTCTGAGCAGTTAAGATTTTTTTTGAGGCTGTTGAATTACCCCAGAATATTATTCCGTAACTCATTAACAAGTGAAAGTACCCAAAGTAAGCTGATTTTAAAATGTTGATGTCCCCAAAATGAGTAATGATTCTTAGAGCAAAAGTTGCTTATGAAAGCCTTTTTAGAGTAAGGGACACATGGTGTTCCCAGTTGAGCCTACTATCAATGTGGACCCCCAGGAATTTAGTAGATTGCACCTGTTCTAGATCCTGGTTGTCATGAGCAATTACTATATTTTCTAGAGTTTTATTTTTTGTGTGGAACTCTATAAAATTAGTTTTTTTAATATTAACTGAAAGAGAATTAATTGAAAACGGAGCTGTAACTTCTCTGACTATATCATTAACATCAGTCTTCAGATCAACAGTAGACTTACCATCTACGACAATGCTTGTATCATCAGTAAGCATTGTGAATTCACAATTTTTACTAATGGACAGGGGTTATCTATACCTTAAGATCCTTTACTTTTCAATGAGTGAATTATTTTTTTTATTTCATTAACGGTTATGGGTTTTACATTTATATCATTAAAACATTGTGGGAGGTTAAGTTTCAGAATATCTGCAGCTTCCCTTAGGTCACCACTGCAACCTATTTGAGAGGTGACACTTAGAAAGTGGTTGTTAAATGAGTCTGCTATCTGTTTACTATCAGTTATTTCCAAATAGTTAATTTTTAGGAGAACAGTTTTTTTATTGTCAGATGGTGCAGTACCTGTTTCCCTCTTTATTACATTCCAAATGGTTCTGATTTTATTGTTTGAACAGTTAATTTCAGATTGGATGCACATACTTTTAGATTTTTTAATGACCTTAGTTAAGATTTTGCAGTGTGTCCTATAATATTTCATCTGGAGGGGATTATTGGATTGTCTGGATATTATATACAGTTCTCTTTTTCTCTGGCATGATATTTTTATGCCCTTGGTGAGCCATGGATTTTTGCTTGATGGCCTGTTCTGCAGTCTACAGATCTTTTTTGGAAAGACGCTTTCAAATATACTTGCACCCAGCGAATGGTCTACCCGATGGGAGGCCCTAGTCACTCGACATTTACATATTATTTTCAGCCAACAGACAGAGTTGAAACAACATATTTTCTGGGTCTCATCACATAATAAAAAGCTTCACAAAAAGACTTAGCTCATTGATTTTTGTGTTGTGTATTATTTCCAGTGTGGTAACTGAAAGACTATGAAAACAGCGTACAGCAGACACTTCCATTCTCTAATAACAGATGGGCAAAATTTTAGCAATGAGTTACAATGTGGTGGCCTATAGCCTTTTGACATACAAGGTTAGTAATCATAACTAAATTTAAATTTTATTTATATAAATTGAATTCTCTAAATGTATTAAAATTTTATAATTCATTTTTAATATTGCAAGGAATATAATAGAATAACAAAAAACATGGATGCAGTGGGAATCATACCTATGTCAGCAAACTGTCAGTCCACACACTTGACCATTAGGCTACAGTATTGATGTGTCTGCTGCTGCTCGAAAATCCCCCCTACTCTAGGCATAGAGAACTTAAGTACTATTGGTGTGTTCACACATTGTGTTCCGTAAACTGCTACAGACAAGTTAATTTTATCTATCAGTAAATTAAAAAGTTGCCAGTTTTTATCATAAAAAAATACATGCCTCTTTGTGTGCTATTGTTTGCAAAATACAATGTTTTGATATCTTGTACCATTTATGAAATATTTGGTTATTATGACCACACAATTCTCAATGGGCAGGGACAGAAATAGATATGTTGTGTATGTGACCATCCAACAGATATAAAAACCAATATCTTGAGAACGAAATGAGATACCATTCTTCTCTCAGTTTTAAATACAATTTCAATATCTTATCTTCATTTCATACACAGCAGTGTTTGGGCTAAAATCAACCATGCACACAGTTTATGCAATGTCTAATCCATGCAAATAGTTTATGCAATAGGTTTTTACCTCTGCAAAATCTTTAAAATTTTGTGCAATGTTTTCATTAATTTGATGCAGCAAAATAACTATGGATGAATGACAAAAATAAATTCAGTCCCTTATTGATCCAAAAGTCAAATTTTTTCACTAAATAGTTTTCTTAAAATCAGATGCTAAATATTTCATAGCGGCTGGAATGCCATTTCTCAGCACAGGTAGCAGCCTTAAAAGGTAAGCAGTACGTCGACCACAAAGCTACTCTTAGCACAGAATGTAGCTAACACATTTGTAGCAATCAAAGGATTAAATTTTATGATTAATAGTTTAACATTGAGAGGAACATAAAAAACAAGTATTTTAACAGCTGGACTTGAACCTGAGTCAATGAATTACCAGTATCTACACTAAACCACTCACCCACAATGCAGTTATGACAAATGCTGCTCTAAAATCCCATACGCCCTACTCTTACATGATATGCAGTGCTCAAAGAAAAATGCTGAATTGGTGCCATGAGCAACATAGCACCATCAGTTCTGGCAGTGTGTTGATCATAACACAGCTGACAATCATTTCAGCACTTGATGCAGGTATCTCATGTTCATAGAGAGAGCTCTATAAAACATCTTTTTGTCCATGTCATTTGAATAGCAGCAAACACTTGAAGAGAACTGGTTTAATATTAGTGCAATTTCTGGTTTACATTTGAAGATAAATGATGTAATTTTATTGTGATGTTTACACTGGTCACAGTGATCATGTGCTACCACTGCATAAAATGTGCATAGTTCCTTTCAGTGGTTTACTCTTTATTTTTCACATACTGTGTCTACTATATGGTGATTTGTATTTTACTACTTATATATAATGCAAATGTTATTTAATATTATTTTTTTCTGTTTTGTAACATTTTACCTGTGTATTGAATTGTTTAGAAAGCTCAAAAAAATTGTCACAAAAAAAATAAAAGGAATTTACGCTTGTGAGCTTATCAATAGAATGTGAAACAAATAAATAAATACCTGTGTTTGTTGAAAACATTAAACTACCATTGTGTTTAAGACATGCAGAACAGGCAGGGAGGTGTCCTCCTTGTGGGAATCGAGGATGATGAATGTTGGCTGGGTATACTCCCTGCTGGGGAGGGAAGGAAGAACCAAAGTGTCCTGGGAACTGGTAATGGTCTCCAAACACAAAGGTGTTGGACGGATTCCTTCTCTACATTTTAGTGAGGTCTATATGAGGTAACAACAGAGTAAAGAAGAGAGATCATCCCAACATGGTTCGGTAAATTTTCGCATCTTCTGTAATTGTGGGATGGCACAGAAACTGCTGCTACATCAAGGAAATAGCATAACACCCATGAAAAGAGTGATGAGCAAAGAAACATAGGTTATATAGTGATTGATACAGCCACCATACTTCCTCTTGCAATCAGAAATGCTAAATTTGTGGTTCAGTTGAATCACACACAATCATTTCTACAATCAGTTTTTACTCTTCAGTGGAGTGTGTGCTGCTTTGACACTTCCTGGCAGACTGAAACTTAAGTAGACCACAATTCGAATGTGGGACCTTTGCCTCTCATGGGCAAAAGACTTAGCTACTTTCTTGACAATTGTCCCCTGAATGAATTTTCACTCTGCAGCAGAGTGTGTGCTGACTTCTATGCTATAACATTTCTTCCAAGAGTGCTAGTCCTGCGAGACATTTTGTAGGTTAGGAGGAAAGGAGCTCGCAAAAGCATAGCTGCGATGGCAGTTAGTGAGTCATGCTCAGATCACTGAGTAGGTAGAGATCTTGTCCACAAAAGGCAAAAGCCCCATCTTTGATTCCTGATCTGGGACACAGTTTTAATCTCACTGGAAGTTTCAACTATTTTTATAAATATGTGAGAATTCTGCGATGAAAAATGTTCCAGGGAGGGTTAAGTCCACTCTTTTGGAATTCCTGTGACTCAGCTACACACTTGTGCTAAAATTAGATAAATTCATGTTCATACACAGAGCTACCAACAGTCTTTCTTCCCACATACCTTCTGCAAATGTAAGAGCTAAGGAGGAAAATAATACTAGTTGACAGTATGTACCTTCCGCTACATACTGTGCAGTGGTTTGTGGCATATCACAGTAGACACAGATGGAAACAAACCAAAGATATTGCTATTTCATTCCACTGGTTCAGTCTTTTTTCTAATAAACTAGTAAACATGTCCAGTATAGTGGAATAAAAATTTCCTCTGAAATGTTCTTTGGAGGTAATCAATGGTTTCTCTGTTCATTCATGATTAAATGATTGTTTTTCATCCTAAAATGTCCAGCCAAAATTGTAGCTGAATGACGATTTCTTCAGCCAGCTTTCTACCATCAACTAAATGTATTTCAAATTCTTCAAGTCATCTCTAAATGTTATAATATTATTTTATGTTTTTCACCATATTTATGACCTTCTGGGCAGAGAAACACTTTTTTTCAGAGCATTACTGGCTAAGTTATTGTTAAATACTTTGTTACACCATTTAAAAAGGTGATGCCAAACTTCAGACTTCACAGAAAAAGATATTTTTAAGCAGACTATCAGCTTTGTCCATATCCTTATTGTGACACAAATTCGTAAGAGTATAAAACAGGTTGTATAAAAGACACATGTCAGAAAACTTAGGACTTTATGCTTGACATCGAATCTTTACAAATGTCTGTATGAAAATCGGCCCAAAAATCCTTCATTAGGCAGAATTGTTTTTTGTTCTGTTTTAGAGTAACTTCCATCACAACACATCACAATGATGTCTTCAGTGTCTGAAAGGATGGATATGCATTACATATATGGTCTATCACATGAGAATGCAGACCTAGTACATCAGCTTTATGCTGCATGTTCCCCTGGGGGCAGTTACCTTGTGCAAGAACATTTGTATGACTCCACCAACACTTGCGAGGAACAAGCTCATTTGAGAAGAGAGTTGCAGAAGTGAGAGATCACACAGTGTATGAATCCTTAAACTTTAGGAAAGGGTTCTTTGTACTGTGGATAAAATTCCATCAACTAGTACAAGGAGAATTGCAAGAAGGAAAGGTGTTAATCACATGATGATCTGGAACATTTCGCATAAATCTTCTGTACCAGTATCACCTTCAGTGGGTGCAAGGATAAATGAGGCAGACTTTCAGCCAAGAAGAATTTTCTGTCAATGCTTGTCATGGCAGTGTATTGTGTTTCTGCAGTTCTTAGCATGTACCTTACTCACTGATGAAGCTGGAATTTCATGTGAATGGATTGTCAGTCATCATAATGAGTATGTTTAGGCATATGAAATCCCTAATTAACAACTATAAGACAGATGTCAACAGTGGTTAATCCTCAGCTTGCTGGCTGGAATCGTTTATGAACATCCTTTTGGTCCCTGCTTTGTTCAGCAGTGTCTTACCAGCTAAAAGTAACTATAGTTTCTCAGACATGAGCTCCTTCATTTCCTTGGTGATGTACTTCTAGATGTCATCTAGTGAGTGTAGTTTATGTACGATGGAGCACCACATCACTTTACAATTATAGTTTGCCAACATCTCAGTAACCAGTTTCCAAACAGGTGAATAGATCAAGGGAGGTCCACTGCATGGCTGCCCGATCACCAGAATTGACTCCAGTGGGTTTTTTTCCTTTGGGGACACTTAAAATCCTTGGTGTCTTCAACTCCAATACCCAGTGTCATTGTTCTGAGGGAGCATATCCAAAATGGATTTGACCAAATACAGAGCACGTTGGTATCTTTCTGTAATGTACGGCTAAATATGGAACATAGGCATGTGAAGACAGGAGGTTGTAACTTCAAGTAATTTTTGTAAATGTAAATGAATCATTTTTGTGCCATGAACAATAAGTCCCTTTATTGCCTATGTATAAATTTGTCTGGCAAATACCATTTTTGTGCCATGAATGATAAATCCTTTCATTGGAGGTTTTTCAGACCCATGTTTAAATCAACTTATTGCAATGTTTTAATGTCAAGAATAAATTTCTAAAGTTTCCAATACATGTTTTTATACTCCCTGTATTTTTATATGGGCCCCATACAAATTTAAAGTGGGTATTCAACAGCTGTAAGAACACCTATTTGACTCTATCACTGTGTATTACTAATAAGTTTCACTGCTGGAATAGGGATGATGAATAACTTAGGAGAAGCACTGTCATTTCTACGCAACATGAAGCATCATCATTCACCATAAGATTTAAAGTATGAGAGCAGTGAAGGATATAAAATGAACATGATATTATATCTTACCTTTCTTTATGTAGACTGTTTGCCCTTCATATTGCCCCTATTATCATACACTTGTCCATGTAGATCTTCAATTGGTGAGATGGATGCAATAACAAGCCAAACTCAAACTGAGCACTGGAGATGCTCCATTTCATTCATTTTTGAAAATAATTTTCTAAATATATATAAAGAAATACCTACCAGACCACAAGGTACTGTCTTTACAACCATTTTTTTGTACATTTATTTGGTTAAATCTGATCCAGTAAATCATTTGAAGTACCTTGTTTATACATAGGGTGTCGGATAAGTCAAGGGAGTGTCAGAGGATGTGGAAAACAGTGCAATCATTGCCGCAGTGTCTAAATGGAACAATGTATCTGATGCCCAAAAAGCATGATTACTGGCTTTCAGACTAAGGGTGAAAATCCTTCTGAAATGGCTAAGTATGTAAACCATTTGCTCGCTGCCGTGGTTAAAGTATACTGCATATGGCAAAATGGCACTACCCAATAATGGTGCTGAGGCAACTTTGGTGCATCATGGACTGTGGATGGATATTTGTATGGGCAAATCGACATGCATCTGTTGAGCAGATATGAATCAAGGGGCTACCAGAGTGTCTCTTCAATGACTGTTAAGCAAATACTGCCATGCGTGAGCCTTTGCAGAAGGCACCTACTTCATGCACTCATACCAACAGCTGTTCATTGACCACAAAAGTGGTAAATTTGTAAGCCAATACCGCAACTGGACTTTCACATGAATCACATTTTATGCTCCATCAGAGAGACAGCTGTTGGTGAGATGGGTTTGAAAATAAATACTCTGTAACAATCGTTGGGAGGGTTATGGTCTTTGCAATGTTTTTGTGGTATTCTCTGGGTGATATTGTCATCCTGGAAGTCACAATGGATCAACACAGGTATGCATCTATCCTTGGGGACCATGTCCACCTGTACATGCTGTTTGTTTTTCCTTGGCACAATGGCACCTATCAACAGGATAATGCAATGCGTCACACAGCTCACAGTGTACGTGCGTGATTCAAAGAGCATCAAGATTTGTTTTTCATATTCCCCCGGCCAGCGAACCACTGGATTGAAATCCAGTTGAAACTCTGTGGGGCCACCTCAATAGGGCTGGTCATGTTACGGATCCTCAACTGAGAAACCTAGTTAGTGCAGCTGGCCACGACACTGGAGTCAGCATAGCTCCATATGACTGTTGGTACCTTCCAGATCCTCATCAACGCACTTCCTACACGTCTCGCAGCAGTCCACGTTGCTAAAGGTTGTTATTCTAGCTTCTGACAGATGGTCACCTTAATGTGACTGGACAGTGTATAACTGTGTGCACTCTTTGACAATCGTCTTGAAAACGGAAATTTGTCTCATAACAGACCCCTGTTAAGTATCTGATTAGTGTTAGTGTTACACTGCGAGTGTGGCGAGGTAGTCCCCAGCCAAGGACATTATAGTCAAAGAAGGGGCACAAAAACTGACCGGAAAATTAGAAAGAAAGAAGGCTACCTGAGTTCTCATGCCTCCTTGTATTCTGTTCTTCTGCCTGCAAGAACAAATCTTTCCATCGAATCGCGACTATAAACGCATACTGCTTTCATAGTTTGGTAATTTCCAACAATGATTGCCTATCGAAGTACCTGGGTCCAAACGATACATATCGAACGCGCGATCGGAAATCGATCATGCGACATGCGGGCATTATGAGTATGTTTCCGTTGGTCACTACAGCAACGACAAAAGAAGAGCGTTACTAAAATACTTGCAATTGCAAAGGAGATGACTTACCTTACTTGTCGTCGGTGTTGTCGTCATATGAAAGTCCATTACGGTGGTCTGGGTGGATAATTTGGAAGAGTCGAACTATGTATTCTTCTTGATACTCGTTCGTTTTCCGCATTGTACGCGATGAAATTGTAACGGTATTTCAGCATCGAACTGTTCTTATAAAGTTTTACACACTTCGCAGCACCACAGTTTACACAGTCCCTTCTTTCCTCGTCCGGTACTACTCCATATTTGCGACAAAAAGTCGAACAATTGTCTACGATGGATAAACATGGAATTAGATTCTTCCATGTTAGAGAATCCGCCGAAGAAGCGTCAAGAACACCAGGCATCCCACTCACTAACGACCTAACTCGTCTGGGTTTCCCTAGCAACTCACAAATAATTCGCGAAGGTGCGTAATTTTGAGCAAGTAAGGGGAAGACGGAAAACAGATAAAAATGACAATCACAAATAATTGATCACAACACCTGCTACCGGCGTCGCATGATCGATTTCCGATCGCACATTCGATATGTATCGTTTGAACCCAGCTACTTCGATAGGCAATCATTATTGGGAATTATCCATAGTTTCATTTGTAATGCGTCATTTCGTCCTAGCATCATAGGGAAATTGCTACTCCCGAACAGACGTGTATTGCTAACGTGGTTGATGCGGCGACAATGCGCTTGATTGACACAGCTGACTGCTACACAGCTCATTGATGTTCAAAAACTGAGGTCCAGCTGACACTGCGCTAAAGTACTATAGTTCAGTCGGTTTTACGTTAATTCCTGACAAATGCAATGGGCTGTACGCGGCAGCTCCGCGCACCTACCTCAACCAATAACGTGACCTGATTTTGTAAACGTCTCTATGGCAACGCCTGAGTTGTCACACCGCTATACACGGTTATTGTTGTCCCTAAAGTTGGAAGCTGGGAACAGTGCTGCGATCTGTTAAGGGAGCTTCTTACGCCGTCTATACCGCTATAAAGCGGAAGACTAGCGGTGTTGACGTCAGGATAGGCGCCGCTAGCTGCTGCAGGGTTCCGTGCATTGTGTCGGCAGGGTCAGCCCGACTGCAACTAGTAATGCCGCTGATTAAGGATTTGAAAAACCGATAGTGGTATTTTAGACCTGAACAACCGGTATTTTTCGGTCTTTGTTTGGTCTTAGTTACAACAGTTGTTTATTTTTTACTAATAACCGAATAAACAAACCGAAATATTATTTAGCCATCGTAACAGTGAGATAATTTTTTTAATAAATCTTTTTTTATTCGTAAAATTTGCATTGGTTTGAAGTACTGCGTTGTTATAGAAAATGGGAAAAGCGATCAGTGCTATTTTAATAATAATGGGTTGGGTTGTTTGGGGAGGAGACCAGACTGCGAGGTCATCGGTCTCTTCGGATTAGGAAAGGACGGGGAAGGAAGTCGGCCGTGCTCTTTCAAAGGAACCATCCCGGCTTTTACCTGGAGCGATTTAGTGAAATCACGGAAAACCTAAATCAGAATGGCCATACGCAGGATTGAACCTTCGTTCTCCCGAATGCGAGTCCAGTGTGCTAGCCACTGCGCCACCTCGCTCGGTTTTAATAATAATTGCGCCAGAAACGAGCAACCAACGCAAGGCATAAGAGCTGATACAGAATTGCTGAGACAATAACGTCCCTGTTACCGTGTCTCGTGGCTGAAAGTATGCCTGTACGTGCAGCGTTGCAAGACTTGCACCCAGATGGTCTATACGGTAGTTTCTCGCTGTTGTCGCCGGACAGACGTTGTATTGCAGTATGGTACCAACCCTCGTATGGAAATATTTTTAACGGAGTGACGCAGCAGCGCTTCACTTGCTTTAAAAGATTAAAGATTTGTACGTCATTTATATTAAATAATAAAAGACGAAGGAATTTATGCTAATAATGACAAATTAAAAAACTTAACAGCAGTCCATTCATAGTATACAATAAAAATAAAAAGTAGCTAGGTCTGCTGCCCGTGTCTGCATAATGTGCAAGTATCTGCTTGTAGTCCTGGAAAACGGACAAATTAGCTGTAAAACAGACGTCTCAAACCTCAGTTTTCACCCTTTAGCACTGACTATTCGTAACGCCCAAATAGTCGATCCCTAATACTAGCGTGAAACCTGATTATGACGTTATTTTTGAGAACAGTTTCAAAAAATTTGAATCAGTAGGAGAACACTGTTGATTTTCTGAAGTGTTCAGCCACCTACCACTTTTCGAGAAAAGCAGCGACCGGTGGACGGACTACGTTTTCTTTTATTTGCCTACTTAATTTAACATTTTGATCCTATGTGTCTTGAAACTGAATGAGTGAAAGTTTTTCAGTCTGTTCGATTTATACACTTACTACAAAAATAAAGAACCGGAAATCGGTTATTTCTTAAACCGGTTATTTGGAGCGATTTTAAGAGTCAGGTTAAATTGGCGCGGAAAAACAAACGATGTAATCGAAAACCAGTTGTTTCAGCGATAACCGCCATCCGTAGCGCTGGTCACTAGCCGTCGAGGCCAGCAACAGATCTGTCCACCCGTCACGTGTCATTGCGTCATATGGAGCCTTGTCTTCTCAAGAACTATTACTTTAGCTACGAACTCTTCCATTTGGTCCGTATTTGCATAGAAAAACAACAATATCGGAACTGAGTCCGCCTGCATCAAGGCGGACTCAATTCCGGTATTGTTGTCTCAAGACTTGGTTTGATATTAATTCCAGTACTTTGAGTCGATTCCTGAGTACAAATATACGACGTAGGTAACAATGAACGGGCCAGAATGATCACTTGCATCATTATTTTCGAATGTGTAAGCGCAAACAAGAACTTTTGTAGCCAAGCAACTCGTAAAACAACGATTTCGACATTCGAAGAGATTTGAAAAATGCACTGTCGTCGGCATCGTCAAACCGAGTCTAATACAGTCCTCTGGTCAGTGGAGTAATACAGGGTGCTTCAAAAAGGACCTTACTTTGAAAATTCATATAAATTAATCCATAGTACCTATAGAGGTGATCGTAGTGTCAATTTGTAGGGAAATACACTGCTAGCCATAAAATTGCTACACCGCGAGGATGACGTGCTACAGACGCGAAATTTAACCGACAGGAAGATGATGCTGTGATATGCAAATGATGAGCTATTCAGGGCATTCACACAAGGTTGGCGCCGGTGGCGACACCTACTACGTGCTGACATGAGGAAAGTTCCCAACCGATTTCTCATACACAAACAGCAGTTGACCGGCGTTGCCTGGTGAAACGTTGTTGTGATGCCTCGTGTAAGGAGGAGAAATGAGTACCATCACGTTTACGACTTTGATAAAGGTCGGAGTGTAGCCTACCGCGATTGCGGTTTATCGTATCGCGACACTGCTGCTAGCGTTAGTAGAGATCCAATGACAGTTAGCAGAATATGGAATCGGCCTTGTATCACTAGCAGTCGAGATGACAGGCATCTTACTCACATGGCTCTAACGGATCGTGCAGATACGTCTCGATCCCTGAGTCAACAGATGGGGACGTTTGGAAGACAACAACCATCTGCACGAACAGTTCGACGACGTTTGCAGCAGCATGGACTATCAGCTCGGAGGCCATGGCTCCGGTTACCCTTGACGCTGCATCACAGACATGAGGGCCTGCGATGGTGTACTCAACGACGAACCTGGGTACACGAATGGCAAAACGTCGTTTTTTCGGATGAATCCAGGTTCTGTTTACAGTATCATGATGGTCGCATCCGCGTTTGGCGACATCGCGGTGAACACACATTGGATGCGTGTATCACCTGGCGTGATGGTATGGAGTGCCATTGGTAACAAGTCTCGGTCACCACTTATTCGCATTGACGGCACTCTGAACAGTGGACGTTACATTTCAAATGTATTACGACCCGTGGCTCTACCCTTCATTCGATCCCTGCGAAACCCTACATTTCAGCAGGGTATTGCTCGACCGCATGTTGCAGGTCCTGTACAGGCCTTTCTGGATACAGAAAATGTTCGACTGCTGCCCTGGCCAGCACATTCTCCAAATCTCTCACCAACTGAAAGCGTCTGGTCAATGGTGGCCGAGCAACGGGCACGTCACAATACGCCAATCACTACTCATGATGAACTGTGCTACCGTGCTGAAGCTGCCTGGGCAGCTGTACCTGTACACGCCATCCAAGCTCTGTTTGACTCAATGCCCAGGCGTATGAAGGCTGTTATTACGGCCAGAGGTGGTTGTTCTGGGTACTGATTTCTCAGGATCTATGCACCCAAATTGCGTGAAAATATAATCACATGTCAGTTCTAGTATAATATATTTGTCCAATGAATACCCGTTTATCATCTGCATTTCTTCTTGACGTAGCAAATTTAATGGCCAGTAGTGTACATCAAGTTTATCTCGCGCAGATCGCTAGTGCCGAATCACACCGTAAGGAGGGGTAGTGGCAGTTGCGTTACAGATGACTGCCTTCACTGGACCCGAGTGTGTTTTGGTTTGCAGAATCGAAGTTGGCGAAAATAGTAGAGCGTAATTTCCGTACCAAGTACGCTAAAGATCCTCCTAGCAGGCCTACAGTTTACGAGTGGCACAAATGTTTTGTTGAAACAGGGTGTTCGGTAAGAATGGGAATCATCAGATCGTCCAAGCCCATCTGACGACATCGTTGAGAACCATCAACGGGATAGTGTACCTGGATGTGTTACGATAATTTTTGATATCACAGATCGATGAGGATGAGGAAGAACGAAATGTTTACTTCATGCAAGATAGTGCACCACCCCACTACCGAGCGAGGTGGCGCAGTGGTTAACACACCGGACTCGAATTCGGGAGGACGACGGTTCAATCCTGCGTCCGGACATCCTGATTTAGGTTTTCCGTGATTTCCCTAAATCGCTCCAGGCAAATGCCGGGATGGTTCCTTTGAAAGGTCACGGCTGACTTCCTTCCCCGTCCTTCCCTGATACAACGAGACCGATAACCTCGCAGTTTGGTCTCTTCCCACAAACAACCCCCCCCCCCCCCTTCCCAACCACCCCACAACCAGGTTGACATTCGGGATTTTCTCAGTGACCGCTTTCCTAGTCAATGGATTGGCCGTGTTGCGCCAATTGCATGGCCCCCATGTTCCCCAGGCCTGACACCACTCGATATTTTTTATGAGAATTCATAAAAGATATCGTGTGCCGGCATCTCTACATGAATTTAGAGCAAGAATTTACGCCGTCACTGAACAAGTTACACCTGCAATGTTACAGCGAGTTGGGAAGAAATTGACTTCCGATGGGATGTGTGCAGGATAACCAACGGAAGCCTCAAACATATTTAGTTTAAGGTAAAAAAAAAACTTGTGTTTTCCTACAAAATAACACTAAACGCAGCTCTATATCTTCTTTCAATAAATTTATATGAATTTTTAAAGTCCTAAAGTCCTTTTTGAAACACCCTGTATAGGCTATGTTGGATGCTTTCTCATTTTCCTACCCTCTCTTCTTGTCTTTTTTAGTTGAAGAGTGAAGAGAAGTAATTTTTTATACGACGTCATTCTCTCAACTGACTATTTACCGATGACATGTGAACTATTAATAAAATATGACGCCGCGAGTTGCCTGGTTTATGAAACATCTGGCAGCTAGTGGCACCAATCATGACGTCATTAGCGTCCCTCGTCTAAAAGTAGGCGATTGGGTACTGAGAAAAATTTTCTATTTGGCAGAAGGCTTCCGAGTTTAGCGTATTTTTATTAATTGAGGGCTGTTACTAGATTGTTTAAGCTAGAGTGCTTTAAAGTATTTGGTATATCAATAAGTGAAATGGAAAACAGATTTCACATTTTTATTTTAAATTGCTGTCAGCAAACATCTCAAATGACAACTCTGTATTCCATCTGGGGATATGTGCGGCAAATTTTGGCATCAAATACTTGCTAGCTGAGATAGTGATACAGCAGAGTTAGTTAGCGAAACAGCTGCTTTCAAGTTCCAGCTGAAAGAATTGATGAAGGCGAATGACACGGCTTTGCTTCAGGATATTTTTTATTTTTCGAAATGTGGGTTAAGAGATGATTTCCATACCGGGTACAGTGAAAAACCTATGAGGAAATTTATGCCACAGCTAGTGAGGCATCTTGTGAATTAAAAATGATAAAAAACTACTTAAGATCAAATGTGGGTGAAAGCAGGCTGTCAAAGATCTTCGATAAGATACTGCTGCTAAACTTGACTTCAACGACACAGGTAACGAGTTTCCTTAAGTTATAATACAACACAATTCCTGGGAAGCAATATAACAGTTTTTCTTTCATTTTTAAGTAATAATTTGTACAATATTAATAAAGCATGGGGAACAAACAAATCTGCACTTTATAATACGTCTACTAAAATCAATGTACAGAAGGTGCCTTAAATAAGAAGATAAATGTTTTGTTTGACTCTCAGTTTGTTTTAGAAAGTTTATACAGTTTGTAATTTATTTACCGATATTATAACGATACAATTTAGTTTGTTGTGTGCAATATTTTTCATCAATATTATCCATTTAAATAATATTTTCAATAATGCTTCGTTTTAATGTAAGTTACCTACAAGCTCTAACATTTCCTGAATTTGCGTAAAAAAATTACAGAAATGTAATTTTATAGGGACTTTCTTTTTTTGGGGGGCGAACTGGGCAAGCTTTTGCGGTTTCGCCAGTAGTGCTTTATCGCCTCTGAGTGGTGATAATGCATGATAGACAGCCTAGATGCCTGCTCTGGAAATCAAATTATCCTGAATATAACAGCTATATCGAAGATCTCCATATTCATTACACATATATTATTACAAACAATGCATGATAGACAGCCTAGATGCCTGCTCTGGAAATCAAATTATCCTGAATATATCAGCTATGTCGAAGATCTCCATATTCATTACACATACAGGCCCTTGACAATTTGTGCTTTGTGCTCGCAGAAAGGCTTTGTCGAATTGACACCTGTGTTTTGGGTGCCACGGACTAGCAGAACTCAGATGTTTGTCGATGACTTACCTTCAAATTGCCATCATCGCACTGCGCTCTTTCTGTGAAATTCAAGGTTTTCTTGAGATTTTGCAGGCTGGTAAAAGGCATATTGTTCTTGTTCGCGTCATTTTTCAGTCTGTTGCTAAGCAACGGCACAGGCCGATTCATAGATCACGGTATTGTTGAGAACTGCGGCACGTCGCGGTATGTTGATTACTCTAGGAGGACATGCCGAAAATAATCATCGCATAATTTAGGAAACTATCCAGTGATAACCGCGGGGCTTACGAGGCAATGTCCTGGAATCTCCGAGGACAGTGGTACAATGGCGGACGAAGGAGAAATAGAAAAATTACTAAAATCGATCAGACAGATTGGGTCTGTCGCTACGTTAAAATAATGAAAGATGTATATGGAGACCCTTCAGAGATAAACATGAGCAAATCATTTACTACATTAATCGTGATTTCCTGTCAGGAAGGTCGCAGTTCGTAGTAATAGACGGCAAATCATCGAGTAAAACTGAAGTGATATCAGGTGTTCCCCAGGGAAGCGTCCTGGGACCTCTACTGTTCCTGATCTATATAAATGACCTGGGTGACAATCTGAGCAGTTCTCTTAGACTGTTCGCAGATGATGCTGTAATTTACCGTCTAGTAAGGTCATCCGAAGACCAGTATCAGGTGCAAAGCGATTTAGAAAAGATTGCTGTATGGTGTGTCAGGTGGCAGTTGACGCTAAATAACGAAAAGTGTGAGATGATCCACATGAGTTCCAAAAGAAATCCGTTGGAATTCGATTACTCGATAAATAGTACAATTCTCAAGGCTGTCAGTTCAACTAAGTACCTGGGTGTTAAAATTACGAACAACTTCAGTTGGAAGGACCACATAGATAATATTGTCGGGAAGGCGAGCCAAATGTTGCGTTTCATTGGCAGGACACTTAGAAGATGCAACAAGTCCACTAAAGAGACAGCTTACACTACACTCGTTCGTCCTCTGTTAGAATATTGCTGCGCGGTGTGGGATCCTTGCCAGGTGGGATTGACGGAGGACATCGAAAGGGTGCAAAAAAGGGCAGCTCGTTTTGTATTATCGCGTTATAGGGGAGAGAGTGTGGCAGATATGATACACGAGTTGGGATGGAAGTCATTACAGCATAGACGTTTTTCGTCGCTGCGAGACCTTTTTACGAAATTTCAGTCACCAACTTTCTCTTCCGAATGCGAAAATATTTTGTTGAGCCCAACCTACATAGGTAGGAATGATCATCAAAATAAAATAAGAGAAATCAGAGCTCGAACCGAAAGGTTTAGGTGTTCGTTTTTCCCGCTCGCTGTTCGGGAGTGGAATAGTAGAGAGATAGTATGATTGTGGTTCGATGAACCCTCTGCCAAGCACTTAAATGTGAATTGCAGAGTAGTCATGTAGATGTAGATGTAGATGTAATCAAGGTCAAAAATCAGTCTTCATTAGGACTTGAACACCAGTTAATTGGATCTACAGAACGAAAGGGACTAAATCTAAGCAAATGTTGAGGAGGCTATGACGCATATGCATTCGTCATGAGCAGCATACACAAAAAAGAGAAAGAAACAAATCACAATTTAAATTTAGTCATCAAAAACATTGTAGAAGCTAATCAAATGGTTCAAATGGCTCTGAGCACTATGAGACTTAACTTCTAAGGTCGTCAGTCCCCTAGAACTTAGAACTACTTAAACCTAACCAATCTAAGGACATCACACACATCCATGCCCGAGGCAGGATTCAAACCTGCGACCGTAGCGGTCGCGCGGTTCCATGCTGTAGCGCCTAGAACCGCTGGGCCACCCCGGCCGGCAGCAGAAGAAACAATGATATATGTGTGTGTGAATTCCTAAGGGACCAAACTGCTTAGGTCATCGGTCCCTAGCCTCACACACAACTTAAACTAACTTATGCTAAGAACAACACACACACCCACGCCCGATGGAGGACTCGAACCTCTGGCAGGAGGGGCCGCGCAGTCCGTGCATGACGCCTCAAACCGCGCGGCAAACAATGATATAATTCGAAACAGTTGAGAATATCTAAAACACTTTTGGCCATACCACGGTACGATGATAGTATTTAAAAACTTGTTTCACAAGTGCTTTCAGGGTAACGCTAGACGCTAAACCCGAGATTCATTGGTGTTCTTAAGGGGGGGGGGGGGGGGGGGGGAGGATAGGACGTCAGACGGGCTGTGCAAAATTCATCAAAGAATCTCTCTTACTTGTGAAGAAAAATGTACCTATAGCAACAAATGCAGCCAACAGTAAGCGAAAAAATGATGAAATTTCACATGTAAAAAAATTATTTTGTTATGTTTTTGAACTTCCACTGCTATGAGTGTGAATCCCGAATCCTTCCTGGTCATGCTGATAGAGTTTTATGAATTTATTTGTAAAAGTATAGACAGTAGAAAATAAAATGTCCTGTGGTGCCTCTCCTGTGTCAAGTCGGCCCGTTTGATGTCCTACCCTCCTTAAGGCTTTGACAACAAGGGCGCCCATAGGATGATTTGTAGGAGAGGGGGGCAACTTGGGGGTAGGGTATATTTTTAATATTTTGGGAGACGAATGACGGATTGTAAGTAGCCAGAAGAGATTTTCATATCTGATCATGTTAAAAAAAAAAAACTGCGTGATACTGACTTTTAAATTGTTTTCCTGAAAGGAAAATACCTGAAGTCACAATATCTTTTTCCCTTTATATGAGAGCTAGACGCAAGGGGGAGGAAGAGGGGAGGGGCTGTCCCCCCTTGCAACATCACTCGGGCTTGTACACAACCTTTTATGATGACTCGTCTGCAAAAGGGGTTCGGTATGCACAGTTGCATTCGCGCCCTATATTGAGTAAATAGCCAGCCTAAGTACAGCAGTGAAAGAATTCAAGTATTTGTCTAAATCACGATCGTTCAAAAATGATTTACACCGACAACAGTTTAGAATGAAAAAGTTTTTATTTTACTAAATCACACCCACAAAACAAACTGATGGCCACGTGATACTATGTCGGTCGCTCTTAGCCGCACAGACCTACGGCACCGACGGACCACGATCAAAAGACCATGACCTTTGTCCCCTATCCTCTGTCCTGTGTCCGGTCACGTGATACTATTTAGTCAAAATATATTATTTCTAAACATGGCCATCATGCATTTACAACGTTACAATATTAAAATACGCAAAACTAAATACCTCATATTATTTTGTAGACAATCATCAGATTATTTACATATTTAAGTAGTCATGTAGATGTAGATGTAGATGTAAGGGCACTCCACTTTTTGGCAGTTTCACCCCTCTTCTTTTGTTTAACCACGCCTTTGTCTAAAAGGTGTGACATACGAAATACTCATTTTGCTCTACATAGATCGAAAACTGAACAGTACTTTCACAATAAAAGACAGTAACTTATTATGCAGAAGTTCTCAAACATCCTTACAACTTAATTTTTATATAAAACATGTTCTTTAATGTCCAAATTATTATCCCTGCAACTATGCTTTAAATCTGAGTTTTGAACTATTTAGAAGAGCTCTTATGTTTATGGAGTACTCCTATTTCCGTGATGAGATACCCAGCAAATACAATGATTAGCAAGACAAGCACATCTTACATTATTAACATATGTATCAAGTTATGCACTGAGACATAGGCAATTATGTAACTAAGTAATTCAATGCGAAACTGTTATACGCTGCCTCCTCACTATCAAGAAGGTGACTCCATAAATATATTGACTTGCGCTTGCTACACCCCAACTGTTCCTCTACAGTAAACATTACCTCATCCAGCAAATTAATTATACTATTACAGTATCCCTGCCGGCCGGTGTGGCCGAGCGGTTGTAGGGGCTTCAGTCTGGAACCGCGCGACCGCTACGGTCGCAGGTTCGAATCCTGCCTCGGGCATGGGTGTGTGTGATGTCCTTAGGTTAGTTAGGTTTAAGTAGTTCTAAGTCTAGGGGACTGATGACCTCAGATGTTAAGTCCCATAGTGCTCAGAGCCACCACAGTATCCCTTGTAACCTCACACCCTTGCCCATAGGTATGGGCTTTCTTGCTTGACAAAAGTAATTCTTACGAATAAGAAGTATAACGTACGGGTTGTAGCAATATATCCTAAAAAGTAACTGAATCCTATAGTTTTCTTGTTTAATCTAAAGTCTAGAAAGAATCATTGTAATACATAAGGCCTTGAAATCATAAGTGTATTGACGTTATAACTACACAATAATTATAACCTCTGCTGTCAGGAAAGATCTTTCGATAGACATCCAACATCTGTGAAAGATGAGCTATCGAATCTAATTTTTCTAACAAATGGATAAAACCAGTAAAGAAGCACTTTGATGAGCTATGCGAGGACGAAAAGTTGTCACATCCCGTAGCTAGACTTTGAATAACACTTTATTTTCCTAGTGTTCGCCAACATTTATTCGTAAGAAAATAATTCAAATTAGTAATAAAAGAGAACGGGCTATAATTAACAGATGATAAAAAATGTCTTCCCAGCAACTGTGTTTTCGTTATAATTTTACGTTGCATTTCATTGCCTTGAGTGAACTCTCTCTTAGCTCATATGTGGGATAACCTGCAAAATATCCGATGCTCATGATCAGCTCTTTCATCTGGTTCTTAAAAAGCAGCTATTTCATTAGCTAGCTCCACTGTGCGCATGTCTCTGGTGTATATTGAGATGACAAAAGTCGTGGGATAGCTACTCATATCGTATTGGACCGCCTTTTGCACGATGCAGTGCAGCAACTCGACGTCGCATGGACTACAACTCGTTGGAAGTGACCTGTAGAAATATTGAGCTACGCTGCCTCTATAGCCGTCCATAATTGCGAAAGTGTTGCCAGTGTAGTATTTTGTGCACAAACAGACCTCTCGATTTTGTCCCATAAATATTCGATGGGTGGCCAAATCATTCGCGCGAATCGTCCAAAAGGTTATTAAGCCTCTCCCAGAGGCTTGGACGACCTCCTCTCGGCCCTTTTGCCGCGAGGAGGCCATTTTAACTAGGACGCGCATTGGACACTGCCTTTTTAGCCATCGCCATTTGTTAAGTGGCGCTTCCCCACCACTTTGTGCACATTGCGACCAACTTTAAACTGTCCGCCATTTCCTGACGTAACGCCCATTTGTAAACCGTTTATGTTAGCGCTTGGTTTTGCCGTCTGAGTTATCGGCCGTTTTAGAGAACGACGCGAGAGATGTCGACATCGCTTTACTTTTTATCCGTCGTAGCAATATGGTGAAGGCCATTTAATTTTTAGTTCTGGACCTCCGTTTCTCTACGGTGTATTTTATAGTCCTTTGTCCACGTCCCTGTTTTTAGCTGTCTTCTTTTCCATCGATTGGAATTGACGTGTAGTCGTTTTTAACTCGTCTCTTTGTCTTCGTGTTTCACAGTTTTGACATGGGCGTGTGTGACCCTAGTTGTTTTTGCGTCCTAAAACAAAACAAAACATAACACAATAAAACAAGAATGTTCTCCAAACCAATCGCGAACAACTGCGGCCAGGTGACGTGGCACATGGTCATCCATAAAAATTCCACCGTTGTTTCGGAACATGAAATCCATGAATGGCAGCAAATGGTCTCCCAATAGCCGCAGATAACTATTTCCAGCCAATAATCGGTTCAGTTGGACTAAAGGACCCAGTCCATGCCACGTAAACACAGCCCACACCATCACGGGGCCACAACCAGCTTGCAAACGGCCATGTTGACAAGGGGGTTCATGGCTTCATAGGGTCTGCATCACACTCGAACCCTACCATCAGGTCTTACCAACTGAAATCGGGACTCATCTCACTAGGCCACGATTTTCCAGTCTAGGTTCCCACCGACATGATCCCGAGCCCAGGAGAGGCTCTGCAGTTGATGTGCTTCATAGCAAGGGCACTCGCGTCGGTCGTCTGCTGCCGTAGCCCATTAACGCCAGACTTCGCTCCACTGTCCTAACGGATAGATTTTTCGTACGTTCCACATTGATTTCTAAGGTTATTTCACACAGTGTTGATTGTTGGCCAGCACTGACAACTCTACGCAAATGCCGCTGCTCTCGATCGTTCAAATGGCTCTGAGGACTATGGGACTAAACATCTGAGGTCATCAGTCCCCTAAAACTTAGAACTATTTAAACCCAACTAACCTAAGGACATCACACACATCCATGCCCGAGGCAGGATTCGCACCTGGGACCGTAGCGGTCGCGCTGTTCCAGACTGAAGCGCCTAGAACCGCACGGCCACACTGGCCGGCCTCTCGATCGTTAAGTGAAGGCAGTCGGCCATTGTCTGTGGGAAGAGCTAATGGCTCAAATTTGGTATTGTTGGCACACTCTTGACTCTACGGATCTCGGAATAGTGATTTCCCTAGCGATATCCGAAACGGAATGCCTCATACGTCTTGCTCCAACTACCATCCCGTGTTCAGAGTCTATTTATTCCCGTCATGCGGCCATAATAACGCCGGATACCTTCTCACATCAATTTCCTGAGTACAAATGACAACTCCGCTGATGCATTGCTCTTTTATATCTTGTGTAGGCTATATTACCGCCAACTGTATATGCCCGTAACGCTATCCAATGAGTCGGCGTATCGGGCACCAAAACCAGGTGCATATTTTTCATGATAAGATACAAAGCTTAATGGCGTTTCCCAACGTAATGGGGTGTTGGTGGTATGTAAGAGCTAGTTTTCATTTCACTTATTGTTCTATCAAATACTTCGCACCAAGCTACCTCAGCCGGCCGGTGTGGCCGTGCGGTTCTAGGCGCTGCACTCTGGAGCCGAGCGACCGCTACGGTCGCAGGTTCGAATCCTGCCTCGGGCATGGATGCGTGTGATGTCCTTAGGTTAGTTAGGTTTAAGTAGTTCTAAGTTCTAGGCGACTGATGACCTCACAAGTTAAGTCGCATAGTACTCAGAGCCATTTGAACCATTTTTGAATGCTACCTCAAAAAATCTTGTTCCTTGTCAATCGGCCTTTCAAGCACTTTGCTCTCTCATAAACCGTGTTAGAAACAGTCGTTTGTTTACGATGCTACTTGACGATATGAACCGTAAAAATGGTAGCGTGACTATAGGTGTGCATTTACATTGGTGAGCCGAGGGGATGGCTTCTCGGTAGTATGCAGAAGATGTACTCGATGATTATGAGAACTCACATAGTTCTCCTGGTGAATTTTTTTAACCGTACGTCTTTCCTGATTTTTTTCGGGCAGTATTTGCACCTCACCCCTCCCCATCTCTGTGCCTGCGCCCTCGGAGCGGTCATCTCATCAACCCGTCGGTACAGCAGTAACTACAGGCGTGTAGCCAACATTCGGCTCGTGTGGCCCCAGCCACAACTTACGCAAGGAACGCAATAAACGCTGCGTGAAAGCTAACACATTTCCGACATTATGCGCGTGATGTCAGCGTGGAACACTTCGCGCTAACATTTGTAACTCGGAGGCTGTGTGGTTCCGTGGGTGTTGTCGTCTTCGCTTAATTGCGTTTGTGTAGTGGGTTATTTGCAAGTGTATATGTTTTGAGTGTGTCCAAGCAATGCCAGTTTGCGCTATTGTTGCTGTAACTCTCACAAATCGCTCGTGCTTGGCCGTACGGTTTGAGGCGCCATGAGACGGATTACGCTGCCCCTCCCGTCGGAGGTTCGAGTCCTCCCTCGGGCATAGGTGTGTGTGTTGTTCTTAGCATACGTTAGTTTAAGATAGTTTAAGTAGTGTGTAAGTCTAGGGACTTATGACCTAAGCAGTCCCTTAGGAATTCACACACATTTTCTCACAAATCGGACACTAATGGGACGGTACAAGTGCTTCACGCTTTCCCTTGCGATGCAAGACTGCAGATGATTTGGATGTCGAAATGCCACAGAAAAGACGCTATGAACGTTGGAAATGCTACAATATTCTCTCGTCGTTTTAAAGAAACTGATTATGGTAGAGACTTGCGTTCGAAATTTCTAAATTTACTGCGGAAATGAGTGCTTACCACCGTTGCATTTCCGTCGCGTAATTTGCGTTGTTGTAGTATTAGCGCCAGTGCTAAGGGGAGGAGGGGGGAAGGGGAGGAAACAATCAGCAAATGTGAGATCCGTAGAAGACACTTAGAGACTGTGAAATAGGTTACACCACGGCAGTAGAGCGCTGATTAACGTACAGCTGCAGGTGAATTTGTTGCTAATGATCTCTAAAAAGCCACTCTACAAAATTGCATTGTGGCATTACAGAGGAGAAATGTCCATATGAGCCGGCCGGAGTGACCGAGCGGTTCTAGGCGCTTCAGTTTGGAACCGCGCGATCGCTACCGTCGCAGGTTCGAATCCTGCCTCGGGCATGGGTGTGTGTGATGTCCTTAGGTTAGTTAGGTTTAAGTAGTTCTAAGTTCCAGGGGACTGATGGCCTCAGATGTTAACTCCCATAGTGCTCAGAGCCATTTGAACAATTTTTTTTATCCATATGAAAACATGTGCATAAAATTGCAAGCACCTTCGAAGTCAGTTGCCGTCAACGAAAAGACGACTTCGCAATGAAGAATCTAATGAAAAACGCACTTGTGACTCGTGAATTTAATCGGATATTGGGCAAACTACACTCCTGGAAATGGAGAAAAGAACACATTGACACCGATGTGTCAGACCCACCATACTTGCTCCGGACACTGCGAGAGGGCTGTACAAGCAATGATCACACGCACGGCACAGCGGACACGCAGGAACCGCGGTGTTGACCGTCGAATGGCGCTAGCTGCGCAGCATTTGTTCACCGCCGCCGTCAGTGTCAGCCAGTTTGCCGTGGCATACGGAGCTCCATCGCAGTCTTTAACACTGGTAGCATGCCGCGACAGCGTGGACGTGAACCGTATGTGCAGTTGACGGACTTTGAGCGAGGGCGTATAGTGGGCATGCGGGAGACCGGGTGGACGTACCGCCGAATTGCTCAACACGTGGGGCGTGAGGTCTCCACATTACATCGATGTTGTCGCCAGTGGTCGGCGGAAGGTGCACGTGCCCGTCGACCTGGGACCGGACCGCAGCGACGCACGGATGCACACCAAGACCGTAGGATGCTACGCAGTGCCGTAGGGGACCGCACCGCCACTTCCCAGCAAATTAGGGACACTGTTGCTCCTGGGGTATCGGCGAGGACCATTCGCAACCGTCTCCATGAAGCTGGGCTACGGTCCCGCACACCGTTAGGCCGTCTTCCGCTCACGCCCCAACATCGTGCAGCCCGCCTCCAGTGGTGTCGCGACAGGCGTAAATGGAGGGACGAATGGAGACGTGTCGTCTTCAGCGATAAGAGTCGCTTCTGCCTTGGTGCCAATGATGGTCGTATGCGTGTTTGGCGCCGTGCAGGTGAGCGCCACAATCAGGACTGCATACGACCGAGGCACACAGGGCCAACATCTTGCATCATGGTGTGGGGAGCGATCTCCTACACTGGCTGTACACCTCTGGTGATCGTCGAGGGGACACTGAATAGTGCACGGTACATCCAAACCGTCATCGAACCCATCGTTCTACCATTCCTAGACCGGCAAGGGAACTTGCTGTTCCAACAGGACAATGCACGTCCGCATGTATCCCGTGCCACCCAACGTGCTCTAGAAGGTGTAAGTCAACTACCCTGGCCAGCAAGATCTCCGGATCTGTCCCCCATTGAGCATGTTTGGGACTGGATGAAGCGTCGTCTCACGCAGTATGCACGTCCAGCACGAACGCTGGTCCAACTGAGGCGCCAGGTGGAAATGGCATGGCAAGCCGTTCCACAGGACTACATCCAGCATCTCTACGATCGTCTCCATGGGAGAATAGCAGCCTGCATTGCTGCGAAAGGTGGATGTACACTGTACTAGTGCCGACATTGTGCATGCTCTGTTGCCTGCGTCTATGTGCCTGTGGTTCTGTCAGTGTGATCATGTGATGTATCTGACCCCAGAAATGTGTCAATAAAGTTTCCCCTTCCTGGGACAATGAATTCACGGTGTTCTTATTTCAATTTCCAGGAGTGTATTTTCACCCAATCACATCAGAAATTTGTTACAGGGGTGAAAACGGGTTTATGTGTCAAAGTGGACATTATTTTGCGCGTCGATTTCTTTGTGCACCATTACACAGAAAAGTTACAATTCTTACAGGAAAAAATCGGATATCCTTTACCTGCAGTTTCAACCTTGTGTCCTTGGATAAACTGCAGTTTCAGTTGTCTATTTTGAAGGATATTCAGATAAGGCACTTGTATAATTACTTGAATGAAATCGAAAATGTCCATGTGTTAGCTGAAGTTCCTTGAAACGTGCGACGAATACAAAATGCAAAAGAGAGTTGGGTCTGTTTACCCGTTAAAATGTTTCTCAGAGCCAACTTATAAAACTACAAGCTCATAACAAATATTTACTTTGACAGAAAACTGCAAAAATGGGCTATGCTCTGCGATTTAAAAAAAATCAGTAGCGTCGTTTAAAAGCTGGTTAAGTTGTTCGATGTAAAGGTAACATTCTAGCAATAGAAGAATATCGATTTACATTTCGTTACTTCAGTAGAAACTGAAACACACCACAAACATTTCGCAAAAAAGTGCAGCACACACTTTGTAGCGCTCTTCACGAGACTTAGTAACATCAAGCGCCAGCCAACTGAAGCACATAACCCTTACTGCCCAACCATATGTTCTACGGTCCTTGTTCCGTAACGACACGGTACGCGACTACAATTGACGCACGAACAGCAGTCGCTGCCGCCGTCCGCTATTGACTATGTGGCGGCGTTCTTGGCAGTTGTACGCCGTTTACTCTGATCTCACGCAGCTCTCTGCCTGCAGTATGTTGCTAGAGTGCACTCTGAAGCTTCCAATTAAGCTCCCTTCACACTTAAATGAACGCCAGCGAACATTCAGCAGCGAACTGGAATGCTCTCTTTCATAAACTCTAGATGCGCGTAAGCAAACGGCATCCGTCCAGTGTCCGCAGCTCGTGGTCGTGCGGTAGCGTTCTCGCTTCCCACGCTCGGATTCCCGGGTTCGATTCCCGGCGGGGTCGGGGATTTTCTCTGCCTCGTGATGACTGGGTGTTGTGTGCTGTCCTTAGGTTAGTTAGGTTTAAGTAATTCTAAGTTCTAGGGGACTGATGACCATTTGAACCATTCGTCCAGTGATTCCGTTTAAGTACCTTGTTTGTACATAGAATGTAGGCCAAGTCAAGGACGTTTCAGATTGGGGGGACACGGAAAACAGTGCAGTCATTCTCATAACGTGGAAACAGAGAAATTATGCGTCATCTAAAAGGGCATGACCACTGGCTATCGGATAAAGGGTGGAAGCTTTTCCAAATGGCTAAGTATGTAAACAGGGTGCATGCATCCACTGTCAAAATATACTGTGCATGTGAAAACCGCCACTGAGGTAACTGGGATGCACCATGGGCCATGTAGATAACGGGGGTGAACGACAGCTGCGAGGTGTATATGGGTGGATAGACATACTACCGCTGAGCAAATGACCTTCCAGATGAACCAAGGGGCTACCGACAGTGTCTCCGCAACGACTGTTCGGCGAAGGTGGCGTGTATGGGCCTCCTCAGCAGGCACCTGTTTCATGCAACCATGCTGACTGCCGTTCTTTGGTGATGAAGGCTGGAATTTGCACGCTAATATCACAACTGGGTGTTCACTGGGTTGTGACAGGTGGCCCTTTTAAGTTGAATCACGTTTTATGCTTCACTGAACAGATGAAATATGGTGTGTACAGCGTGAAACGTCTGAAAGCAAACACCCTGAAATCATTGTTGGAAGGATCTAGCCTGGAGGTGGAAGCAGTATCGTCTGCAGAAAGTTTTGTGGAATTCCCTGGGTGATTTGGTCATCCAGGAAGACACGATGAACCAAGACAAGCATTCATCCATCCTTGGGACCATATTCGCCGTTACATGCAGTTTGTCTTTCCTCAGCACGATGGTATCTATCTGTAAGACAATGCAATCTGTTCCACAGTTCACAGTGTATTTGCTTGGTTTTTAGAGCACCAGGATGAGTTTTCTGTACTCCACTGGAAACCAGAGTCTCCAGATTTAAACCCAATTGAGACTCTGTGGGACCATCTCGATAGGGCTGTTCTCATCATAGACACTCAACAAAGAAATGTAGTACAGCTGGCTATGGTTCTGGAGTTGACATGATTCCACATTTCTATCGGTCCCTTCTGGAATCTCATTGATTCTTTTCGTTCATGTCTCGCAGTGGTTCACACAGCAAAAGACGGTTATTCAGGCTTCTGACAGGTGGTCGCAATAATGTGACTGGGCATTGTGTAATTGTGCGCATGTCTTTGACGATCGTCTTGAAAACGGGAATAATCATTTATTTGTCTCATAACTGGGCTTCAAATTCAAATGGCTCTAAGCACTATGGGACTTAACGTCGGTGGTCATCAGTGCCCCAGACTTAGAACTACTTAAACCTAACTAACCTAAGGAGATCACACACATCCATGCCCAAGGCAGGATTCGAACCTGTGACCGTAGCAGCCACGTAGTTCCGGACTGAAGCGCCTAAAACAGTTCGGTCACAACGGCCGGCTGTCAGGGCTTCACAGAGAGTGTGGCGAGGTAGGCCCCAGCCAAGGACACAGCCAAAGAAGGGGCACAAACACTGACTGGAAAAAACTGAAAGAGAGATGGCCTCTTGAGTTCTCTTACTTCCTTGTATTCCGTTCTTTTGCCTACAAGAACGAACCTTTCCCTTGGACCACGAAAGTAAACTCACGCTGTTATTACAGTTTCGTTTCTAGTGTGTCATTTCAACAAAAAAAATGGCTCTGAGCACTATGGGACTGAACTACTGTGGTCATCAGTCCCCTAGAACTTAGAAGTACTTAAACCTAACTAACCTAAGGACATCACACACATCCATGTCCGAGGCAGGATTCGAACCTGCGATCGTAGCGGTCGCGTGGTTCCAGACTGTAGCGCCTAGAACCGCTCGACCACTCCGGCCAGCTGTCATTTCATCTAATCATCATCGAGAAAATAGTACTGCTAAACAGACATTTATCGCTAACATGGCGTATGTCGCAACAATACGCTTGGTTGACACCGCTAACGCCTACGCAGCTGGCTCATGTTCAACAATGGATTTCTAGCTGACACTTCGCTAAGGTACTAGTTCAGTTTGCATTACTTCGATCCCTGACAGTTGCAGTGGGTGGGCCGGAGTGGCCGTGCGGTTCTGGGCGCTACAGTCTGGAGCCGAGCGACCGCTACGGTCGCAGGTTCGAATCCTTCATCGGGCATGGATGTGTGTGATGTCCTTAGGTTAGTTAGGTTTAAGTAGTTCTAAGCTCTAGGCGATTGATGATCTCAGAAGTTAAGTCGCATAGTGCTCAGAGCCATTTAAACCATTTTTAGTTGCAGTGGGCTGGGCGCGTCAGGTTCACATCCCTACCTCAACCAACAGCGTACCCCGATTTTGTAAACGTTTCTATGGTAACGCCCCAGTGTTGTCGCATCCCTATACAAGACTGGTGTCTTCCCTGCAGCAGTTTGCACTTTTATAAAGCTGTCAACAGTGTTGCGAGCTGTCAGGTAGCTTCTTCCGTCTCGACTATGGACCGCTGTTAGCCAATGACCACTAGCAGTGCCACTGATTAGGGAAGGGAAAAACTGCCCGGTTAAAATCGATAGCGGTATTTTAGTTCTGAATAACCGGTATTTGTTCGGTCTCAGTTATAACAGTTGTGCCGGCCGCTGTGGCCGAGCGGTTCTAGGCGCTTCACTGCGGAACCGCGAGGCTGCTACGGACGCAGGTTCGAATCCTGCCTCAGGCATGGGTGTGTATGATGTCCTTAGGTTAGTTAGGTTTAAGTAGTTCTAAGTCTAGGGGACTGATGACTTCAGATGTTAAGTCCCATAGTGCTTAGAGTCATTTGAACTATTTTTATACCAGTTGTTAACTATTTTTTACTAATAACCGAGTAAACAAACCGAAATATTAATTAACCATGGTAGCAGTGACAAAATTTTTCGTTTTTAAATAAACCTTTTTTATTCACAAAATTTGCATTGATTTGAAGTTCTGCATTATTATAGAAAATGGGAAAAGCGATTAGTGCGATTTTAATAATAATGCCGTCAGAAACGAGCAACCAACACAAGGCATAAGAACTGTTACAGAACTGCTGAGACAATAACGTCCCTATTACCTTGTCTCATGGCTTGAGGTACGCCTGTACGTGCAGTATTGCAAGACTTGCTCCATCTGGTCTATATGGCAGTTTCTCGCTGTCATCGCTGGACATCCTTTGTATTGCAGAATGGCACTTACCCTAGTCTGGAAATACTTTTACCAAGTGACATAGCAATGAAGTACAATGTTTCATTTGCTTTAAAAATTTAAAGATTTGTACGCCATTTATATTAAGTAGTAAAAAAGGAAGGAATTATTGGCAACAATAATAAATTAAAAACTTAACAACAATTCATTCCTAGTACACAATAAAATAGAAAGTAACTGATGTACTAACTGTGTCTCCATAAAATGCCTTTCTCTGCTTGTAGTCTTGAAAATGGTCAAATTAACATGAGAAACAAGAGGTCTTCAACCTCATTTTTTACCCTTTAGCACTGACAATTCGTAATGCCCAAATAGTGGTATGTTCCGTGATTACAAAGTGATTTTTGAGCAGAGTTTCAAAAAATTAGAATCTATAGGAGAACATTGTTGATCTTTTGTAGTATCGCTTTTCGAGAAGAGCAGCGAACAGTCAGTGGACTAAGTTTTCTTTTATTTGTCTACCTAATATTTTGATTCAATGTTCCTTGAAACTGATAGAAATAATTTTTTTCTATCTCCGTTCGGTTTTAACTTTTATAGCAGGAAATGATACAAGTAAAAAAAAAACGCAAATCGATTATTTCAGAATCCGATTATCGTGAGTAGTTTTAACATTCAGATTAAACTAGCGTGGAGGAAAACCGATATAACCTACCTCAAACCCGTTGTTTCGCGATAACCACCATCCCTGCCAGTGATCCACTAAATGCCGAGCCCGGCAGCAGCTCAGTCGACTTGAGGTTCTCCTACACCATCAAGTGGCATTGCGTCGTATGGAGCCTATTAGCCGTGGGCGTCTAGAGATGCCACTTAGCCCGAAGGACCTGAGCGCGTATGCGATACGTCACCGTAGCACCTTACTCTCATCCCCACAATCCTTCAAGAGCTTGTTGCCCCAGTACACTGAGAATTATGTTTGTTGCAGTGCGTTACAACGTCGTTATTGCCTTAATAAGGAAATAAATATAGTAACAAACAAGTGAGGAGCGAGAAAAATGGATAAACTGGACGAAAGTAGAGAAAATACACACGTCTGATTTCTGAGAATGGAAAGAAACCTAGAATCTGCGATGCAACGACATAAGTCTAATCTGACAAAAAAGAGAAAGTGAGTTCTTGGTACAATGTTGTAAAGAATCACGATCGACAACTCGAGAAGAAACCTTCTTGTGAGCAAGAAGGATGTTTTAGGTGAATTTTACACTAATTTCACGACCTCTGTACAGCATCAGCTGCCATCTCGAGACCTGGTTTGATATTTAAAAGTTTTTAGTGGATTCGTAAATATAAATTTAGAACGCAAGTAACAACGAAAAAGCTTGACTGATAACGAGCATAATTATTTACATATGTGTAAGCGCAAACGTGGACTAATGTGGACAAGCAACTTGTAAAACGACGATTTTGAACATTCGAAAGATAACCGCAAAAATTACTGTGGTACGCATCATCGAACAGTGCGTAATATAATCCTCTGTTCAATGGAATAATATACGTTGGATGTTTTCTGATTTTCCTACACTTTCGGTTTTCTCAATTTAGTAGTGAAGTGAAGTTTTGTATACGACGTCATTCTCTCAACATTATCTCTCGATGAGATGTGAGCTGTTTACGAAAAAGTCAGGTTCATAAAACCTGTGGCAGCTTGCGCCACTACCGCCACTCGACTTTAATAGCGGCCTAAAATCTTAACCATTTAACTGCTCTGGACGTATTAACGCGCGCACCTTTTTACCTGTCCCTATGTGCTGTGAACGTGTTGACGGTCGCACCCACAAAGTAGCCCGCGTTAACACGTCCAGAGCAGTTAAAGGGGCAAAGGTCGGCGATTGGGTAGAGTGCTTCAACGAATTTTATATAACAATAAGTGAAATTGAGAACAGATCTCACATTTCAGATGACTTTAATTTTAATTTTTTTATATTTTTAATTTAACTTTTTTGTCAGCAAACTGCTTAAATGGAAACTCAGTGTCTCCGCTAGCAAAACGTGCAACAAATTTTGGCATCAGATATATGATAGACTGATACAGCGGAGGTAGTTAGCGTAACAGCTACTTTCAAGTTCTAGCTGAAAGGTCTGATGAAGGTCACTAGCTGCGCGCAGTCTAGGGGGCCTTGCCACGGTTCGCGCGGCTCCCCCTGTCGGAGGTTCGAGTCTTCCTTTGGGCATGGGTGTGTGTGTTGTCGTTAGCGTACGTTACTTTAAGTTAGATTATGTAGTGTGTAAGCCTAGGGACCGATGACCTTAGCAGTTTGGTCCCATAGAAATTTTTCCAAGGTCACTGACACGGTTCTTCTCTAGGATATTTGGATTTTTTAAAAAATCTGGGTTAAGAGATGATTTCCACACCGGTGCATCAAAAAACATATGAGGAAATTTATGAGAATGCTAATAACTGAGATATCTTGTGAATTAACGGTATAAAAAGTTGTTTAATTTCGAGTATGGGTGGGAGCAGGCTGTCAAAGGTCGCAGATTGGACACTACTGCTAAGTTTGACTTCAACGACACAGTTAATGAGTTTTCTTCGCTGGACGTAAAATTATAACAAAACACAATTCCGGGAAAGGGATATAGCCGTTTTTCTTTCATTTTTAAGTAATAATTTATACACTATTAATAATGCACAAGAGACAAAAAAAACTGCTCTTTATTATACATCATAATAAAGTCAATGTATAGGAGCTGCCTTAAAGAAGAAGGTGTATATTTTGTTTGACTCTCAGCTTGTTTTAGAAAGTTTCTAAAGTTTATAATTTATTTACTGTTACCACAATGATACATATAGTTTGTTGTATGCAATATTTTTCATCAATTTAATCCATTGAAATAATATTTTTCGATGATGCTTCGCTTTAATTAAAGATACTTATAAGCTTGTAACACTCCCTAAATTTGCGTAGAAACATTATAGAAATATAGCTTTATGGGGATTTGGGCGGGGGGGGGGGGGGGGGGGGCGGGCGGGCAAGGTTTTGCAGTTTTGTCAGGGGCGCAGTACCACCTCCGTGTGACTCAGCTTCAAACAATCCGCGGTGATAGATAGCCTAGATAAATGACTTGTAAATCAAATTGCCCTGACTATGACTGCTATGACAAAGATCTCCATATTCATTACACATATATGTCCTTGAGAATTTATGCTGTGCGATCGCAGAAAGGTTCTGTCGATTTAACGCCATTTTTTGGGGGGGTGCCACGGATTAGCAGAACTCAGATGTTTGTAGTTGACTTACCTTTAAACAACCACCATCGCACTGCACTCTTGCTGTGTTTCACGGTTTTCTTGAGGTTTTTCAGGCTGGTGAAAGACACATTCGAGTTGTTTGAGTTATCGTTCAGACTGTTCCTAAGCAACAGCGTAGGCTGCTGAAAAGACCCCTGTATTGTTGAGAACTGCGGAACGTCGTGATTCGTTGTTTGCTCTTAGAGGACATGCCGAAAATAATTATCGCGTAATTTAGGAAACTATCCAGCGATAAAAGCAGGGCTTAGTTAGGCTTCAACAACCGAGGCAATGCCCTGAAATCTCAGAGGACAAGAATACCATGGCGGACGAAGCAAAACAAAGGAAAAGTAGAAGAATTACTAAAGCAAATCATTTACAGCGTTAACCAAGGGCAAAATTAGTTGGTATTAGGATTCGAACATCAGTTAAATGAACCTGTAGAACGAAGGGAGTATATATGACCAAATGTTGCGACCAAGGCTTACGACTCATGAGCATTCGTCATGAGTGGCATATATTCAGAGGGGTCCAAAAAGTGTATCCATTGTTTAGAAGTCCGTAACTGACAAAGTAATTGACGGAGTTGTCTCATCTTTGGTAGTGTAATAGTTTGTAGTCCCGGCAATCGCCGAGCAAGCGTTGTATTGCGTTGTTTTGTTTTGGCAGATGACAGTCGCCAGATAGTCAGTGTTTTGTTCTTAGTTGCACTTAGTTACTCGAGTAAACATGGCTGGCGCAAGGCTTACATACAATGAAAGGAAGTCAGTTCTGAAGTGGTATTTTAAGTACGAAAACATTAATGAGGATCAACGGCATTGGCGAAATGAGTATCAAACAGAGCCACCTACACGTTTAACGATTCGTCGCACTCGAGACAAATTTGTAGCCGAAGGCTGTGTTAAAGATGTACAAAAACAACGATCTGGACGACTTGTAAAGTTACAAGTCCAGCTAACTCCCGTCGTGTGTTACAACAATTCACTCGCTCACCACTGAAGGCTGTGAGACAGTGTGCCCGTGACACCGGAATGAGTCGCTCAAGTGGTCGGCGAATTTTGAAGACAGCAAAGTGGAAGTGCTATATCCCACGATTGCTACACTCAGTGAACGAGGACGACTCAGATCGTAGAATGGAGTACTGCGCGCGGTTTACTAACATGGTACGCAACGATGAAGAGTCTGCAGAGATGATTGTGTGGTCTGATGAAGCACAGTTCAAACTCAATGGTACAGTAAATCGCCACAATTGCATCTGCTGGGCCGCCGAAAATCCGTACATCCATGTAGACAAAGCCATGAATTTGCCAGCAGTAAATGTGCGATGTCGGTTGTCTTACCGGGACTTGATTGGGTCATTCTTCTTTGACGGTACAGTTACACGTGAGCTGTACCTTCAGAAGCTTCAGACATCTATTTTACCTGCCATCCGAGACTTGTATGGAGACGGAAGATGGTGCCCCAGCCCACAACCAAAATCGTGTTAGAGCGTATCTCGACGAAAATCTACCAGGAAAATGGATAGGCAGTAGAGGTGGTGTATCCACCACGTTTACCAGACCTAACTCCTCTGGACTTTTACCTGTGGGGAACACTAAAGGACGTCATTTATTGACAAAAGCCACGCACATTAGATGACCTTCGAGAATCCATCGTACATTCATGTGCAAATATCCATCTGAACACGTTGCAGTCAATAGTTAGTGCTGCAGTTCGGCGGCATCGTTTGTGTGTGGATGTTAATGGTGACCGCTTCGAACACTTACATTGATATCTTTAAGTTGGACTTTAAGCTACACCTTCACCAAAAATGAGACAATTCCCTCAATTTTTGCAAGTTATAGACTTTTAAACAATGGATACATTTATTGGACCCCTATGTATAAAAGGGTGAAACAAGTCCCAAGTTAATGAAGCACCCCGCTGTCGTCGAGAAATTAAAAAAATTGGAGACTCCAATGGGCTGGGCACAGGTTAGAATGGAAACCAACAGAATTCCTAAGAAGGCATTTGAGGGCATTCTCCAAGCAACAAGACCATTCGGCCGACATCGCACACGGTGGAAAGATGACGTAGAGAAGGACGTCGCAGCGTCAGGAATCTCCGCAGGGTGGAGAGAGACAGCGAGAGATAGAAGAAGACGGAAGCAGATCGTTGATGTAGTTCGTGGCCCTTTAGCCTGTGATCACTGGAAAGAAGAAGAAGAAGAAGCGCCGTTGTACCCATATCTCTGGTGTACACTGAGACGACGAAAGTCATGGGACAGCTCCTCATGTTGCTGTTGTTGCGGTCTTCAGTCCTGAGACTGGTTTGATGCAGCTCTCCATGCCACTCTATCCTGTGCAAGCCTCTTCATCTCCCAGTACCTACTGCAACCTACATCCTTCTGAATCTGCTTAGTGTATTCATCTCTTGGTCTCCCTCTACGATTTTTACCCTCCACGCTGCCCTCCAATACTAAATTGGTGATCCCTTGATGCCTCAGAACATGTCCTACCAACCGATCCCTTTTTCTCGTCAAGTTGTGCCACAAACTTCTCTTCTCCCCAATCCTATTCAGTACCTCCTCATTAGTTATGTGATCTACCCATCTAATCTTTAGCATTCTTCTGTAGCACCACATTTCGAAAGCTTCTATTCTCTTCTTGTCCAAACTATTTATCGTCCATGTTTCACTTCCTTATATGGCTACACTCCATACGAATACTTTCAGAAATGACTTCCTGACACTTAAATCTATACTCGTTGTTGACAAATTTCTCTTCTTCAGAAACGCTTTCCTTGCCATTGCCAATCTACATTTTATATCCTCTCTACTTCGACCATCATCAGTTATTTTTCTCCCCAAATAGCAAAACTCCTTTACTACTTTAAGTGTCTCATTTCCTAATCTAATTCCCTCAGCATCACCCGACTTAATTCGACTACATTCCATTATCTTCGTTTTGCTTTTGTTGATGTTCATCTTATATCCTCCTTTCAAGACGCTATCCATTCCATTCAACTGCTCTTCCAAGTCCTTTGCTGTCTCTGACAGAATTACAATGTCATCGGTGAACCTCAAAGTTTTTATTTCTTCTCCATGGATTTTAATACCTACTCCGAATTTTTCTTTTATTTCCTTTACTGCTTGCTCAATATACAGATTGAATAACATAGGGGAGAGGCTACAACCCTGTCTTACTCCCTTCCCAACAACTGCTTCCCTTTCATGTCCCACGACTCTTATAACTGCCATCTGGTTTCTGTACAAACTGTAAATAGCCTTTCGCTCCCTGTATTTTACCCCTGCCACCTTTAGAATTTGAAAGAGAGTATTCCAGTCAACATTGTCAAAAGCTTTCTCTAAGTCTACAAATGCTAGAAACGTAGGTTTGCCTTTCCTTAATCTTTCTTCTAAGATAAGTCGTAGGGTCAGTATTGCCTCACGTGTTCCAACATTTCTACGGAATCCAAACTGATCTTCCCCGAGGTCGGCTTCTACTAGTTTTTCCATTCGTCAGTAAAGAATTCGCGTTAGTATTTTGCTGCTGTGGCTTATTAAACTGATTGTTCGGTAATTTTCACATCTGTCAACACCTGCTTTCTTTGGGATTGGAATTATTATATTCTTCTTGAAGTCTGAGGGTATTTTGCCTGTCTCATACATCTTGCTCACCAGATGGTAGAGTTTTGTCAGTACTGGCTCTCCCAAGGCCGTCAGTAGTTCTAATGGAATGTCGTCCACTCCCGGGGCCTTGTTTCGACTCAGGTCTTTCAGTGCTCTGTCGAACTCTTCACGCAGTATCGTATCTGGCATTTCATCTTCACCCACATCCTCTTCCATTTCCATAATATTGTCCTCAAGTACATCGTTCTTGTATAGACCCTCTATACACTCCTTCCTCCGTTCTGCTTTCCCTTCTTTGCTTAGAAATGGATTTCCATGTCAGCTCTTAATGTTCATACAAGTGGTTCTCTTATCTCCAAATGTCTCTTTAATTTTCCTGTAGGAAATATCTCTCTTACCCCTAGTGAGATAAGCCTCTACATCCCTACATTTGTTCTCTAGCCATCCCTGTTTAGCCATTTTGCACTTCCTGTCGATCTCATTTTTGAGACGTTTGTATTCCTTTTTGCCTGCTTCATTTACTGCATTTTTATATTTTCTCCTTTCATCAATTAAATTTCTTCTCTTAGCTCTCGTCTTTTTACCTACTTGATCCTCTGCTGCCTTCACTACTTCATCTCTCAAAGCTACCCATTCTTCTTCTATTGTATTTCTTTCCCCATTACTGTCAAGTGTTCCTTTATGCTCTCCCTGAAACTCTGTACAACCACTTGTTCTTTCAGTTTATCCAGGTCCCATCTCCTTAAATTTCCACCTTTTTGCAGTTTCTTCAGTTTTAATCTACAGGTCATAACCAATAGATTGTGGTCAGAGTCCACATCTGCCCCTGGAAATGTCTTACAATTTAAAACCTGGTTCCTAAACGTCTGTTTTTACCATTATATATCTATCTGATACCTTTTAGTATCTCCAGGGTTCTTCCATGTATACAATCTTCTTTCATTATTCTTAAACCAAGTGTTAGCTATGATTAGGTTGTGCTCTGTGCAAAATTCTACCAGACGGCTTCTTCTTTCATTTCTTAGCCCCAATCCATATTCACCTACTACGTTTCCTTCTCTCCCTTTTCCTACACTTGAATTCCAGTCACCCATGACTATTAAATTTTAGTCTCCCTTCACTATCTGAATAATTTATTTTATTTCATCATACATTTCTTCAATTTCTTCGTCATCTGCAGAGCTAGTTGGCATATAAACTTGTACTACTGTAGTAGGTGTGGGCTTCGTATCTATCTTGGCCACAATAATGCGTTCACTATGCTGTTTGTAGTAGCTTTGTTTTGCTTTAGGAAAAGTAAAGGCACGAGAGAGGCAATTCTGACGTTACGGCTAATAATGGAAGCTAGGCTAAAGAAAAATCTAGTCACGTTCATAGGATTATTCGACCTGGAAAAAGCGTTCGACAATATAAAATGGTGCAAACTGTTCAAGGTTCTGAAAAAAGTTGGGGTAAGCTATAGGGAGAGACGGGTTATATACAATATGTACAACAACCAAGAGGGAATAATAAGAGTGGACGATTAAGAACGAAGTGCTCGTATTAAGAAGGGAGTAAGACAAGGCTGTAGCCTTTCGCCCCTACTGTTCAATCTGTACATCGAGGAAGCAGTGATGGAAATAAAAGAAAGGTTCAGGAGTGGAATTAAAATACAAGGTGAAAGGATATAAGTGATTCGATTCGCTGATGACATTGCTATCCTGAGTGAAAGTGAAGAAGAATTAAATGATCTGCTGAACGGAATGAACAGTCTAATGAGTACACAGTATGGTTTGAGAGTAAATCGGAGAAAGACGAAGGTAATGAGAAGTAGTAGAAATGAGAACAGCGAGAAACTTAACATCAGGATTGATGGTCACGAAGTCAATGAAGTTAAGGAATTCTGGTACCTAGGCAGTAAAATAACCAATGATGGACGGAGCAAGGAGGACATCAAAAGCAGACTCGCTATGGCAAAAAAGGCATTTCTGGCCAAGAGAATTCTACTAAAATCAAATACCGGCCTTAATTTGAGGAAGAAATTTCTGAGGATGTACGTCTGGAGTACAGCATTGTATGGTAGTGAAACATGGATTGTGGGAAAACCGGAACAGAAGAGAATCGAAGCATTTGAGATGTGGTGCTATAGACGAATGTTGAAAATTAGGTGGACTGACAAGGTAAGGAATGAGGAGGTTCTACGCAGAATCGGAGAGGAAAGGAATATGTGGAAAACACTGATAAGGAGAAGGGACAGGATGATAGGACATCTGCTAAGACATGAGGGAATGACTTCCATGGTAGTAGAGGGAGCTATAGAGGGCAAAAACTGTAGAGGAAGACAGAGATTGGAATACGTCAAGCAAATAATTGAGGACGTAGGTTGCAAGTGCTACTCTGAGACGAAGAGGTTAGCACAGGAAAGGATTTCGTGGCGGGCCGCATCAAGCCAGTCAGTTGACTGATGACCAAAAAAAAAGCTGCATGCCCTCGGGAAAAATTACGCCCGTAGTTTCCCCTTGCTTTCAGTCGTTCGCAGTACCAGCACAGCAAGGCCGTTTTGGTTAGTGTTACAAGGCCAGGTCAGTCAACCATCCAGACTGTTGCCCTTGCAACTACTGAAAAGGCTGCTGCCCCTCTTCAGGAACCACACGTTTGTCTGGCCTCTCAACAGATACCCCTCCGTTGTGGTTGCACCTACGGTACGGCTATCTGTATCGCTGAGGCACGCAAGCCTCCCCACCAACGGCAAGGTCCATGGTTCATGGAGGGGGGCAGCTCCTCATATCGTGTTGAATCTCCTTTTCTCCGACGTTGTGCAGCAGCTTGACGTGACACGGACGCAACAAGTCATTGGAAGTCTGCTGCAGGAATATTGAGCCATGCTGCCCCTATAGCCGATCATAATTGCGAAAGCCTTACCGGTGCAGGACTTTTGTGCACGAACTGACCTCTCGATTATGTCCCATAAACGTTCGATGGATGATCACATCATTCGTTCGAATCTTCCAGAATGTTCTTCAAACCAACAGCGAATAACTGTGATCCGGTGCATTGTCATCCGTAAAAACTCTTTCGTTGTTTCGGAACATGAAATCCATGGATGGCTGCAAATGATCTCCAAGTAGCCAAACATAACCATTTCCCGTCAATGGTCGATTCAGTTGGACTAGAGGACCCAGCCCATTCCATGTAAACACAGCGCACATCATTACAGAGCTGCAGCCAGCTTGGGTCTATGGCTTCTTGAGGTCTGCACCACACTCGAACTGTACCATCAGCTCTTACCAGATGAAACTGAGACTTATTTGACGAGGCCACAGTTTCAGTCGTCTAGGGTCCAACCAATGTGGTCACTAGTCCAGGAGAGGTTCTACAGGAGAGGTCGTGCTGTTAGCAAAGGCACTCGCGTCGGTCGTTTGTTGCGACAGCCCATTAACGCTAAATATCGCCGCACTGTCCTAATGGATACGTCTGCCAAACGTTTCACGTTGATTTCTATGGTTTTTTCATGCAGTGTTTCTTGTCCGTTAGCACTGACGCCGCTGCTGCTCTTGGTCGTTAAGTGAAGGGGATCGGCCATTGCGTTGTCCCTAGTGAGAGGTAAATACTTGAAACTGGTATTCTCGGCACATTCTTGACACTGTGGATCTCGGAATACTGAATTCCCTAAGATTTCGGAAATAGAATGTCCCATGCGTCTAGCTCTAACTACAATTCCTCGTTCAAAGTCTATTAATTCGCATCGTGCGGCCATAATAACTTCGGATATTGTTCTACATGAATAACCTGAGTACAAACGACAGTTCCTCCGACGCACTGCTCTTTTACATCTTGTGTACGCGATACTACCGACAACTGTATTTGCCCATCGCTGTCCAATGATTTTTGTCACCTCGGTGTACTTGGCACCAAAATCAGCTGCACACTTTTGAAGATAAGATACAAAGCTTCAAAGCGTTTCCCAACAGGAAATTAAAGTCAAGCGAAATGGTGCTTTGTATATGAGAGCTAGTTTCGATTTCACTTAGTATTCTATCAAATACTTAAGCCAATGCCTCAAAAAGTCTCCTTCCAGTCCCTAGTCGACAGAAACCAGAAACATGCCAAGCGTATGTTCCTACATAAACTGTGTTAGCGACAGACGTTCCTTTGGCTAGTAGTCGTTTGTTTACGATGCTACTTGACGAAATGACACTGTAGAAATGGCAGCGTACTGTGTGCGTTTACAGGGGCGAGCCGAGGGAATGGCTTATCGAGAGTATGCAGAGACAGATACTCGACGCCTAGTAGAACTCACGTACCTCTCCTGGGGCCCTATTCTGTATCGTTCATATCGATCGGTGTGGTTGGTTTGTTTCGGTAGTGACGTCATTTTCGGTTCTTTATCCAAATAGCCTATTCAGTAAGCTTCTGAGACCTATTACCGAACGGTCCTCCCACCGATTTTACGGCAAGTACCGAGAGGTTTTGGATTTAGGTGTGGCCCTGTCGATCGGTGAGCTGTGGTTTATGTACACATATAATTTGTTATTTTGAACATATTTAGCGGTTTTAGCTTTGGATTTAGTGATTGTGTTACTAAAGAATCACCAGAGGACGCATCCAGTTGGAAATTGAGTTTATAATAGACTATTTTCTTTTGTTAGAAATATGGTTAAGTTAGGTTGTTACTGTGAATGATTAAATCCAAACAGAAAACGTTTTCGGTCAATATTCTCTCAAAATACGTGTTATTTTTATGCAAATAAGAGTGCAAATAAGAGTTTAAAGATCATTAAATAGCAAGACATCGGCTCTGCTTACGTATATTACATGAGTGTGAACTGACGTTACCAGTGACTTTGTGTACTTTTTCCCACAAATGGTTTAGTAAGTAATAATCGAAACGTATTTACAACTTTCAAGTAACAATGGAAAGCAATTATGTGAAGCCTGATACTGGAAACCTTCCAAACTATATTACGCATTTCTGACTTATGCAGCATCGTTTGGCAACGAAATCAGCCTACGTTCCTTTGCAATAGTACAAGAATTCAGCCCCCTGTAGTTGTTGTTTAACTTAGCAAAGTGGTTAGCGCGCGGGACATAAGGACACGGGTTCGCGCACGGATTGGTGCAAAATTTTTTTTTTTCTTCTTCATACACTCCTGGAAATGGAAAAAAGAACACATTGACACCGGTGTGTCAGACCCACCATACTTGCTCCGGACACTGCGAGAGGGCTGTACAAGCAATGATCACACGCACGGCACAGCGGACACACCAGGAACCGCGGTGTTGGCCGTCGAATGGCGCTAGCTGCGCAGCATTTGTGCACCGCCGCCGTCAGTGTCAGCCAGTTTGCCGTGGCATACGGAGCTCCATTGCAGTCTTTAACACTGCTAGCATGCCGCGACAGCGTGGACGTGAACCGTATGTGCAGCTGACGGACTTTGAGCGAGGGCGTATAGTGGGCATGCGGGAGGCCGGGTGGACGTACCGCCGAATTGCTCAACACGTGGGGCGTGCGGTCTCCACAGTACATCGATGTTGTCGCCAGTGGCCGGCGGAAGGTGCACGTGCCCGTCGACTTGGGACCGGACCGCAGCGACGCACGGATGCACGCCAAGACCGTAGGATCCTACGCAGTGCCGCAGGGGACCGCACCGCCACTTCCCAGCAAATTAGGGACACTGTTGCTCCTGGGGTATCGGCGAGGACCATTCGCAACCGTCTCCATGAAGCTGGCCTACGGTCCCGCACACCGTTCGGCCGTCTTCCGCTCACGCCCCAACATCGTGCAGCCCGCCTCCAGTGGTGTCGCGTCAGGCGTGAATGGAGCGACGAATGGAGACGTGTCGTCTTCAGCAATGAGAGTCGCTTCTGCCTTGGTGCCAATGATGGTCGTATGCGTGTTTGGCGCCGTGCAGGTGAGCGCCACAATCAGGACTGCATACGACCGAGGCACACAGGGCCAACGCCCTGCATCATGGTGTGGGGAGCGATCTCCTACACTGGCTGTACACCTCTGGTGATCGTCGAGGGGACACTGAATAGTGCACAGTACATCCAAACCGTCATCGAACCCATCGTTCTACCATTCCTAGACCGGCAAGGGAAATTGCTGTTCCAACAGGACAATGCACGTCCGCATGTATTCCGTGCCACCCAACGTGCTCTAGAAGGTGTAAGTCAACTACCCTGGCCAGCAAGATCTCCGGATCTGTCCCCCATTGAGCATGTTTGGGACTGGATGAAGCGTCGTCTCACGCGGTCTGCACGTCCAGCACGAACGCTGGTCCAACTGAGGCGCCAGGTGGAAATGGCATGGCAAGCCGTTCCACAGGACTACATCCAGCATCTCTACGATCATCTCCATGGGAGAATAGCAGCCTGCATTGCTGCGAAAGGTGGATATACACTGTACTAGTGCCGACATTGTGTATGCTCTGTTGCCTGTGTCTATGTGCCTGTGGTTCTGTCAGTGTGATCATGTGATGAATCTGACTCCAGGAATGTGTCAATAAAGTTTCCCCTTCCTGGGACAATGAATTCACGGTGTTCTTATTTCAATTTCCAGGAGTGTATATGCAACACAGTCGGAGACATTGTTATTTGTTAAGATTTTTCTGCAATATTACTGACAGGTAAGAGCGCAGTTCCTCAGTAATGATTTCGTGATTTCTGTGTGTTTAAAATACGAAATATGAAATTGTTGGAGATGAAATTGCTGTGAGTGAAACAACCGACAGTGACCTTTATATTTTTTCTTGTCAGAAATAATTCACCATTTTTTCCGAATATGTAGTGATTTCCGAGTATGCAGTTAGATGGGAATCTAAGAGCACGACTTAAATTACTGGGAATGTAACTAGCAGCATTCATCTTCATAATCTTGCCTGTCACAAGTCTTTATCTGCGATTTAATCCTCAATAACAGTAGACAGAGGTGAAAGATCTCCACTGTAATATTTTTAGACTGTTAGCACCATATATGAAACATTTTCATTCATGAGATGCATGTTACACACTTCGACGACTGCAGGAGCTCTCGATAACGCGTTTTTTTTTTTTTTCAGTTTTATTCTTAAGACAAAAATCGTTGACATATCATATAGGGAAATGGGTTACCTAATCATTTGGATCTCTAGGAGCGAGTTATAACCACATTCTGTTTATCTTCTTATTCTTTTAGCACAGGCTACAAATACTGGCCAAAACTGTTCAGTAATTAGTGCCTCTCCATACCCAGGGTTGCTGTTTTTGTCTCAAATAAAATACCGATGAACGACAATCACAATAGCAGTCCTTAACACTCTTTCAGTGTCACTGAACTGTGAACCTACTAACCTCATTTTCGTCCGACATTTCCGCTGGTATTTTAGCAACACTTCGTACTGCGAAAACGCAAGTTCGGTACTGCGAAGAATAGCGCGCCTGTGGCGTCTGCTAGCCGCTTTGTGTTCGTGGCGCTGTGCGCGCTGCAGTGCGCATGCGCGGATCTGCGGCCGCTTGCTTTTGATTGGCTTGCGCGACACGAACCAACAGCTCTAGACCCGAACGGTATCGCTACCAAAACGCATACTGAATAACGATGGGACTCTTAATTCGAGTACTAGACCGTTCGGTGCTATTGAGTACCGAAACGATCGCCACAATGGCAGAAAGATACAGAATAGGCACCCTGGTTAATTTTTTGAACCCTGTGCCTTTCTTGAACTTTTTCCGGTCGGTTTTTGCACCCCTCTTTGCTTGCGCCCTTGACTGGGTCACCTCGCCAACCCATCGTCACGCCACCTGCAGGACGCAGCGTCTAGTCATTGTGTCTTTAAGATCGCGCAACATTCCGCTCATGTGACCTCAGCCACAGGTGACGCAATAAACGCAATAAAGGCTGTGTAGAAACAAACACATATCCGCCATTATGCGATGTTGTCGCGGTGGAACACTTCGAGCCAACATTTGCATTTTAGAGGTTGTGTGTTTTCGTAGGTATTGTAGTTTTCCTTTAGTTGCTTTTGCTAGTGGGTTATCTGCAAGAGAAAATGTTTTGAGTGTGTGCAAGCAATGTCTGGTTGTGCTGTAATTCTCAAAATTCCAACACCAAAGAGATGGTAGTAGTGCTTAACGCTTTCCCTCACAACGCAAGTCTGCAAAATATTTGGGTGTCGAAATGCTATAGAAAAAGACGCTGTGAATGTTGCAAATGCTAGAATATTTTCTCGTCTGTTTAAAGAAACTGATTATGTTAGAGACTTGTGTCGTGTCGTCCGAACAAGACACAGGCAGGGAAAAGGTACCACATGTGCAAAGATGCGAGCTGGTGCCATTGCCATAGAGACTCGCCGCTTGCGCGAGTTCCATCAGCACGAAGGGCAGCGCTGAGGACGAAGATGTCGACTTCGCCTCGGCCAGTTGCCGGCCGAGTACAATTCGCCAATGACCTGACGACGACGGACAGAAGCCTACTCGGAAAGCAGAAGAACAGCTCTCGCCCACTTGGTTATAGATTATCGTCCAGGGCTGCCTTAGACAGGGAACGTCGTTTATTGAACTCTTAGAATTGACAGAGAGTTGTTGTAATTGCATTTGCTATGTACTGTGAAGTTTACCTACGATTATTTGCATTTAGCGATTAAGGGCCTTTTTCTGTGTTATATTACATGCAGTGTTGCAGACTTAATCATTCAACCAGTCACAAAGATCAGTAAACCTTTTAACTCATTTGTGTGACTTTGTTACTAATTTGTTGGAGTGTTGTAGAACCTTTGTTCTCCTATCCTGTTACCTCACCCTGGGACATAGCTGTGTAGTTGTGGCAGGGAGAAATTGTCTTAGCAATGTACTGCACCAGAAGGTTTCACGAACTCACAAACTCGGCCTGCCGTAACAACCGTGGCAACTCGGCCTCCACAGCAGTAGCGACGAGGCCTTTACAGAACTAGCGACGAGAGTTTACGAAAGCTTGCGTTCGGAATTGTAAAATTTACCGCGGAGACGAGTGCTTACGAGCGTTGTATTTCCGTCGAGTAATATGTATTAGCGCCAGACATTACATGCAACAGAAGGGAAGGAACCTTTCAGCAAAAGTTGAGATTCGTAGAAGAAGCATAGGGACTGTGCAAAAGGATCCCCGACGGAGGAAGAGCGTCGATTAACGTACATCTACAAAAGAATTTGTTTCTAATGATTTGTATAAAGCCAGTTTACAGAATTACGTACAGGCATTATAGAGTAGAAATGCTCGTATAAAAACGTGTGCATAAAATTGCAAGCACGTATTACAGACCTTTCGAAGTCAGTTGCCGGAACGAAACGACGACTTCGCAATGAAGAAAGTAATAAAAAACGCGCTTGTGGCTCGTGAAATTAATCGGATACTGGGAAAACTATTTTCACCCAATCACATCAGAAGTTTGTTACAGGAATGAAAACGGGTCTATGGGTCAAAGTGGACATTATTTTGCGAGTCGATTTCTTTTGCGTGCCGTTGCGCAAAAAAGACACTTATTTCAGAAAAAAATCGGTTGTCCTTTACCTGCAGTTTCAACCTTGCGTTCTTGGATAAACGCCAGTTTCAGTTGCCACCAGGTATGCTGAAGAATATTCTAGCTTTGTTAGCTAATTCTGTTGTTTTCTACAAATAAAGAATTTTTTGGAAATGTTTGGTAAGCTTCTATGGGACCAAACTGCTGATGTCATTGGTCCCTAGACTTACACGTTACTTAATCTAACTTACGTAAAGGACAACACACACACACGCACACATGCCCGAGGGAAGACTCGACTCTCCGATGGAAGGAGGAGGGGGGGGGGGGGGGGGCAGAGCGGCACGAACCGTGACAAGGCGCATAGACCGCCGCGGCTACAAATAGGCACTTGTATATTTTCTTGAATGAAAGCGAAAATGTCCACGTGTTACTTGAAGTTCCTTTAAACTTGCGATGAATATAAAATGAAAATGATAGTTAGGTCTTATTTACTCGTTAAAATGTTTTCACAGCCAACTTAGGGAACTACAAGCTCATAAAGAACATTTTCTTTGACAGAAAGCTGCAGAAACGGGCTACACTTTGCGATTTTTTTCAACCAGTAGAGTCTGTTTAAAAGCTGGTTAAGTTATTCAATCTAGAGGTAACATTCTAGCAATAGCAAAATACCGATTTCCATTTCGTTATTTCAGTAGAAAGTACAACGCACCACAAATACATAGCGCATATATGTGTAGTACGCACTTTATAGCGCTCTTACCGACGCACACGTTGTTTCTTATTAACGTCACAGCGTCAGCCAATAGCGGCACATAACGCTTGCTGCCGAAATATATGTTCTATGGACCTTGTTCCGTATGAACGCTGGCGCGCGTTTACAGCTGACGCAGCAACAGCAGTCGCTGCGGCGAGCCACTATTGCCTGTGTGGCGTCACTTGCTGGCGGATGCCGTTTACCCTTATCTCACACAGCTTTGTGCGTGCAATATGTTGGTAGACGGAACTTTCCAATTAAGCCTCCTTTACACCGAAGCGAACACAAGTGAAAGTTCAGCAGCGAACTGGAATTCTCTCTTTCGTAAATTCTAGATGAACGTAAACAAACGGCATTCGGTCATGTTCGGCTTAGTATTCGCTAGTGTTCGCTAGAGTTCAGCTGAAGTTCGTGTACTCTGCGCAGTACAGCGAACTTTCGTCTGCTATATTGCCTACTTTTATTGTTACTGGCATGAGTTGCTTGACCGTGGAATGGTCCGAATGGAATATAACGATGCATCTTGGAGCTAAGAGATCCGTACCACAAGTAGCGAAGGAAAATAATTATGACCCATAGAAAATTGTCGAAGCACTCAAAGATCCTACTGGAGACGTTAGATGTGTATCTATTACGGTGATGGAAACATACTTAAGACCTAATTAGTCTCATTACCAGTGGCGGCTCGTGAGTATACATTTTGGGTGCTCACAGATGTTTAGATTCGGATAAATTTGAGAGTGTGAGCTTAATATCATCTGCTGCAGAACAGTTATGCTTAGCAACAAGTTTAGACAACTACAGCCACTGCCAATAATAATAAGAGTAATAATATAATAATAATAATAATAATAATAATAATAATAATAATAAGATGCACAACTCACCTGACAAAAGAAAGAATTGTTTTTATGGAATTTTGTTGTTTTATACATAATTAAGTACAGTTTAGGGCGATAACGAAATAATGTGTAAGCTTTCGCAACTCTCCATTTCGCATTTTTGTATGAGTGGGAGTTTTTGTGCTTTTCCATTTTTTCGGACAAATGTACAAGATTCCTAACAGATGTCTTTGTTCACGTATTTACTCTGCGCTGAAAATCAGATATTCTTACGCTGCACCAACACAACAATTTGGGCTAACTGTACACTTCCTTGTTAAACGGTCGCTTGTAGTCACACTTGTTCGATTTCGTAACTCTCTCAATCAAAGGCTAACTTCTCCTGGTAATTTACTTTTTTGTTCCCAGAATGAGATTTTCACTCTGCAGCGGAGTGTGCGCTGATACTAAACTTCCTGACAAAGTTGTGCGCCGGAATGATGTTCGAACTCGGGACCTTTGCCTTTCGTGAGCAAGTGCTCTACAGACTGAGCTATCTAAGCACGACTCACGACCCATTCTCAGAGCTTTACTTTTCTGTTAGCATTTTAAATAAAATCAGGAGAGTTCATTATTCACTGCACACGAAAGCCGATTCCTGCATAGTAGACGCCCAACACAAAGTGCCGTTTGTGGAAATGATGAAACTCAAATAGTAGTATCTCCCAACGTGGTCACTTGACCAGAAAACAAATGAGGCACTGAGATCCATAAGGGCCTAAAGCACCCCGCCGTCGGTCCTACATTTAAATGAATATCAGAGAAACCAGTGATACAGCTTTTCGTAAACTTTACTATACAACGTGGGCATACAGCACAGATAAACCTTACTCACCATAAGGTCAATACATTTCAGAAGCATGAATAAATACTACAATCTCACAATCGACTGTGATGTACTTTAGGCCCTATGTTTTCAGCACCTCAGATGGATTACTGTACAATGAAATTCATAGCTTAATATTCTATAACTCGTTCAAAAACCTAGAAAATAGGTTCATTGTCAGTACAGCTTTAACATACACTGACGTCCGATCTAATTCTACAACACTACATAGTGGGTGAATTAGCATAGCTGAGGAGTGCGCTATCATTTAGCATGATTTATGCCGAGCGAACGGGGATAACAGTCTGCTGCAGTGTGCTTTCATCTGGTGGCAGTAAAGTAAACTTCTAGTTGAGTGACAAGGACTAGGCAATTACGTCACGAGAGTTGTTCTTGCGCAAAAGCTCTTTAAAACGTGCACAACTGAAGGTGTGCTCGCGACCCTGATGCCAAGTTCCACGGACTCTAGAGGAACAGTAGCACGGTATTTTAAGTGCTGCATCTTTCAGATTACCGTTTCTTAGTTACTTTTAACAGCACTCAAAGAAAAATAGCCAATAAATCCGCAAGGGGTTGAACGTTAGGGCGTTCACGCGCTCTTACACAGCAGCCGCCACTGTTCCGTTGCTTATAACCGTAGTATCACTTGTACAGTGTGGCAGCCAGTCGAGGAATATTTTAGGGAATTTGTTTAAAAAATTTATTTCAAAGGCCCAGTGGGATCTTTACAAGCTTTCTCCCAGAGCAATTCACGCCGTGTCTACGTGACGCAAGTCGCTTGCCTTTCAAAACCGAGGCAGTTCTGTCGAGTTAAAGCTTCTGACAGGAGAAGCCGTGAGACCTCTGCCGGAAACTGCTAGCGAATTTACGCCATTGGTTTTAGCCAATAGCGTGCGCGGGATACCGATCACGTGTGTGGATTCTGGAGTGTTCTGCGTCTGTAATCCAGACATCCAGCAGAACAGATGTCTTTTTGGAAGGCAGAGCCTCTGGCTCCGCTCTTCGCGACCGGCCACCAACGTTAAGTCGACATGAACCGCTTCCCCTTCCGTTAGCCATTTAATTTAATTGTTCGACCTCCTAGAGTGGCCTAAACCTGCTAACTCCCGACCCTAGGCACGCCTTTTGTACTCCGTACATTGAAATGTATCATCTTTGTTGTACTTAATCCTTTGTTTTGCAATTTAACGGCAGCCCTGGATGCCCACTATCAAATCCTGACCGCTCGACCTCCTGCACACTGCCGCCACGAGGCATATTTAACAAACTTCTTCCCCCTTCCCTGCCATTTTATACATTAACACTGGTGTCAGAAGTTTCTCTCCCCATCCCCAAACCATGTACTCTTTTACAATTGGTGTCAGAAGTGGGATGTAACATTTATAACCCCCCCTTCCCGCCACGAACTCCTTTTACACAATGTTATATTAGAGATTTTGTATGATGAATAGGAATGGTTATCATAGATCACGCTATCTGCCCTCTAACGAACGACACTGAGGTGACAAATGTCATGGGATGGTGATACGAACGTACACGGATGGCGGTAGTATCGTGTATACAAGGTATAAAAGGCCAGTGCATTGGCAGCGATGTCCCACCTTCTCCTTTTCCTTGAACACATCCGCACACTCTATATTGTCCACCGCCTTGATCCCCCTCACCCCCTGGTTTCTCCCATCCTCTCAACCCCCAACCAGTTGCTGCGCCTTTCCCGTTGTGTCCCACCCTCTCTCCGTCTCCACACCCTCCTTCTCCTTTCCCAACACAACTTCCACCGTCTACCCCTCTCGGATGATGAGCTTCGCCCTGACATCTACCCTTCCTACCAACTCTAACCCCTTCTTCCTGACTCCTCCTCTGGGCTCCCTTTCCTCCCCCTCCCTCCTCCTGAGCGGCTTCCCCATCCATCTCTTGTGCCTCCTTCCAGTGTCTCTACGCTCCCTCCTGCCCTGTCTTCCCTCTTCCTCTCCCACCCCACATGTCTCCTGCCTCTTCGTGAACCCACTGACGCCCCTCCTCTCTTCATCCCGCCGCTTCCCCAGCTGCCCCTTGCTCTCCCCTCCTTTTCCATACTCTCTGACCTTTTCCCTCGGCAGGTCCGACCTGGCAGTTTTTATTGTTCATCGTGTGTACTCCAAGTGGGTTTTACGCGTATTGTTCCGGAGTGTTTTTACTACTGTGGCGGACTTTTAACCTGTGCCTGCGCATTCACTGTCTTCTCTGTGTTTCAAGAATCGCCAATTGTGTTTTTTAACTTTCTGGTGCCTTTTTTAACTGTCCCCCCATGAACGTCTCCATGTCAGTGTAAATTTTACCTCCATTTTCTCCCCTTACTCTGTTTTATGTTCCCCTTTTTTATCTCCTTATGTGTGTATCATTTTATACTTGTTTTAGCTGTAGTGTCACTTGGCTGAAGAGCGGCGGATTGTGCCGCTGACAGCTCTCCCCTGCCCATATGGGGCAGGGGAATGAAATTACAATAAGGAAAAAAGAAGCAGTGATGTCATTTGCACTCAGGTGACTCAGGTGAAAACGTTTCCGATGTGATTCTTATCCCATGACGGGAATAACAGATTGAACGCGGAATGGTAGTTGGAGTCAGATGCATGGGATGTTACATTTCGGAAATCATTACGGAATTCAATATTCTGAGATCCACACTGTCAATAATGTGCCAAGATACCAAATTTCAGACATTACCTCTCCCCACAAACAACGTAATCGCCAACCACCTCCACTTAACGGCCGAAAGAGGAAGCGTTTGCACAGAGTTTGTGACTGCTAACGAACAAGCGTGAAACAATTCGCAGAAATCAATGTGAGAAATAGGACGAACATGTCCGCTAGGATTGTGCGGCGAAATTGGCGTTAATGGGGTATTGCCGCAGACGATTGGCGCGAGTGCCCTTGCTAGTTACATGACAGCAACCGCAACGCCTCTCCTGGGCTTGTGATCATATCGGTTGGACCCTAGAGCCTGGAAAGCAGTGGCCTAATGAGATGAGTCCCCATTTCAGTTGGTAAGACCTGATGGTAGGGTTCGAGTGTGACGCAGATCCCACGAAGGCCTGGATCTACGTTGTGTAAGTAGGCTGTTTAGGTGTTTTTATTGGTAACGCCACGTAGCGCTCTGAAAATCACTGCTGTGTGCAGTCAGTGGCTGGTTGGCATTGTTGTAATACTCGCCATTGTAGTGTTGGGCAGCGGCAGCTGGATGCTAACAGCGCGTAGCGTTGGGCAGTTGGAGGTGAGTCGCCAGCAGTGGTGGACGTGGGGAGAGAGATGGCGGAGTTTTAAGATTTGTAAGACTGGATGTCATGAACTGCTATATATATTATGACTATTAAGGTAAGTACATTGTTTGTTCTGTGTTAAAATCTTTCATTTGCTAACTATGCCTATCAGTAGTTAGTGCCTTCAGTAGTTTGAATGTTTTATTTAGCTGGCAGTAGTGGCGCTCGCTGTATTGCAGTAGCTTGAGTAACGAAGATTTTTGTGAAACATATAGGTAAATGTTAGTCAATGCCATTCTTTTGTAGGGATTTTTTGAAGTCAGATTGCGTTGCACTAAAAAAAATGTTGTGTGTAAGTTTAAGCACAGTCTTGTATAATTGTTCTAAGGGGACGTTTCATATGTCGACCCTTAGCCAAGGATACCTCACTGGAATCTTCTGATTTTTTCCTTGTAGTTTGTGTAATTAGTGTTGCTATTGTTTATTGCTATCGCGTAATTGTAGAGCGAATCTCCTTTGTAGTTGCAGTCTTTCATTGTTGTATAGTAAAACAGTCGTGGCATGCATGTAGAGTTGCACCAAGTATTTCGCAGCTGCGCTTGCAATTAACTACATATTATTTTCAGAGCTACGTTAATGTGTTCTCTTATTTTTGCTCTTCAAATTGTGTTCTCTTATTTTTGCTCTTCAGATTGTGCTTTTCTGTGTTATCGTGTGAAATATTGTGACAATAAGGGCATGTGAAAAACGTAATGCTAGGCTACAAAGTAAACTGAGAAATGACAGTGAAGACGAAAGCAGTGTGTTAGCGCCACCATGTAATGAATTCACTAATGTTCAAGGTAGTAATTTGGTAATAGTGTATAGGGAAATGAAGCGAGCTGCAAATAATGGTGTAGGCAGTGAAACAGTTAGTGAACAGGGAAGCATTATCGATCGATCGGTCGGCAACAGCTCGCGTCAGTAATCCGAAATGACAGGACACAATCTTGCAAATACTGTACATTCAGGTTTTGCGTCCTCACCGTTTTCTCAAATAAGTCAAGACACATTTTCTGCTTGTCAAAATGTGAATGTTGCCGGTGCAAATGCACTGCCGAAAAGCATAGAGGAACAGATTCCAGACACTAATACATTATTATTGCAATTAATGCAACAAATGGAACAAAATCAGAGACAAGCACAACAAAAGCTTCAAAAGTTAGACACAATGGAACAAAAGCTTCAAAAGTTGGACACAATGGAACAAAATCAGAGACAAACACAGCATAAGCTTCAAAAGCTAGACACCACACTTGAACAAACACGTGAAGATTTAACTACTGAGTTACATAACACTGAATCGAAATGCCAAAAAATCTGTAATGAGGTAAAAACACAAATTTGTGAGCATTTTCAACCTATTTTTTCCCGGCATGAAAATGCATTACAGAATCATGAAGCAACCTTAAAAGAACTGCAAACTATTGTTCGTGAAAATCACGACACCTTGCAAGCTAAAATGGACTCAGTTGCATCTACCGATTCGGTTACGCAACTTGCAAGAACTCAGGAAAACATAAAGGACACAGTAGATTCGATTTCAACACAAATGGACACTCTGAAACTTGGTTCAGAAAAACACACTGAGGAAATGTGTTCACTATCGGAGAAAGGAGCCGAACTTTCAGATCAGTTCATTAACTTATCTACAAAGGTAGATGATGATCTGAATGATACAGAAGAGTGCGAACAAATTAGGAAATTCAAACAAAATCAGAATCAAATTAATACACAACACCAAAGAGAAATCCGGGAAGTGCAAGATCAGCTTACACAGATAATACAAGAATTACGTATTTTAGAGGACACTCGCGCTCCTACATGGGAAGAGGGACTTAGAAATACGGAAAAGTCACAAAATAATAACACAGGGGATTTCGGAGATTATGAAAGAAATTGGCAAGGTGCACCGAATTTTGAGATGGAACCGCCGACACGACGTAACAATGACCGATATGCTACCCGCCGACACGATGATTTTGACTATAAGCTGTTCATTACTGCACGTAAATTCAAAACATTTAAGAATTCTGGCAACGACATTCATCCACAAGCGTGGCTCCATCAATTCTCTCATTGTTTTCCTCCCAACTGGTCATTAGAGCACAGATTAGAATTTATATGTGGCTACTTGGAGAATGAACCAGCTGTAAGAATGCGATCGGTCATTCACGATTGTCATAGTGAAGGAGAATTTTATCATGCCTTCCTCTCAGCATATTGGTCTCAAGCTACACAAGACCGAGTAAAACATAGCATCATAATGATGAAACATTTCGAACAATCTGAATTTTCCAGTCTTGTCAAATATTTTGAAGACATGTTACATAAGAATCAGTATCTTTCAAACCCATACAGCCCCTCAGAACTCATCCGCATTTGCTTAATCAAATTACCAGAACATTTATGACAGATTTTTTAGCAGGACGATGCAAAGACGACATTGAAGCTTTTCAGGGACTGTTACAAGAACTGGAAATTGACACTGACAATCGCGGAACGCGAAAACAGGAGTACAACAATTACAGGTCACATCTGTCACAATTCCGCGATGACAGACATAATACACGACAAGGCTATTCTTACAACGTAAATCGTGACCAAAACAGACACCACCCGTATGACAACCGTTGGCAGAGTAATAATAATTACAGGGAAAGATCACCTCTCCGCAGTAATGACTATCACAGACACTACCATAGAAACAGACAATATGGGAACCAAAACAATTATTATTACGGGAGACAGAATAACTTCAGACGCAACGATCCACCGTGCAGTGATAATTCAAGGAGAAATTCTCCACCACGTGACCGACAAGAAATTAATTACAGAAATTACCGACATGACGACAGACGATATGTTCGTAACGACAGACCTGAATTGCAGCAGAACTGGCGAGCTTCAAACAGGGCAGGGTCTTCTCGTCAAGGTGAATTTGTAGAAGTTAAGTCTCCTAATCCCAATAACGGCGCGCGCCAACAAAGAGAGAGACAATGACTCGCACCGCAGGCAGCCGCGTGCGCCGGCTGCCTCAGAGAAAAATAACATAGACGCTAACCTCGAGAAAAATTTTAGCCTTCCTTACCGACGTATATAACATGATAATTGCTTTGCAGTTTAAACTCTGTCCACTAGGAAGAGTAAAGGATTGCACCACATTTCACATTTAAAACCATTTATTGAGAGATAATCTGCATTTTAACTTAGTCTTTCCTATAAAATTTTTCACTTCACGTTACTAGTACTCTTTGTCACACCTAGAAACTGTTAACGTGCAACAATGTTTTGAAGTTAACTATCCAGTCTAGAACTTAGAGAACTTATTTAGACAGTATTTACGAGTGCATTGTTATAGTGAACAGACGTCACAGTGTTATTGTGTGTGTACATTCTTGCTTGTTAGTTGCACGATTACGTAACGACTATAAGGCTTACATACTTAGAACATTTACCAGTACTGCTAATGAGATTTTAATGCAACATTTTGGTTTATTTGAAAATACATTCTTTATTTGAAGTACATTCGGTGAGATTAAAAATGACTTAGCATTTGGTTTCTCTGATAGCTACACGATTATATCACGACGCTACTAATATGTGACACGATTTACATTGTTGCTTTTGCGGTGTATCTGTTCTATATCTGCACTGTTTTTGTGTATTATTCTGGAAAGTAAAACATGTTTTAGTAGTAACTTTTGTGGTATAGCTACAATGAGACAGCCATTATCGTAGCACAACAATACGTTACATTATAGTTCTTTCTTGATCACGGTAAGGTACGTAATAACTACGATATCTATATGGAAAGCATTTCACTTTCGTTTATGATGAGGTAAGTACATTGACGTCAGCAGAACTTTGCTTACAGAGGACGATAACTACGACAGTTCCACAGAATTATCTTACAGCAAAACGCACATTTAGCACTACAGGGCACGCATTTGAGTGATTAATTTGGTGCTTAAACCATTTATTCATCAAGATTGTTGAATTAAAAAGAAAGTTTTTCGTGATACATTTCATTCCATTGCTGTAATCTGTAACACCTGAGGGTATAATTACATTAATCCTCAGGGGGGTACACGCTTACTTTGTGTACCATGTGTATGGCAAGCACAAGGAGCCCTAGCTAATATAGTATTTGCTTATACAACTTTACACATCGGTACCATATTTCTCTAACACATTAATTACACAACTATCTGATCATTTGACAGAGAAACCAACATCTTTTTACTACGTCAGTGACACATGTTTACGCAATTACGCAGGTGGATAACTTCACACTTATGAAATTGTATTTTGTCTGTACTTTGTGAACTGTTCATATTTTTTTTGGAACCATTGTGATACTATGAGAGCTTTGAATGACATATTTGGTATGGGATCATGATTTTTAAAGTACGTTTGAGGCAGATGACACCTTTGAAATGAGCTAAGAATTTTTTTTAGGTTTTGAAATTATTGAAGGAAGCTACGACGATTTCGAGATTTAACTGAGGTGTTATGACGTTATTATTACGATGACTATGTGTATTATGCTGCTGAGATGTTTTTATGATCAATAAGCTGATGCTACACGAGTTATTTGATTATGATCTATATTTATTATGATGAAATACTGAAGAAGTGTCGACGAATATGTATATGTGTAATAAGGTGAGGAATAATGAGTAGTGGTTAGGGACTCTGACTTGTCAAAAAGAATGTTGGAAACCAAGAATCGTACTTTAAGAATTATGAAATGTGTAAATGTGTGAATGTATTACAATGCCGACGAAAATTTTTTGGACACTTATATTTATAGGATTTTATTTTCTGTAACGCAAATTCTCAACCTGTGAAAATATTTTTATATGAGACTGTCACTGTAGCGGAAACTGCTGTCGTAAACTTTTCAGTAAGAAAGGTAAGTGACCACCTGCACGTAATGCGTCGTGGGCACCCAGTTGCGCGACAGGCGCCTGGAAAAAAGCCATTAGTGTGTGCCTGTCAGAGGCACAGGTGGAGAAGAAAAAAAAAAGAGGCCATTATCCTCGCTATTGACATTCCTTTGTAGAAAGCATCGTAAATACGACACCCTCAAACTTGAAAACATGATTACACTGTAGAGTTCTTAATTTATGATATTTACTGAAATGAATTGATGAGAAACGTTTCATATCTATTGTCTTGCTAGCTGAAAGATTGTTTACTGCATTATGAAATGCCTTATGGCTAGCGAATGACGTTTCACGCCTTGCTTTGCCTATTTTGTTTAATATCTAGTTTCTTGTATTGCGCAGCATTTTTTAAATTTAAATTTAATACATGTACTAATATAACTACTTTCTGTCTACAGACCCAGTAAAGAATCATTTTATGATGTACTTCCTTAGAAAAGAGAGCACAAATAGACATTTCCCTTCACAGGAATTGCAAAAATAATTTTTTTACGATTTGGTAACTTATCTGCTAGCGTATGTTCTCGTGATTCGTCACTCCAGTGTTAAGATGTGACATAGGTATTACACTCTTTCACTGTAATATTTTTTCTGCTTCAGCTTTGTCATGTTTAGGTATAAGTTATTACATTTATTGCTGCTTGCTTTGCTTACTTGCATTTTTTTATCATTGCTATTTGTATTAATTGTTTTGTGCTGCTGCATTGCCTCGTCCCTTAGTTAAGCATCTGAGCTCAGTAGATTTAAGTTAGCTTAAGAGGGGGTAGACTATATAAGAAACTAACTATGAGGGATTGGAAGAAATGCATTGAGAAGTTATAAGAAAATGGTCTGGCCAAAAAAGTAGTGTACAGTGAAGAAAAACTATTTTTGAAAGAGGATGTGAACAGAACACAGAAAGCATGCTTGGATAGGATTTTTTTTTTTGGCTGGAGCAAATGTTGAAATAAGAGGGATGATCTATGGAATGAAGTTTTGGGTTGGACTGCAGTACCAAATGCTACCCTGAAAACAAACCCTGTCCTTTCCTTTTGTGTTATCCCACTATGTGCTTGTGTACCCTTGTGTATTTGTTTTCTTCCTGTCTCTGTGTACTGTTTCATAGAATTTTTTCTCTTCTAATACTAAGCTACATTCACTATGATGAGGAATACTGTTATCTTCAAATATAATTTGCATTAATAACATGTTATTTAAACCGCAAAGATGTTTACACATTATTTATTCTGTTTTGTTCTAATGCTCATGTGTGAAGTTGATGTTTTGAAAAGTTATTCTGATCTTTTATGTATTTACTTATGTCATAATTCTTGTAACACTGATGTATATGTTAATTTCGATTCTTTTGTAAAGCCCCTATTACTACAAATCTTATCTGTATTGTTATGTTCTTTTATAATGTATTTTCTACCTTTGTTATTATATTCTTATGTTTTGTAATTGACACCAGTTCATCAAATTAAGTAACTTGTAAATTACATTTCACTGCACACGTTTCTGTTGGTCATAGTATATGGACAATATGTGAGAAGTAGGGACTGATAGTGTTTGCACGTGTGTTAATAATTCAGTAAGGGACTGGATAACAGCATTGCTGGTTCTAAGGACATTTCAAAAACAATTTTTGTGAGTGCACAAGTGGTGGTTATGGACTTGCTATATTATCCGCAAGACTCTTCAATGGTGATTGTGCGCCTGCACAGTCAATCAGATGGCTGCTGGCCATCTCTACAAGGACTACAGTGGGTCTACACCTTTGATGACCCACCAATACCATTATTTCTACAAGGACTGCAGTGGGTCTGCACCTCTGGTGGCCCACCAATACCGTAATCTCTACCAGGACTACAATGGGTCTACTCTGCGACGACCTACCTACCAATATCCTTTAAAACTTCGACTGACTCTGCTGTGGGTTTGCTCTGTTGTGGCCCATTAACTGTCTGCATGTCAAGAGTCAGCACTGTCTTTCCGTTGGAAGGACAACACTACTTCTTCAAGACTGCATGGAAATCCACTACTTCCCTGTGCATTTTCTTTTACTACTCAGACTTTGAGAAAAACACTGCAATTTTACTTTGATGAATGATCAGGACTGTCTTTATGGACTGTGAGAAAATTTTAGCTTTTGACCAACATTGTATCGATACGTGTATGCATTTCATTTCTTTGTTATTGTAATTATGAAAAAAAATTTCAAATCTGTATTGGCCACTGCCCAAAACAATTTGTAAATTTTTTTGTGGGGAGCATGGGGGCTATGTAAGTAGGCTGTTTAGGTTTTTTTATTGGTAACGCCACGTAGCGCTCTGAAAATCACTGCTGTGTGCAGTCAGTGGCTGGTTGGCATTGTTGTAATACTCGCCATTGTATTGTTGGGCAGCGGCAGCTGGATGCTAACAGCGCGTAGCGTTGGGCATTTGGAGGTGAGCCACCAGCAGTGGTGGACGTGGGGAGAGAGATGGCGGAGTTTTGAGATTTGAAAGACTAGATGTCATGAACTGCTATATATATTATGACTATTAAGGTAAATACATTGTTTGTTCTGTATTAAAATCTTTCATTTGCTAACTATGCCTATCAGTAGTTAGTGCCTTCAGTAGTTTGAATCTTTTATTTAGCTGGCAGTAGTGGCGCTCGCTGTATTGCAGTAGCTTGAGTAACGAAGATTTTTGTGAGGTAAGTGATTTGTGAAACGTATAGGTAAATGTTAGTCAGGGCCATTCTATTGTAAGGATTTTTGTAGGTCAGATAGGGTTGCGCTAAAAAAAAAAGTTGTGTGTCAGTTTAAGCATAGTCTTGTATAATTGTTCTAAGGGGACGTTTCAGTTGTCAGTAAACTGGTTGTGGTTCCGTAATAGTGTGGGCTATGTTTACATGGAACAGATGGGACCTCTGGTCCAACTGAACCGATCATTGACTGGAAAATGTTGTGTTCGGCTGTTTGGAGACCATTTGCAGCCATTCATGGACTTCATGTTCCGAAACAGTGACGGAATTTTTATGGACGTCAGTGCGCCATGTACCAGGACACGACTATTCTCGACTAGTTTGAAGAACATGCGGGACAAGTTAAGTGAATGAGTTGACAACTCATCGAACATTCAAGAGACATAATCGAGAGGTCAGTTCGCACATAACATCCTGCACTGCAACACTTTCGCAATAACGGACGACTGTAAAGGCAGCATGGCGTAATATCTATGCAGCGGACTTCCATCGACTTCTTAAGTCCATCCCACGTCGAGTTGTTGCGCTACTGCGCGCACAAGAAGGTCCGACACGACATTAGGAGGTATCCCATGACTTTTGTCGCATCAGTTTATATCGAGTAACGCATGTGTCAGTCTTATTTCACATTTCATTAATCATATGTTTTTGACATTATCTTCCCTATAAGTACCTGAATAAAATCCTTGAGCCGGCCGATGTGACCGAATGGTTCTAGGCGCTTCAGTCTGGAACCGCGCGACCACTACGGTCGCAGGTTCGGATCCTGCCTTGGGCATGGATGTTTGTGGTGTCCTTAGGTTAGTTAGGTTTACGTAGTTCTAAGTTCTAGGGGACCGACGACCTCAGATGTTAAGTCCCATAGTGCTCAGAGCCATTTGAAAATCCTTGATGTGCTTTGAAAAAGTAAAAAAAGTGGTTCAAATGGCTCTGAGCACTATGGGACTCAACTGCTGTGATCATTAGTCCCCTAGAACTTAGAACTACTTAAACCTAACTAACCTAAGGACATCACACACATCCATGCCCATGGCAGGATTCGAACCTGCGACCGTAGCAGTCTGGAAAAAGTCACTGCAGATACAAAACACGTCTGATGTAACCTTCTGAAATGCGAAATAATCCCAAAAGTAAATGTCTCCTGTTGCTAATAACCGGCCTTTCTTTCGGTTATGTTGGTCGTCGGTAATTAGTGTTCTGCCTTTAAATTTCGTCCGCAGTTGTAATGAGAAGCCAGTGAAAAGCGTCAACGGGCATCCGTGCAAAGTTTTCTACTGATGCTAAGTGAAGTTGGAGCTGCAGTTCACTGTAAAGTGCGCTACCTTCACTCATATCATCCTTACGCACAAATTGAGATACTTAAATTCCTCCTTTCCTACAACACTTTGCTGCCTTTGTTACAAACACTGCGCTCGCCATACAAAATGATTCTCTCAGAATACACAGTTTTGAATTGTAGCTCCAACTACACAGTGTTGTATCGTGTATGCCGATAACTCTATTCAACAGTCATTTTGCATCTGGGATGTGGTATAACAATTAATATGTATTTTCGTGTGTACAATCAGAATGTACTAGCACGTAAGGTTTCTGATTTTTTATGGGTTTTTCGGAGTTTATTCTCCATTTTCCGTATTCCGCTGTTTGCTGTTCTTTTTTATGTGCCTTCTTTTATATAGGAGTGCTAAAGGATCTACACATCGTGACTTACATGGTAGATGTGATAAATATTCTGAACTTTACTCACCATGAAGGGTAACTTCGCTGCGATTTAGTTGTTGCACTTCTTACAGATTTACGTGGTGAGCCCAGTAAATACTGCTCCGTTTTATGCCCACGAGACAGCTGTGATGTCAAGAACAACTATATAGTCAAGGAATGACCAGTAAGACACTTAAATGTGAAATACACTCCATTCGTAGAGCCCAATAAAATCATTTTGCCTCTGCTTCATCTCAAGTTGGCCCTATGAAGAACAAAGGAGGTTGGAAGAAAAGTTTCCTAAATTGAGTAAATGAAAGCTGAAAGTAGGTAGATTTTTTGGGTCACAAATAATAAAATTGATGAAAGACCAACCGTTAGCACCAAAACCATAAATATTGAATTAGGCACTAGGTCTTCTTTCAAATAACCTGAAGGGCTTTTTAGCAACAGAATAGATATCAATGTTTCCATTGTGAATCATCTGTTATACTGCTAAAAGGTCATGAGATGTAGAATGTCGCTTAAAATTCAATTTTTGTATTCCTATCCTGATTTATTTCCGGAAAATTTGGGAACCGTAAGTGATGAACAGGATGAAAGCTTTCATCAAGATTTCGTTCGACTGAACACCGTTGCCAAGGTCTCTGAAACCCTTCGATGGTGGTCGATTATTGCTGGAGTCTTCTTCGAGAGGATGATAAACGCAAACAGAAGAAGAGCATCGTTGTCACGATTTTCAGATACCAAAGAAGATTAAAGCTGAAACTATGTTGTCAACTAGTTTGGAACTACTGGCTTCAAGACCGTATATACACTGAAGCGCCAAAGAAACTGGTATAGGCCTGAGTATTCAAATACACAGATATCTAAACAGGCAGAATACGGCACTGCTGTTGGCAACTCCTATATAAGGAAATTTGGGTCTGGCGCAATAGTTAGATCGGTTACTGCTCCTACAATGGCAGGTTATCAAGATTTTAATGAGTGAACGTGGTGTCACCTCCGAGGTAGGGATGAAGTGGGGATTTTCCCGTACGACCATTTCATGGGTGTACTGTGAATATCAGGAATCCGGTAAAACATCAAATCTCCGACCTCGCTGCAACCGGAAAGAGATCCTGCAAGAAAGGGACCAATGACGACTGAAGAGAATCGTTCAACGTGACAGAAGTGCAATCCTTCTGCAAATTGCTGAAGATTTCAATGCTGGGCCGTCAGCAAGTGTCAGCGTGCGAACCAGTCAACGAAACATAATCGATATGGGCTTCCGGAACTGAAGGCCCACTAGTGTACCCTGGATGACTGCTTTACGCCTCCTCTGGTCCCCGTCAACACCGACATTGGACTGCTGATGACCGGAAACATGTTGCCTGGTCGGACGAGTCTCGTTTCAGATGGTATTCAGTGGATGGACGAGTACGGGTATGGAGACAACCACGTGAAGCCATGGACCCTGCATGTCAGCAGGGGGCTGTTAAGCTGGTGGAGGCTCTGTGATGGTGTGGATCGTATGTAGTTGGAGTGATATGTGACCCCTGATACGTCTAGATACGACTATGACAGGTTACACGTACGTAAGAATCCTGTCCGATCATCTGAATCCATTCATGTCCAGTGTGCATTCCGACGAACTTGGACAATTCCAGCAGGACAATGCGATACCCCACACGCCCATAATTCGCTACAGCGTGGCTCCAGGACCACTCTTCTGATTTTAAACACTTCCAATGCCACCAAACTCTCCAGACATGAATATTACTGAGCATATCTGGGATGCTTTGCAACGTGCTTTACAGAAGAGATCTCCATCCCATCGTACTGTTACGGATTTATGGGCAGCTTTGCGGGACTGATGGTGTCTCTTCCCTCCAACACTACTTCAGACACTAGTCGAGTCCATGCCACGTCGTGTTGCGGCACTTCTGCGTGCTTCAGAGGGCCCTGCAAGATATTAGGCGTGTGTACCAGTTTCTTTGACTCTTCAGTGTACATAACAAATAGTATTGAGTTCTACAGTTCTGAATATGTATTTCTTGTTTGTCGTAATTCTGTCAATAATCACCAGTACTGTTTTTGATTCTGCTGTGTATCAAATAAATGTGATAGGGAAAATCTGATTTCACAACGCGAATTTAGATCCACAAAATTAAATAAATCCATCAATTTACAAACTAGATACAGAAAAAGTTTAAATCTGATAACTAGTGTTATTAGCGCCGAGAAACAACGCAGTGTTCATGGGCTATGGTTGTTATTTCGTATTCTCATCTGTTCTCTCTAATGTAAACGCTGGTTCGCACATACGAGCGAATGACTGTGAACACTGTCGAACTGTTGCAAATGCACATTTGCTTGTGTTCGCTAGCATTCGGTCCGGTGTAAAGGGAGCTTTACAGTGACAAGGCACGACTGGTATTGATTTGTTTAAATTTACAGAAATTTTGACAGACAGAAGAATAGCATTGCAAAATAATTGAATAGTTCTCATTGCTATCCAAAGACGGAATAGCGAAAACTAGCTTTTCTGTTGATGAATCTTAACACTATTAAAAATTTAATAAGACTCTGAGTGGAACGTTACTATCTGCCTCGCTAGTAGGTGCGATTCAGAATTAGTACTATTGTAACAGTTCGTTAAATATCACCCATCTCCCGTAATCAGCGTACACACGAAGAGAACAATAAAGAAGATGTGTGCGTGCGGTCGTGGTGTAGCTTTAATACGACTATAATTAGTCGCGCCACCTACAATGGCATACTTTTCAAACCGTGACTGTCGCCTTTTCCCGCATGCGCGTTTCGAGCTGGAGTGGAAGCACCACTGTCTTCTTTCTCATCCCGCAAGCCATTTTCTCTGCACTTTTACAAAAAAAAAAAAAAAAACATTGAGTGTTCTTGCAGCAAAAATGAAGCTGGCGACTTAATTCAACACCGGCAGATTCCTCGGAATAGTCTTGGATTGCAGTTGTAGTTTTTCAACCTAAATCATACAGTGAAATGCAGAACGTCTCCTGTTGGAACAAAATCTGTCGAGTGCTTAACAGTATAATTTTAAATAGCGGGGGAAGCGCAGTCAAATGTCCGCATTTTTTACAAGAAGGCGAAAAACACACCTCTGTTAGTAGGAAATTTTCCATTAAAGGCCGCCGGCCAGTGTGGCCATGCGGTTCTAGGCGCCTCAGTCTGGAACCGCGTGACTGCTACGGTCGCAAGTTCGAATCCTGCCTCGGGCATGGATGTGTGTGATGTCCTTAGGTTAGTTAGGTTTAAATAGTTCTAAGCTCTAGGGGACTGATGACCACAGATGTTGAGTCCCATAATGCCCAGAGCTATTTGAGCCATTAAAGGCACGCCAATTTAGGCGCATCCTGAGGTGATATAAATTGTGTCTGCAGCATTATTTTACGCTGTTCTGAAGCGTCTCTCCTGTCTTTCACATCGCTGATTCCAGTGGGTTTCATTTTATCAATGACGTGAAGGACAGGGAATAAACTTCAGGACAGAGGAAAATAATATTGCAGACACAATTTATATCATCTGAGGATACGCTTCAATTGTCGTCAAAACAGTCGTGGTTTTAATAAAATACTTTCCACAGCCAGAGCAGCGTTTTCTGCCTTCTTATAAAAATAACGACATAAAATCACAATCACTACTCTTAACAAGTAGTGGGTCACTGGCCGTTCTGGCAGAATTCGCTGACTCAGCATCTGTCAAGCACTTTCTTCCCTCCATGGTCACGGCATACAGTTCTCAGACAATCGTGTGTGTTATATTTCGCAGAGCCGGCCGGTGTGGCTGGGCGTTCTAGGCGCTTCAGTCTGGAACCGCATGACCGCTATGGTCGCAGGTTCGAATCATGCATGGATGTGTGTGATGTCCTTAGGTTAGTTAGGTTTAATTAGTTATAAGTTCTAGAGGACTCATGACCACAGATGTTAAGTCCCATAGTGCTCAGAGCCATTTTATATTTTGCAGACATCAACATCAGCATTTTCTTATCATCAAGACCACTCCCACAATTCACACCTGTCCATGTGCACCATTCCAGGAATCCTCACATCAGCATCAATACTTTGTTGTCATCAAGGCCATACCTTGCACCTGCCCCCTGTCCCTACCAACCTCACGTGCCTGCCCCTATCCCAATGGCCCCCACACCGGCACTCAGCCAACAGCCTGCAGCCACACTACTTATAATGACCTACCTTTCAAGCTATAACTGTCACCTTTTCCTACATGCATGTGAAGTGCTGCCTCCACCTGTACATCTGATTAGATGCCTATGCTAGAAGAACTACTAGAGTAGGCTGTATGGGTACTCTGTGACCGACTATTGTTTGACCTGTAAGATCAACAGCAAATATCTGCAGTCCAACAGACTTACAATCCAATGCTAATGGAACTGCTGAATCAGAACATGGATGTGTTCTATAACATAGTATTGCCTGAACTATCGCAGCAGCAGCAAGTATCTGTAGTCCAAAGGGTTTCTGATCCATAGGTATGTGAACAACATACTGTAACCTACCCTCAGAGATTGATGGTAACCATGTTCGCATACAAATGCCGCCCACGTCAGGTTTAGACTTTTTCAATTATATACAATATTTCTCTATGATACTCCTAGCTGTGGTGAACTCAGATTACTGCTTCACATATGTTGATATACGAGCTTATGGCAAATCTAGGGACTCTGATTTATTTCAAAGTTCATCCCTTCGAAAACGTATAGTTGGATATCGCTTGAATATACCAGGCGGTCAACAGTTACATTATGATGAATATTATAAACATATTCTGTTTGTTTTCATAAGAGATATGGCATTTGCAGCGTCAAGAAACATTTTGAGACCTTATCCTAATCGATATTTGGGTGTGAACCAAAGGATTTTTAAATACAGATTATTTAGGCCCAGGTGATGGCAGAACGCACATTTTAAATTTTAGCTAGTAGATGCAAGATATTCCAGAAAAGCTTAGGCGTTAATCTGGAACATTCTATTCATCTAATTAAAGCAGCATGTGTTCTGCACAATTTTGTAAGAAAGAAATACGGCATTCGATTTGAAGATACATTATATGGACCGCCCTTTGAAAGTATGTCATTGCAAGGCACAGGAGGTACAAATGGCGGAATGCAGATTATGGACTATATCGCGAATTACTTTGCGTCACCACAAGAGTAATTTCATTGTCGATATGATAAATTATAGCGAGCTAATAAATTAGTAAAGTTAGAATTTTCTTACCTCGCTGTACTTCATCCTTCAACTGCAAACGATTCCAGTTACCAATCAGTTTCACACATACTTCCACCCATAGTTTTTTCTTTATTTTTCTGTCAGAATATTCTGCACTGGAACTATCATACGTTTCTGCACTTCAATTATCAACATCTCTGTATCAATATCCATTGTTAGCACAACGCATCAACATAGCATGACTGAACTGGCGGTCGTTTGCTTAAGGTCATTTACATGTGTATGTTTCATTGTCATCACCGACAATCGGATCGGGTCGAGTCGGTGGAAAAGTAGGACCTTTTCTCACGGCCCGGCTACTTTTCATGTCGCGCGCTTGCCTCTATTAGAGTCAGGATGTCTACCAGAATCAACGAAATAGTCGGTGAGTAACAGCCGACCGTGTGCGCCCTCCTAAAAATCCATACTCCACGTTCCACACAGTCCCACTAAAGGACTGGAGAGTCATACTGTGATCGAAGCATACCTTTGTCGATACGGATTAACTTGTTACGCCAGAGACAGTGCTCGGATCAGCTACGTTGTAAATTCGAGAACAAATATTATAAAACGATAATGCTGATGGAACTGCTGGATCAGAACATGGATGTGCTCTATAACATAGTATGGCCTGAACTATCGCAGAAGCAGCAAGTATCTGCAGTTCAAAGCGTTTCTGATCCATTGCTTGCAGATCTGGTGGACAGGGATACACTATTTCCGGTGTCACAGCATGCAAGTGTACGAGATGCGTTAGTAGACTGGGCTCTTGGATGTAATCAGTGGAACTTACTATAATTGGGTGATTGTAAGTTGCTAAAAGCAACAACAGTGATTATTCAGACAGCAGAAGACTGAAAGTAAGTATTTTGTCAATACTTTTTGCTATTAACAAAGTCAAATATCTCGATGGCTGCAGTTAATGTTTAAACTATTAACATCATGTTTATACATATTTTTTCTTGTTATCGTTGCAGACACTGATCTGATGCCGGAATTTAAAGGCAATACAAGGAAAGTGGGCGGGCTCTACCCAATATGATGCACGCCATGTAATTTGGACATTCGCCAGTTGTGGTTTGTGAGATATGTGGGAAACAGGCCCACGTGGAACGTGATTGCTGTGAATGCGTGTGGTTGGCTTTATCAAGAGAAGGTAAGAAGTACGGAGCTCACAACGTACTTATATTGATAGGTAAAGAAATATTCTATAAAATAAAATTGCTTTGACCCTATCAATCAACAACAACACACAGTTCTGCTGTCAGCAGCAGAATCTTGTAACTGTCGCATTTGTTAATGAGTGGGAACTAATAAGTGTCATAGGCAATTTGCTTTGTAGTGGCTGGTGAGGTTAAGTTATTTTGAACATATGAAATATTGACATTGTAGCATTGTCTGCAAAAAACAAAGTTAGTTGAGTAGTGCCAAATCTGGAAACTGACGGTATTCGTTGTATAATTGGTGAATTGGGCACATTGATGTAACATGTGTAACCAGTGTGATCCTCCCTCAAATTCGGTGATTAATTTAGTGGTGAAAAGTACCTGAATTATCTAACAACCATGCCGTGTTCGGAAGGCGGGAGACAAGGCGGTGGCAGAAGTAAAGCTGTGAGAACGAGTCGTGAGCTGTTCTTGAGTAACGTAGTTAGGCTGGTAACATAGTAGGTATGTTTGGTAAGAGGGTTGGCTGCCCTCTCCAATAATAAAAAAAATGAGTGAAGAAT